>NC_060210.1:99210000-99810000 GCF_021130785.1 Homalodisca vitripennis
AGGGCCGTATCATCGGCGTATGCAAATATTTTAGAATTTAGTTGCAATTTTAATAAATCATTAATAAATATTAAGAATACTACTGGGCCAATATTCCTCCTTGTGCCGTTCCATACATCAATTCCAAAAACATCGCTTTTAATATTATTTATTTTAACTAACTGCTTCCTACCTTTAGAAAAAGAAGTTAACCAGTTCAAAGCGCTTCCCCCTATCCCATACTTCTTAAATTTACACAAAAGTATATCAATGTCTAAACACGTTCAAACGCCTTTTTAAAATCCAAATAAACTGCCAAAGTATATTTATACTTATCAGAATTTTTCAACAATTTCACTGACGTGCCTAACCAATGCTGCATCAGTACCTTTACCTGGTAAGAAACCAAAATTGGTGTTCCGAAATAAAAAATCATTGTCGCAAAAATATTTTAACAGTTGGTCTTTGATTAGTGATTCTAATATTTTAGCTAACGTACTGATAACAGAGATAGGAACGATAAGAGCCGACCTGCGTTGCGTCACCTGACTTAAATACAGGGACTACAACTGCAGTTTTAAACTCATCTGGAACAATACCCTCCCTTAGTGATTTTGAAAATATGTTATAAAGTACGGGTGCAAATATGTTAATATTTTCTTTCATTAAAACAATTATTTATACCGTCCAATAGGCCACAACTAAAAACTTATTTTCCATGCTATTTATCTTGTTAACCACATCAGAGATTTGAATATGAAACTCGTTAAGCAATACATTATATTGCGTATGATCCTCCAGAAATAGGTCCTGGCCAAATTCATCCTGTCTCAATTTAGAAACCTATACTCTTGTGAAATACTCATTAAAAATATTCCCCACCATGCGCTCATTACCCCCCCACCTTCATCACGGCATCGCCAACAACAATTTCATCAATACTATTTTTCTTTCTTTTAAGAATTTTCTTTACAACGTTCCAATATTTTTTCGAGTCACCATTACAAGCCTCAATGAAGATTGGAATAATACCTCTTTTTTACTCGTCTAATTTGTTTGGTTACTGTTCTGGATAATTCTCTAAATCTATTTTCTTAAAACTAGGTTATCTCTGTTTTTTTGTATATTCTTCTTTAAAAACACAATTCTTACGGTTTATTAAACAAACCAGATCATTAGTAATCCATTCACTCCTCCTTCTATTTTTACTGTTAATTTTTTTCAAATTACAGGATGCTGTGAAACATTGACCATAAATATTGAAAAATTCTTTAACACTATCAATCACATGAGGGCTGGAGATGACTGGGCTCCAGTCGGCTAATAATAGTTGCCGCTTTAATAGCTCATTATTAGATACCGTGACGAAATTATGTTTTGCATTTTTCATACATGATTCCAGATAAATTAACACTGAGAGCATAATGGTCAGTAATGCCCAGTTCCTCAACATTACATTTTAACATTCAAAGGTTTGGAGTTACGTATCAGTGCGTGGTCCAAAACAAGAACTTACACCTACATCTATTCTAGTGGGACAGTTAACCAGATTCAAAAAACCATAAGAAGAAACTGCGCTCAAGTAATCTTTACCGGATCCCTTATTTTTTCAATGTGCATATGTTTAAGTCACCTATTATCAAAGTTGGATCATTTTTTTAATTTTAACATATTTTCAAAATCAGGCTTGAACTGTTTATAAGTTAACTTACACTGTCTATAAATTCCGAATATTGAAAATTTAAAAACGTGACTATTAAATGTTAGGTCAATAACAACATTAACAAGCTCAGCTGTGGGCAGGAGGATGAGTTGGTGCGTGTAACGAAGGTCAGTGTCGATGTACATGATAACACCGCCCGCCTGATTATCTGGCCGAGGTTGTAATAACGAAGTCAGTCATGCCCGCGATATTGTACCGCCCCTCCTCACCCCCCTTGATCCAGACTTCAGTTAAAAACTATTACTTGATATTTCAACGAAAGACTATTTAAATAAACCAAAAATTCATCGAAATGCTTCCTAATACTACGAATATTCATACAAAATACATTGAAATTAAAATTTTGAATTTGGTTCATGTATACAATATTTAAGAAAATTACAGCTATTTGACATAGGATCACTTAAGCGCCATTAATATCCAGTCCGAGCTTTTGCAGGTCCTCCATCACCGAGATACGTATCTTCCTGTCATCTTCGGTCTTCTTAACAAATATTTTCCCTTTCTGAGATCCAAACGAATTTAAATCCGGATTCCCTCAGCTTTTTAGAATAGTAAAACAGGTTCCTGAAGTATGGGAGTGAGGTGCTCATTCACATACACATTCGTTCTCCGGGACACCTGGTACAAAGTCGGTTGACTTTATTTCCTTAGTTTTTGAAGCAATTTTACTTTTTTTTCAGTAAACTGTCACGCTTTTGTCGGTTCGTAAACTGTAGTACAATCGCTTGGGGACATTGGAGCGCTTTGTCGGGATCCTATGCACAGCTTGCACATCTAAATTAAAGTTAATCGGCTCGCCAGTTATTTCAGATAACTTTTCAACAATTTTTTCCATACTTTCCCCATTAGCCTCAGGAATACCCTCAATCTGAACATTCCTATTTCGATTGTAACTGCTGTAGATTTTCTAAGTCCATTTTATAACACGACAGAATCTTTTAACCAATTCAGAGTTCACAACCCTTAAGGGATTGATTAGATTTTTTCAAGTGACTTGACAGTCTGTTTTAAGTCCTTTACCTCCTTATCATATTCATCAATTTTTTTCGAAAAGAATTCAAGTGATGCCTTAAACTCATCAAATTGCGACTTATGCCTAGCTTCAAATTCTTTAAACTGGTCTTTAATAGTCTGTTCCATTTTACTCAAAAATTCATTCTGCATTTTAATAATTAATTCTTGCGATATTAAATCTTTAGGTTTAATGTTCTTACCACGAGTGCCACAGGCCTTACACTTCCATTCCTCACGCCTCTTCTTACCCATCTGGTTCCAGGTAGATTCTGTATATCCACACAATCAAAATGGAAACACAAGCCACAAATTGAACATTTTGCACAACAATTTTTTATCGCCGGGCAATTCATCTCCACATACGGCACAATCACTCATGATGAATCTTGATGAATCAATACAGGACACCAGATAAGACGGAGCAACTGATAACTGCTGTGCGTGTGTGCGAGCGTGTGTGTGTGTGTGTGTGTGTGTGTGTGTGTGTTGTGTGTGTGTGTGTGTGTGTGTGTGTGCGTGTGCGTGTGCGTGTGCGTGTGCGTGTGCGTGTGCGTGTGCGTGTGCGTGTGCGTGTGCGTGTGCGTGTGCGTGTGCGTGCGTGCGTGCGTGCGTGCGTGCGTGCGTGCGTGCGTGCGTGCGTGCGTGCGTGCGTGCGTGCGTGCGTGCGTGCGTGCGTGCGTGCGTGCGTGCGTGCGTGCGTGCGTGCGTGCGTGCGTGCGTGCGTGCGTGCGTGCGTGCGTGCGTGCGTGCGTGCGTGCGTGCGTGCGTGCGTGCGTGCGTGCGTGCGTGCGTGCGTGCGTGCGTGCGTGCGTGCGTGCGTGTGTGTGTGTGTGTGTGTGTGTGTGTGTGCGCGCGCGCGCACGCAGATATGAATATAAGGGTTCTGGACCACTTTTGGAACCGACCGAAAATCAATGGAAAATACTGTTTAAAGGACAATAAACGAATCTGTAAATCACGAATGAAAAATTAACCGAATCTATAGCTGTTTGCTTCTACTTTCTTGAGCAGTTTTAATGTAAAATCTCCTTAGAATCAATCTATTGGAAATCAAATCTGCTACAAATAAACTATAAATTAAAACTTATAAACGGAAATCATGGAATTTGCTAACAATAGACAAATTCAACATCCAGATAATGAAAAAATACAGGTAATATCTTTTCATAATAAACGTGTGTATCGATACCCACAAACCTAATGTATTCTTTGAAAAGGAAAATAATTTTTTCAATGGTTCTAAGAGATAAGTAAAACTTGTTATTCTGTTTTCTAAATTCTGTGTCAAATTGTGTTTGCTTCTTGTCTCCATATTGTAATTTTCTAAGCAGATTATTCAAATGTGTTAATTTATTTCGAAATTTCTTAGGTTTAGGTCTTTCGTACAAAATTAAATTACAATCTCTACAAACTAAATATCTTTTATCAATAATTTCTCCTCTATTATAACACTTGTAACAGTTGGCATTATACTCTTCATTCATTTATATAGAAAGATTTTTTTGTTATAAATGGAGATTATGGAACTAAGTCTGCCGAGATATAAATTTTTCAGCGCAAATGTTTATGTTTATATTTCAACTACCGAGATAAAAAGAAATGATTTTATTTTATTATTCAACTATTCAGGATATTTTGTCTATGATTACAAAGATTATTCCGGAAGAAATCGAGATTTTTCATCAGCGAAAGAGTATATTTTTGAAGTTTTAGAAGGAATGAAAGAGAATAATATGAACATCATCAATTATTGTTAAAGATATAATGAAAGACATACAAAATGAGTGTTGTTAGTGTGCGTGTTTTTGCGATATCTACTTAACTTCTAAGAAATTGGGAATGGGAGAAGAAGAAAGGTAGCATATGTTTTATTTCAATCAACTCTAGATTTGTAACGTCGGCGTTCCACGATGACCTTGGTTTGCTCACGCCGTGAACAATGACCTTGCTTTGCTCACACCACAATGACCTTGCTTTGCTCACGCCGTGCGCGACAATGAAATCACTGTAAAAACACTTAATTCTGTATTACAAATGAACACTTTACATCACTATTTTCACATAATTTTTTTATCACAGTTTAGAATGTCTACACAAATTCACAATCTTCTTGCAATTTTTCCTTTCTTCGAGTCGCAAATATAATTTAAGTAACTTATAAAATATAATAACACTTTGAATGGCAACGCCCAGTGGAACACTTCACTTCACTTTTAACAAGAAACACAGAACATCACACAATCTTCTTACTTCATATAAGGTCCATTTCTTCTTTCTTCAACTTGCAAATACATTAGAATCTTCTAAATGATGATATGTCTTGTTAAATTTCGTTAAAACAGAGGAGATTTAGCATGACTGGCTATACGTGGCCAACGCCCAGCAAGAAGGAAAATTCTAGATGAAGACGAGATGGAGTGTTACCAACATGTTAAAATGAAATATCTCAATTCCCTAGAGGTATTATAAGTGAGAATGTATATTAAATCAGTGAAAATCAATATTTCTTTCAAACCTTGTTGTTCAAAAACTACTCAACCGATTTTAATGAAATTTGGTACACATATAGTAAATACTTAACTCTTTAGACTTAACTTATCCATAAGGGTGAAATCATCCCCTATTTTTTAATATTCATAAAAAACATTATCAGAAAAATCTGAAACTTCAAAAACAAGCGAGTTCTAATTAAAATTTCATGAAAATAACAAAATTTTCAAAATCTACCCCAATCATCCCTTATCTTTAAACTCTTATATCTCGAGAACTATTGGAGCTTTTTTGATGAAATTTGGTATATAGGTTCAGTAAATATTGAAATATTTTTTAAAATCATCACTTCCGGTCCATGACCTTTAAATAGTTTTTTCCTTATATCATCCCTATTTTTCAAAGTTTTTTAATGCAATTTAAAATGAATACTTTTATCAATGTCTTTAACAATTCTGTAAAGTTGTAAAATTATCTGATGAATAATAGTGAAAATAACGCGATTTTTACTGAATTTCTCTAATATCGTTCTTAATCACATCATAGGCTAAACATTTCTCAGAAACCACAACCACATAACATGTCGAGTTAGTAATAGCATTTTGAAAATCCATATTGATAATTATATCGTTCTTTGAACCAGAAATATTTGTCAAACTCTTTGTTGTATCAATGACATAAATAGGTCTATTCGCTAAAAATTCTTTAGGATTGTAATACATTTCCTTATTATTACAGTAAACTTTCTTAAAATCTTGATACATCTGATACATGATTCTGAAAAGACCTCCTGAAATGTTTAAATTTTGTAATTCATCTGGATAATAAGAACCGTTCAATTTTACTCTGATATTTTTTACATTCAAACTATCAAACTTTGAAGGATTTTTTTCTTGATTATTCTGTCTATCTGTTTGAAAACCTATGATAACGAACTTGGGATTGAAGATATTTCTATAAATATTTGTAATATCGAACGAATAAGTTGTTCCGGAAATATCTTTTTGTTCAATACATTGCCAATCTAGAAAATTAAACATAATGTTTTGACTTTTTGTAATTTCATCAATCAATCTAATTTTACTCGTGGTTTTATAATCAATCATTGGAACTCTAATAAAAAAATCTGTAATTGTTATTTTTCCATCAACAGGCATAACATTTCCAGTTGCAGTCTTCAGAATCACATCATCGTCTTCTGCTCTTATAAAACTTAGATAAAATCCTCCTTTATAGATCGGAATAGTAACATTTTCAAAAAATCCTAATCCAAAATGAGATAAATTTCCAGCTGCTTCAAAAACACCAAATTTAAAAGCCTCTTCAAAGCCATTAGAAGTTTGAGAAATAACATCACTTTTTGAATACGAAATAGTTCCTTTAATTGTGCTTAATTGGCCACAGTTTTCGACTTCTTCTATCAATTTATTGTGTTTTCTTACTTCAATCTTAGAAAATAAAAACGGTATAAAATTATCGATTAATCTAACATTATCAGTTCCAAGATATGCTTGACCATCTTGTTTTGTTAAAGTTCCAGAAATATAAAACTGGAAGTTAGACGAGCAAAAATTATCTCCAAAATCAATATTAAACTCAGGTCTTTTATTCGGTTCATTCAAATGTTGTTTACTAATTGGATAGAAATTTTTGAACTCCGCCCTTTCAATATCGCCTGAATACTTTTTGTAGTCCGCCATTTATTAAGAAAAAATTTAGAAATTTTAAACATCATGTATAAGAAAGATATCATTTTTTCATCGATCTAATGTACGTTTTTATAAGAAAAGTTATAAAATTTATTCATTTTTAATGATCTACTTCGTCATATTCAGGATTCTCTTCCTTAAATTTTGCAATTTCGGCCACATATTTCAATAAAATCTGCACAGGATAGTAACCACTATCTATAATATTATTCCAATCAACTGTATCTTTATTTTCATCCAAAAACTTTATACTCAAGTGTTGATAGAGACAAAGAACAGACATATGATCTTTTAATTGATAATGTATATTTTCTTGAATGAACTCTGATGATAAAGTTTGATATTTAGCAATGTTATACCAATTCAATTTGTTTACGTATAATCTCATCATATCTTCGGATAATTCATATTTTTGAGAAATATCATCCCAATGTTCTTTTTTCAAATCTCTTTTGTGTTGCATTATAAAAAGATCGAAAGCACTGTAATGTCCCGCCATCTCTATTTATTAAGAAAAAATTTGAAAATCAAGTTTTTATAAATTGGCTCTTTTTAGCGTTACATTCAGCACATTTTCCAGATATTCTCTTAACTCCATTGATGTTTGCATAGTATTTTATATCATTTGTTGCAGTTTTTTCTTTACATCTCACACAGTATATGAGCGCCATTTATATAAGGAAAATTAGTCATCATAGCCGCCTAATCCATTAAATCTGTTATCAATATTTTCAAAAATTTTATTAACATCTTCTTTAAATTTATTAAAGTTTTCTTCTAGTTTATTTACTTTATCGAGTTTATCATCTATTCCTTCAAGTAATTCACCATTACTTTTTATTTTATCACGAACATTATCTTGATATGACTCAAAATCTTCCTGAATTTTTATAATTAGTTCTTTAACTTTATTTTGATATGCAATAAAACCTTGCCCAATATTTATAACTTTTTCATTAATTTCACCAACATCGTCTACTGATCTTCTATTTCTGGCTTCTAACTTGTCATAGACTTCTAACTTGTCATAGACTTCTGTTGTAAAATCTTTAACATGCTGTTTATGATTCTCATAATTTTGTTTTAGTTCATTAAACATTTTAATATGATCTTCTAATTGAATCATTACAACAACATCAAATGGATTAATTCCTTTACTAACACTGCTAATTCTTTTTTCCTTTAAAATCTAAGGCATTTTTAACATTCGGATCATGTAAATCAACAATATCGATGTTTTCTGATAATTTTAGAGGTTTTAAAATTTGTTCTTTAACAACAACATCATGTTTGTCAATACCAGGTCGAACACCGACAATTCTTTTCTTATTAGCCAAACTAACATAATTCTTTTCAACTTTGATCGCTTCATTAATTTATTAGCTTTTTCGATATGAGACATTAAATTGTAAATAATTTTTTTACACCATCATCAACTTCTTTTTCCAATGTTTTTATTTTATCAGCAACTTCATTTGAACTCATGAAATTTGCAAGTTTGTTATCATATTCTGCTTTAAAATCTTCAATCTCGATAGCAAACATATCTGAATCTGGAAGGTTTTGTAATAAATTTTCTAACTTGTTATCAAACTCATTTCTCAAACTATCAAAATTGAAACTATTATCTACATTTTGAATACTTTCTGTTTTAATTTGTGTTCCAAATACATCAAAAATATTTTGTGAATCCATATTTATTAAGTAATAATTTGTTAACAATTTCTTTAAAATCTTTACCATCAGTCAACTCATTCAAAACAAAAACACATAAATGACCACAAATTGGGGGATCTTTATAATCTTGAATCTGAGAATCATTGTAGTAGACGCTTGATTTTTTCAAATATTTAATCAATTCTATAGGTGGTTTGTCCTCAATTCTTCCATACGAATCAAAATAACATGCATTCTTATCATTTTTATAATAACAAATCCAATGCGTTCCACTTCCCATAATCGAGTCTAAATTCACAATTCCACATTCAAATTTCTTAACTTTTTCAGGTAATGTATCTCTCATGAAGATTCCTCTAAAATGTTTAATATTTTTGCAGATTTCTTCCAATTCCCCGAATGTTAAAGGTTTAAATTTTTTTCAATGTTTGATTTCACGTAATTCAAAGTTTTTTCATCTAATCCAGATCCTGTAACATCTTCCAACTCTTTATCTAACCAATTTAAAATGTTTCGAACAATAGGAATCACATCTTTTTTAACGATTGGAGCAGCTTTACGAACATAAGGAACAACATTTTTAACAACTGGAATATTTTCTCCAAAATCTAATAAATCTTTCAAAAGTCCACCATTTTTAAGTTCTTTCAACTGATTATAAGAAAATTCTATTCTGGTTCCTTTATTGTTTTTCTTAAGTTTTTCGAGTTTATTGTATTGTCTATTTGTTAAAAATATCTTATCTTCGCCATTTTTTAGTTGATCTATTTTAAATTGAATACTAACGGGTATTTTTTTTCTTAAAAGCGGATTTTATTTTTTCTTTCTGATTTTTGCTGAAATTTACGTTCACCTCCATTTATATAGTTAAAATTTCAAGTTCTCTTCGATTCCCATTCCTAGTTTTCTCTTCAAAAACATTGCTCCAGCTGTTGGAAGCGCAACAAATCTTTCACCTAAACTAGCATCTTTTGATAAAAATCTATCCATTGCCTTATCTTGCAAAACTTTATCTGCTATATGTCTGGAATTTGTGTCTCTATGTTTTGCATAAAAAATATCGTGTTCCATTGCAGCTTGATCTAATTTATTCACACCGGGATCTCCTCTTTTTAGTCTTTTTTCGAGTTTTGTGCCAGGCCCCAGATACTGATAAGTTGATACGTGTAATTCAAAAGGTAAATTGTTAATAAAATCATTCAAAAGTCCGCTACCCTCAATCATAGATGAACTTATTGCCGGCAAAATTCGTTTTAAATATTTAATTCCATCAGGGTTTTCAATCACCTCATCAAGTTTGTTCGAAATAAAATCTTTAATCGCTTTCTTTTCGTTCAAAAAATTGTTGTTTCCAGCCTTTTCTTGAGCATAAATATAATTAATTATTCCATCGAGTTTTGTCAAATCGTCGATATATCTGTATTCAATCTTATTATCACTGTATTTTCTTACACCTGATCCTTCGATTCGTTTTTCCCAAATTGGTTTAATTAATTTCATATATTTTTTACCTCTGTAGAGCAGCAATTTAAAATTGTTTAACGACACTCTAAATTTCCACATTAACATCTGCTGCCCTACAAAAACGATCAATGTTTTGCACACAAATAAAAAAAAACAACTGGATCACAAACGGGTATTTTAGTTTCTAGAGAGAAACTAAAATTCTTCTCCGAAGTTTATAAAAATACTTCAAGCGAACAATTCAAAATTTTTTTCAAAAATTATAAAAAAATATACAGGAAAAGTGATTCAAGCCGCAAAAGCATATGATGTCTCAAAATCCATTCTCTCTTCCAAAAACGTTTCAAAAACAATTTGGCGGCATCATTAACAATAAAACAAAAGCTCACAAAGAAATTAAAATTAAAATTGGGGATAGGCTTGTGGAGGACGAAACAGAGATTGCCAATCAGTTCAATGGATTTTTTCGCATCCGTTGCTGGTGGGCAGGGTCCTCGGCCATCTGAACCCCAAGTACGGCCCTCGCGAAGACAGAGCCCCACATCGTCCATGGCGTTGGCTCCTGTCGTTGAGGATGAGCTTCACCGAATTATTCAGCAGCTCCCAGCCAAAAAATCAAATGACCTCAATCTAATGTCCCCGTGGCTCATAAAAAAATGCTGCAAGCATTTAGTGAGACCTTTAACTCAATTGGTAAACTATTCATTCCAAACAGGAGTGTTTCCCCTCTCTCCTGAAAATTGCTAAAGTTGTTCCAATTTTCAAGAAGGACGACCCAACTTCAATCACTAACTACCGGCCTGTCTCAATTTTGCCAGTGCTGAGCAAAATTTTTGAAAAGCTTTTTCTTATAAGAATGCTTCGGTTTTTGGACAAATGCAATCAGCTCTCAAGTGAACAATTTGGATTCAGGAAGGGCAAATCGACAACAGACGCAGTCGTGAGTCTTGTCGATATGATTGTAGAGGGGATTGAATGTCGTAACCACTCAATGAGTGTGTTCTTAGACTGTCCAAAGCATTCGACTGCGTTGACCACGGTACGCTGCTTGACAAACTTGAGTCCCACGGTATTCGAGGCGTGCCTCTTAAATGGCTTTGTTCGTTTTTAACTCACAGATCCCAAGTTGTTCAGATATCTAGCAAGTCGTCCAAACAAATAGAACTGAGTTATGGAGTCCCACAGGGATCCATCCTCAGTCCTGTGCTTTTCCTGCTTTACGTCAATGATCTTAAATCATCGCTTCTGCATGGAAAATTAGTGCAGTTTGCCGATGATACGACTCTCTTTTTCAATGCAACATCAAGTGAAATGTTGGAACAACAGGCTTATGTTGATATATCAACAACTGTGTCCAATACTTTCACAGCCTCAATCTTACAACAAACTCTTCAAAAACCAACGTTTTTGAATTTTGCCTTGCGCACCGCAGGCAACCAGTGTGGGCCTGCCATTTTGTTAGATGACTCACACTGGAAGAAGTCAGCTCTTCAAAATTCCTAGGAATGCACCTTGATCGAGGGCTGACTTGGAATGAGGCATATTGACTATGTTTGCGCCAAAGTCTGCTCTGGAATTTTTGTTCTGAGATCTTTAGCCAAATACTGCCCGAGTCAGGTACTGATTACGGCGTATTATGGACTGATTTACCCCCATCTGTCTTACGGTGTGGTCCTTTGGGGAGCTTGCGCAAACACACAGTTTCAAAGAGTATTCAGACTTCAAAAAAAAGCAATTCGAATAATCGCCAAAATCAAATTTAGAGAGTCGTGCAGGGAAGCTTTCAAGAAATTGCAGCTGTTGACTCTGCCGTGCCTCTACATTTTGGAAACAACTTTTTTTTGTATGAGTAAATGTGCCTTAACCAGCGGACCGGAGACATACACATGTATGAGACACGTGGGAGTGCTAACTACCGAACTGGGAGACACAGAACGGTGGTTTATGAGCGCCTGCCCTCGCAGGCGGGTGTTTCATTTCCTCAACAGACTGCCCAATTCAATTAAAGATGCCCCAACGCCTAAGGCGTTAAAGACTCGCCTTAAACGCCTATTGGTGTCACAAGCATTCTATAATGCAGGTGAGTTTTTGGCATTCGACTGGGAGACCGCCCAATTCCCAATTAGAAGACTGACTCCGCTGTACTAAGTGGGTAGCATTGGGCGATGGATGAAAGAGGCGTAACTGCAAAATTGTATGTGTGAGTGTGTATTGTTGTATGAATGTTAGAAATTTTTAAAAAACCCCATGACGTTTGCCATACAATGTAAATATTGTCTTCGCAATAAAAAAGATTTGATTTGATTTGATTTGATTTGACCTCTACTTGACTTAGGCTTCTTAGTAGATGGATCATTATTTTTGTAAATTGAGTCAGATTCCCATAAAATTTCTGTATACTTTTTCAAATCTTCTTCAGAATATAAATTATCTTTTGGAGCGTTATGGTCTGTTAATAATCTCCATAAACCTTGAGTTCCTTCATATGTTTTTTCATTAATAATGATATCATTATGTTCAAAATTCACGGGCAAATTTCCAATCATAAAACTGTTCTTTTTTTAATCCCAATACAAAACAAATTTATCATCTTTTACTCTAGGAAAGAATTTTCTACCAATATTGCCAACTATTATATCCATTGTTCTAGGACTTATTGGTTCAACTATTGTAGATTCTTCAATGATTCGAGGTGTTGAAGATGGCAATTTTGGCAATTCAAACTCTTCTACTTCAGATTCTGGAATCGAAATATCAGCAAATTGTCGTACAACTGGAACCAAATTCATCAAATTTTGATTATCGCTTAAAACGTTTTCAATTTTACCTTCACATTTTTAATTGCAGAAGTTACAGGTTGATTAATTTTTTGAATAAATTCTTGTTCTTTTTCATCAATTCGAATCTGTTCTTTAAAATCTTTCATTAATTTCTTTTCGATTTGATCAAGTTTTTTCGCTTCTTTAGAAGTTACGTTCACCATTTAATTAGAAAAATTTTGAAACGTGAACGTGGAACGTAAAACGTGAACGTGGAACGTAAAAACGTGAACGTGGAACGTAAAACGTGAACGTGAAACGTGGAACGTAAAACGTGAACAGATTTACCGTTTTTCAGTTGTTTTCATAATGTAAATAAAAAGTAAAGATAATGTAAAAATAATTGTAACAAATATTTTATCAAGTAGATTTGTCAGACCACTGAGCAGCATTTATATTAGAAAATCTATTCATATATTTACCATTTTTAGGCTTCAAAGTTAGATTAATAGTTAAAAATCCATAGTCTTCTTTCCAAATTTTATCACATAATTCATTAAAGTGGTTAAAACTCATATCAGATCCCACATAATTGTTGTAAATCTTTCTCGAATAGTGATCGTCTTGCTTAAAAACACACAACATATTCAAATTATTTCTAATAACTTGTTTATCAACCTTTGAAAAGCATTGGGAAAGATAGATACAAGATATGTTTTTGTGACGAGACATCACGAAATATTCTTTAATAACGTCCTGTTTTTCCAAAATACAATCATCAAAAACGATTAACGAATTGGGTTTACATTCGCTTAACGGAACTATGTCCTCAGAAGCATTATAAAAATGTGATATTTCTTTGCTTAAGTTCTTCTTAATATTTTTGAATCTTTGTTGTAATTTTTTGTATGCGTCTTGTTCTAAAGATTTACTAAAAACATACAAATTGGAATAAGGAATCAACCTATTGTAGATAAAATTCAATAATAAAGTTCTTTTTCCACATCCAACCAACAATTAACAATCTGATTGGTTTATTTTTCTTATTTTCTTCAAACGTTTGAAGTTTTATCTGATCTTTTTGCTTTAAAAATTTCTCCATTTAAATAGCGAAAATGAAGCTGTTCAAGTTGACTTCAGAAAGCTCTAAATTAGTTTTAAAACTTGGAACATCCTATTCATTTAGAGGAAGAATCAAATTATTTTATCGGTTTAAGCGGTTTTTATTCTGACAATTTTGTAATAAATATTAGTGAAAGTTCTCCTTATTGTATAGGATTTAGTGAGAAGAACATAATAAAATATTATGGTTTAAACAAAGGATATTATACTTTCGATCAAATAAAAAATTCCCTTAAAAATTATCTGAAAACATTCAAACAATCAGATAAATCTTTAAACTTTGACGAAAACAAGTTTGAAATGCAAAAAAAATTATCTCTCTAATAAAATTCAAATAAAATCACCAGTAAGAATAATGTTTTCAGCAATTATTGTAGATTTGTTAGGGTTTGTTCAAGAAACTATTGAGCCAAATCAGGTATATTTAGGAAATAAAACGCCAAAATTTAGACCGTTCGATGTAATTGAAGTACATTGTAATCTCGTTGAACCTAGTTTTGAAAATCATACCGAACATTTACACAAAGAATCTGAAATTTTGTACACTTTTTTTCCAAATGTTGCTTATGGATCAAAAATCAGTGAAAAACCGAATGAAATCGATTATATTCCAATTAGAAAAAATATTAAAAGAATTCAAAAAATCGTTCTAACTATACAAGACTCTGAGGGAAATTTATTAAATAATGATAGTAAAACAACAAAATATTTAAGATTGAGAAAGGAATAAAAATGAGTTGATAATGATATTTCAACTCGAGTGCCCCCAAAACTTTATTAGAAAAGATACTGTTTTTATCAATGAATCTGGCCTTTATTCTCGAAATAAAAATTACTAGTTAAATTTCTTTTCTATCTAAATGGAGTCAGTTGTAGACCTACTCAATAATCAACTTACATTCAATAATTCAAAGACATTGTAACGATTGTAGACGAAAACAATGTAATCTGGTTTAAGGCTAAAGATGTTTGTGAAATATTAGGTTATGAAAAAACAAAAAACGCAATTAAATTAAATGTTGATGATGATGACAAAATTCAATATTTTTACTTAAAAAACAAGGGGCTATTCGAATGGCCCCTTAACAATCTTCATCCTGACACTGTTTTTATCAATGAATCTGGACTTTATTCTTTAATTTTGAGATCACATAAAAAAGAGGCAAAAATCTTCAAAAATTGGGTTACAAAAGAAGTTTTGCCAATTATTCGTAAATTTGGTGAGTACAAACTTGAAAACAAGATTAAATATTTAGAGGACGAAGTTAAACACTTGCAAATTAAAGATGAAATAAAAACGGAAATAATCGCAAAACAAAGTGTAAAAATTGACTTAATGAAACCAGACCTTGTTTGTAAAAATCTTGATAAGAAAAAACACCATGTTTTTGTATTATTTAAGAAGAATCACATGTGGGAATATCCTTATTACATTATCAGAGCTCAAAAGAGAGCAATACCGAAAAGATTGAAAGAACTTGAAATTGATTACCCAGAAATGGAAATTTTATTAAGACATGGAGATCCAAATAGTATAAATCTATACAACCAAATGAAAGAATCTTTGAATATTTCATACAACGGAAATCATTTTACTACAAATATGGCAGAATCTCGACTGATTTATAGAATATCTAAATTACACGATGAAAATGTTTCTAAATTTTACTAAACATTTGAATTATGATACGAGTATTTTGTTTGTAAATGTCTTTTAAGACTATAGAAATGTTGAATTTCTCTTCCGCATACGCAATGAACTGGTCTAGCAAAGATTTCTCTAATACATTCTTTACAATATGCTTGTTTTTTGTCTTTACTATTGTACCGTAAATTAGTTAATTAAATTTCATACAATGTAAATTTCGCAACCTAATCAGCCAGTATAATATAATATTATTTTACATCCAATGTTCCGGAACTAAATTATTGGGCGGAGTAACTACCTAATTGGCACGCGTATGAATTTTTTCTTCTAACCCTTTGTAGCAGCCCAACTACGTAACCGATCAGACCTCGCGCGCTTTGTCCGTAAGTAAAATTTATCTTTTCGTATTATTAAATTAGCCCTTTGATGCCAAACGTATAAAATGAATGTAACGTAAAGTAAAGATGTGAATAGTAAAGTAACTTACCCTTGAAGATCTTTTATTTGCTCGATGGAGATAGATAAAGGTTGTGGCGTCGTCCTTATGGCGACGAGCACGTTGTTATAAATAGTAATTTGTATCATTAAATGGCTAATACCGTCGCGAATTTGTTTTAGGCGAGTTTACGTAGCTGATGTATCTCACGTGTTGTTTGAATAGATGGCTACCACTTCCCAACTTCTACTCGTCTTCTAGAAATAACCGTTCTTAGACTACAGCTTCAATGTCTCGTGCCAAGACGCCGACACCCGGGTTGTGAGTCTACCTATTGCGAAGGGAAGTGAAATATTATTGTTTTGTAAAGTAAAACGTCGTACGCATAATTCAATAGAACATTGGATATTTTAGGCCCACCTAGAAGATATACTTTTTAGTTATTATATTCTAATTGGCAGCAACGTGGCATTACATAACTTTTCCTTTACCATCTAAAAGTGGTGCTTTTAAGTTTTCGTAATTAAACTGAACTTATAAGTAAACTTTGTATTTCTAGTATTTATTACTACGACCTCAGAAGTCACCACCCCCATGTGTTATCGTCATACGGTACACAAAATTTAATTGCGCTAATCTGCTTTTGATGTGCCTACTCTGCCATCAACTGGGTGAAACTGAGTGAAAACGCCACAATGCATGCCATTAAAATAGAATATTTGTCTAAAGATGAGTTGGTATTTGAACTGATATCTAGAGGTATTAAATTAAATAGTGACAGTACAGTAAATGAACTCAGAAAGTCCTTAAGACAGTGTTTGAGAAACAATATTTTACCTACTCCTAGTAGCCTATTAAAAATAGACCACAATCAGGAAGTAAAACTTCTCAGTGAAAAAGTGATATTATTAGAACATGGGTGCAGTGAAGTGAACAGTGCTAGTTCACCTTTAGAAATCACCAAATTCCAAGAAAAGTGTAAACATTTAATAAACCGTTTATTTTTTAGACAACCAGCTTGAACTAAGTTCTGTACATAGTGAAACTTTATCAGCTTTAAAGTGTAGGCTAGTAAATGTTGAACAACAGTTAGCTAAAAACTTGCTACCTACAGTGAACCTAGAACAGCTTAAAGTGTTAGAAGCCAATTTAAATGAATCATTAGAACAAGATGAGGCTATGGAACAGGCAGTGAAAGAACAAATAGGCCCTATTTCTGTACAACCACCAACAATATCACAGCCTACTGCCAGTAATAATAATAATAATAATAATAATAACCTTTATTGCGTCAAACAATTATTACATTGCATGCATGCGTCAAGTACATTCATAATAATATACAGTTCCATTGCAGTTATTTCTATTTAATTGTATAACAGAACTGGGGGTTTATTTTTTATTCGTGTTTTCAATAGTTTTCAATAATTTTAATCCCAGCAACTCAACATGAACTCTTCAACGGAGTAAAACGGCCTTTGACACCAGGAGGTGTTTTTAATCGAGATTTGAATAGTTTAGAATCAATGAGATGTTTTATTCCCCTCAGGCAGCTTGTTTATCAGTTTTCACACCAACTTGGGACGGCAAGTGTTCAAATGCACTCGTTCTATGTTGAACAATCCGAAAGTTGTTCCCTGCCTCTTGTCTCGTATTGGTGGACGTCACTGCCTTGGATCAACTCGCATTTAAGTCGACAGTATAGAACGACGTCGAGAATATAGAGACAGGGTAAAGTTAACAATCCAAGCTCTCTGAAGGCATCTTTTGCACGACTCTCTGAAATTCAATTTGTAAATAATTCTGATAGCTTTCTTTTGAGCTCTAAATACTCTTTCGAATTTTGTATTTAGAACAGCTGCCCCACAATCTTAAGCCGTAAGGACAAATATGGATGTATCAGGCCAAAGTAGGCAGTTTTTAATACATCAATAGAACAGAATTTTGCAAGTTACGCAAAACATAAATGCCAGAAGCAACCTTGGAGCAGATGCTGTCAATGTGAAAGTCCCATGTCAGTCCTCGATCAAGGTACATTCCAAGGAACTTAACGGATTCGGCCTCTTCCAAGAGAACATCGTCCATCATTACTGCGGGACGATACTCCCTGTTCTTGTCGATGCCGAAGGCAAAAATTTATTGAGTTTGATTTTGAGCTGTTTGTTTTCAGATTGAGTCTTGAGAAATGTTCGATGCATGAATTTAAATCGATAAATGATTTCACTTCAAGATCAGTTTTATATTTCGATTTAATACAGAGAGTCGTGTCATCAGCATATTGAATCACCTTTCCATTCTGGATTGATGTATTCAACTTGTTGACAATAAATAAGGAAGAGAACTGGCCCTAATATTGATCCCCTGAGGGACACCATAGGGCATTTTGATCCTATTAGACAGAGCATTCGCAATCCGTACGCATTGTTCTTTATCTTTAAGATACGACGAGAGCCAATCGTATACGGCAAACCCCTAATACCACTAGTCCATAACTGGTGTGCAGCAGTGTCGCATGATGCACACAGTCAAAGGCTTTGGAGAGGTCGAGAAATATGCTCATAACACGTTCTCTTTTCTCCCAGGCCATCGACAACATTATTGAATAAGTTCCAGTTACGGGGCATCGAGGATTTCAAACGCTTTTTTCGAAATTTCAAAAAGGATTACCGCAAAAGCCATAAGAAACGCCAAGGCACGAGACGTTGAAAACCAACTAAAACAATCCGATAATCTTTCAAAAAGCGCCTGGAATATAATTAACCTAAAACACAAAACAACAAAACACTTCAAAATTTTCCAATTCCGAAACTTAAAATTAATAATAAAATTATTGATGATCCATTAAAAAGTGGCAATTGCGTTTAATGATTTCTTTTCAACTGTTGCTGGAACAGACAGTTCTTTGAATCAGAATAATACCCTGGCGGAGGGTTATTGACTAGATCGGCCTCGTCCATGTTCCTTCGTCCTGTGAGTGAGGTGGAGGTGGCCCGTATCATGCAGGATCTCAAAACCTAAGAGATCTTGTGACATTAATGGAATGTCTGTGTGGTTAATCAAAAAGTGCTTTAAGCATATTTTGACACCACTCACAAAATTAATCAATCTCTCGTTTGCACAGGGTGTCTTTCCGTCCGTACTGAAGATATCCACTGTGATTCCAGTTTACAAAAAGATGATCCTTTGCTCCTCTAGCAACTATCGTCCAATTTCTATCCTCCCAGTTCTTAGCAAAGTTTTTGAGAAAGCTTTCCTCAATCAGCTTGAAAAATTCCATGACCGCTTCGAAATTCTCTGTCCCGAACAGTTCGGGTTTAGGAAAGACAAATCAACCATCGATGAACCCCATCGAAGGTGCCCCCCATCGAATGAAACCCCCAGTACCCCCACTTTGCCTATAATGCCTATTTATAATGCAAACAATGATTGTATTAGTCAACCTATGTCTGGTTTAAATATGTTTAATAAGTTAAACAACCCTGTAGAATGTTATTTACAAAATTTTACAGTAACAAATGGCTTAGTAGTACCTGAGCTAATAAACTTTTTGAAAACTTTGTTCAAACTAAAATGTGAAACTAGCCTATCAGAAAATGAAATTTTAGCATTGTTACCATGTTATGCAAAAGGTCCACTTTTAGCCAAAATAATACAGTGTAAGTCTATCATGCCCAATGTCAACTATCTACACAGGGAATTAATTAGTGCTTTTATCCCTGTAGGCCTAATTGAAAGACTTAGACTAGATTTAGTTTATAGGCCACAAAGGATTGATGAGCCACTGTATGAATACATCTATGACATCAAAGAGCTCAGTCAAGTTTTATTGTGTAACATAAGTGAACAGGACTTGGTAACTTGTATAAAAAGAGGTATTAAGCCTACAGATAGAAATAAGTTAATTTTTGAAAACAATCCCATTTGTTTTACAGATTTGGAAAATGTGTGTATAGCTAGTAACAATATAACCTTTAATGATAACTTAAGGGACAATTTAAGTAAGACATATGTTAACAACATGTATCCACCACATGTTGAACTTAGAAAAAGTAGGCCTACTGTCAAAAACCCAAAGTTATGTTTCAATTGTAATAGGCCTGGTCACTTAGCAAAAAATTGTTTTAGGAATCCAAAAAACTAGTTGACAGGGGAGTGGTATTACACACAACACCTAAAAATATCCCTCCCCGGTTTCATAAGTTTAAGAATGATAATTTTATAAATAGTAATACAGTAAGAAAAGAAAAACACTATTTTATGAGAGTCTATCGTAAGGTAATTAAAAATTGGAGTAAATTAAACTATAGAAAACCTAATTTAAGACTAAATGTTAGACAGTGTAACAATATGCCTTTAATTGAAGCTATAGTGGGTAAAAATGTAAAAACAAACTGCTTATTAGATACTGGTGCTACAAGAGATATAATTAGTAAAGAATTTTATGATAGCCTATTGTTGAATAAAAATGTTTCTAAATTAATGAAGTCAGATGATAGAATGTTTGCTGCAAATAACACTGAAATAAAATGTTTTGGTTACTGTTATGCTAAGATAAAAATTTCTAAATTTTGTTGGAAAGTAAAATTTATTGTATTGGATAATTTAAAATGGGACAGTAGATTATGAATATTGGGTTTCTAGCTCACTTTTGGGGACAGAACGGGTAAAATCAATGAAAAAATACTGTATAGAAGGACGAAATAAAAAACGAAATCATGTAACTCACGAATGAAAAAATTACCGAAAATCTTTAGCTTGTTTGCTTCTACTTTCTTGAGCTGTCAAATCAATATATTGGTTCTGCTACGAATAAACTATAAATTAAAACTTATATAAACGGAAATGATGAATTTGTATAACACATCACTCGAGAAGTCGCGGGAGAATGTGAAGTAAAACCACATTCTTTTGACGAGGTTCTTCATTGTAATTTCCTCCAAATGTACTATAAAATCATCCAAAGATTTCAGGCTTAAAATCATAAACAAATTCTACATCTAGTTAGATAAAAAAATACAGGTAATATCTTTTCATAAATAAAACGTGTGTAATCGATTCCTTACAAAACATAATGTTATTCTTTTGAAAAGGAAAATAATTTTTTCAACGGTGTCCTAAGAGATAAGTAAAAATTTTTATTCTGTTTTTCTAAATTTCTGTAAACAAATTGTGTTTCATTTTTTACCTCCATATCGCAATTTTTGTAAGCAGATTCATACAAATGTGTTTTAAGTTTATTTCGATAAATTTCTTAGGTTTAGGTCTTTCAGACAAAATTAAATTACAATCTCTACAAACTAAATATTTTTTTTTTCAATTAATTTCTCCTCTAATATAAACACTTGTAACAGTTGGCCATTATACTCTTCCCATTTTAAACAAAAAGATTTTTTTTATAAATGGAGATTATGGAACTAAAGTCTGCCGAGGTATTAAATTTATTCAGCACAAATGTTTATGTTTACATTTCTACAATAGAGATAAATATAAATAAATTTCATTATATTGTACAAAACTATTTAGGATATTTTTGTCTATGAATTACAAAGATTATTAGGAAGAAATCGAGATTTTTCAATCAGCGAAAAGAGTATATTTTTGTGAAGTTTTTAGAAGGAATGAAAGAAGAATAATATGGAACATCCTTAACATACTGAATTTTCTCTAAATATCGTTCTTACATCACATCCTAGGCTAAAAATTTCTCCCAGAAAAACCACAACCACATAACAAAATCGCGTTTGTTAACTAGCTTTTTGGAAAATCCATATTGATAATTATATCGTTCTTTGAGACCAGAAATATTTGTCCATACTCTTTTTGTTGTATCGAATGGACATAAAATAGGTCTATTCGCTAAAAAATTTTCTTTAAGGATTGTAATCACATTTCCTTATTATATAAAATTACAGTAAACTATTCGTAAAATCTTGATTACCATCTGATACCTGATTCTGAAAAAGACCTCCGGAAATGTTTAAAATTTTGTAAATTCCCATTCTCGGATAATAAGAACCGTTCACATTTTACTCTGATTATTTTTTACATTCAAACTATCCAAAACTTTGGAAGGATTTTTCTCCTTGGATTCTATTCTGTCCTATCTTGTTTTGAAAAACCTATGATAACGAATCTTGGGATTTGAAAGATATTTTCTATACCTATTTGTGATATCGAACGGAATAAATAAGTTGTTCCCGAGAAATACCTTTTTTTGTTCAAATACGTAAGAAAGGAGGGTTGCTATGCTACTTTTTCAGCTACCTGTAAAAAATCTACTTTTTTTGCAAAATTTTGCTAGAATTCTACTAAATTTAGCAAAGTTTTACTAAAATTACTCGGCATTTTTTGTTCAAAATGTTGAGTTTAAAAAAATTTCAGCTACTTTTAAAAATAGTTGAAAAAAAGTTAGGAAAAATTGTACTTTAAATTTTTGGCAAATATTAAACAAAATTTTAAAAAATCCTAATTAAAAATTTTTGTATATAAATGGAAGCTGAAAATAAAATCTGTGCTAAATGAGAAAAAATAATTCCTTAAAGACAGTACTCTTAAGGAAATAAGAAAAAACCTACTAAACGGAACGATTCGGATTATGGCGCTTTTAAACGGCGAATTTATATAACGCACAATCTGATTACCCGAACATTGGAGACTTTTAAACTACGTCAGATAAAACGAAGTAAGAAAGGGGAAATTTAAAAAGAAATTACAGAAATTATAATAAAACCAAAACCAAAAAAAAAACCATTTTGCGATAATATTTTGATTGTTAAGATAACAGATTTCTACAGATTTGGAAGGAAAGTTGTTTGAAAAAGGGACGTTTGTGGATAAATTTAATAGCTATTTGAGGGGTAAATTTTCTAGATTTCCACTAGCAACAAACACGGCGTAAAAGCGAAATTACCGCAATTTACTAGATTCTAATACAATAACAATAAAAGGAGTTAAACAGATTAATAAGACAAGTTTTTAAAAAGATCGCGAAAATAAAGTATATAAAAAACCAGTAGCGGTTCCGTACAAAATAGAGTTAGCGGACGTAAATTATTAACATTATTGGAAGAAACTTCCAGAAAAATCTTAGGAGCAATTAGTGTAGAACACTAGTATTTTGACTAGATTTGGACATAACACAAGACTTTTGCCGGTTTCATTTAACAATAGAAGAAAATGACAGAGTACTTGACAACAAATTACAATTTTTGGCAGGGACAGAAAGACGTTAAAAATAACTGTAAGATCATTGTAGATAACGATAAAAACCGTTGGAAAGGAGCTGTTTTAGCTGGATAAATTCTAACTCCAGGGTCCAAAAAAATCTACAATAAGTTCGTGTGCCAAATGACCAGCCCAGGAAATTAACAAAATTTTAAGGTAACATCGTAGTAAAAACTTCGTAAAACTGGGTCCAGACAAAAAGGTTAAATAGGACGTTCTCTAGCGAAGTTAAGCAAAAAAACAACGGAATTACAAGATTAGAAGCAACAATTTACAATTTAATGTAGACGGAAAAATTTTCCAAAAATGATAGAGAATTTGATCCCACTGGACGACTGTATAAGGTTTATTAATACAAAGCAGGAAGTATTATTTTAAAACGCTGCTCCGTTCTATTCGGTAGCTCTTAAGCAAAAATGTGGAAGAAAAATAACGGACAGTTTAAAAACGCTAGTCTCGTTTTTTAACGAACCTTTTACAGTTTGTTTACTGGTGGGAACAATAAACACAAAAAAATTTGACAAGGAATACAGGTTAAAACTGCCAGAAAATACAGAAAACAGGAAGGGTAAAAATGGTTTGCCTACGCTATATCCGCGTTCAGTTTTTTAATCTTTTAAACCGGTTAATTTGGTCTATGTTAAAGAAGATAAAAACGACAAAAATCTGGTAAAAATTAAACAAAAGTGCTATTTAAAAGCAGGAAAAACATATTTTTCTAAGTCTAATACCTTGTTTTCTACGGTTCCGAAAGAGGTTAATCTAGAAGAATTAGGGCTGATAAAGACGACAAACGTCGAGCCTTATATCTGTCGAAAAAGACTTAATATTACCAATAAATTACTTCCAAATTCCCTCAAATTGACCCTTTAAACGTCGTGTTTTTAAAAAGTATTAAAAAAAGGGAACAAGAATTAAAAGAACTTGACATGGAAACAAGAAAAAGAATATACCTAGAGAAACTGTTAAAAGAACAAGAAAAATATAAAAACTGTATAGAAAAAGATAAAAAAATTAACGAAATAGAGAACAGTTTGATCGGTTACTTTTCGAAACAATGGAGTGATTTATCGACTAAAGGAAACTATAAAATTTCGGCATTTGTGGTCAATAATAAAGCAAGATTTAGCTATGTCGGCGTTTTAGCAGAAAAAGATGGCAATAAAGCTGTTTATTTTATTAAAGGACCTTTTAAAAATAAGTTTATCGAATTGAACAATAATAAAGAAAATTTAACGAAAGAAGGGTTTATTTTGATCCCATACAACGGTTTAAATATTGTCTACTATCCGATTAATAAACCAATTATAGAGATAAAAACAGACGGTTTAACTTCTTTTAACGGTCATACTTTTCCTAAAATTGTTACACTAAACGCTTTAGATATTTTTACAAATAAGGACGATATTATTTACAAAGAAGAAGACAGAAATTGCGCTAAAAATCTTAGAATGGACAAGATAATTGGAGATATTAAGGTAAAAAATTGTAAAAGATTAGAAGATTTACAAGAAGGATTAGAACTACAAATAACTGCTTTATCTACAATAATTTATAGAAAAACCGAAAGATATATCTTAAAATTCGAAAATGTAGAAGATTGTTACATTTCTAATTACTGGCTAGAAAAAGAAGTAAAAGATAGGAATATTGATCTAAATTACAAATTAAAAAATAAAGTTAGACAAAATTAAAACAAATCCAAACAAACATGCAGAAAGGTTTGTATTTGTTGGGTAAAATTAGTCCAAAATGTTTAAAAAGAATAGAAAGACGTGTTTAGAATTTTAAATGTTGTCTTAATCCACTACCATACTTAGAACTTCTAAATCTGTATTTATAGAGTCTTCCTCCAGAAATATTTTGTAAATCGTTAGAATCTACATCAATTGTGCTGTTAACAACTTTTTTAATAATCTCTAATATTTTATCTTCGTCTTCTGTATCTAGTGTAAAAGAATCTGATTCTGTATTGTTTAAAATATTTACAGAGCTTTTACTATTTTTAAACTGTATTTCTACGAGTTCTGGCTTATATTTTTCATCTAGAAGATTGTATAAACTTGCTCTTAAATTCTTAAAATCTGTCTCGACATTTTGTATTAATTCTAAAATTTTATTATTTCTTTCTTCTTCGATTTTATCTTTTTCGCTTTGTAATAATGTTAGTGCTCTATCCATTTATTAAGAAAAAAAATTTGGAACGCGGAACGTGAACGTGAACGTAGAACGTAGAACGCGGAACGTGAACGTGAACGTGGAACGTTAGAACGTGGAACGTGGAACGTAGAACGCGGAACGTGAAACGTGAACGTGGAACGTAGAACGTGGAACGTGGAAACGTTAGAACGCGGAACGTGAACGTGGAACGTGGAACGTGAACGTGGAACGTGAACGTGGAAAACGTAACAAGAACGTAACATGAACGTAAATTTTGTGTTTTACGTTTAATTTAACGTGATTTTACATGTAAAGGTTTAGGTTTAAAAACACAAAATTTACGTTCATGTTACGTTCTTGTTACGGAACACTTCATTTTGGAAATTTTCGTCTACATAATTGTAAAATTGTTGCTTCTAATCTTGTAATTCCGTTGTTTTTTGCTAACTCGCTAGAGAACGTCTCTTTTAACCTTTTGTCTGGACAGTTTACGAAGTTTACTACGGTTGTTACCTAAAATTTTGTTAATTCCTGGGCTGGTCATTTGGCACACGAACTTATTGTAGATTTTGACCCTGGAGTTAGAATTTATCCAGGTTTAAACAGTCCTTTCCAACGGTTTTATCGTTATCTACAATGATCTTTACAGTTATTTTTAACGTCTTTCTGTCTGCAAAAATTGTAATTTGTTGTCAAGTACTCTGTCATTTCTTCTTTGTTAAAGATACCGGCAAAGTCTTGTGTTATGTCCAAATCTAGGCAAATAATAGTGTTCTACAGCTAATTGCTCTAAGATTTCTGGTAGTTCTTCCAATAATGTTAATAATTTTACGTCCGCTAACTCTATTTTGTACGGAACCGCTACTGGTTTTTTTGATTATACTTTTTCGCGATCTTTTTAAAATCTTGTCTTATAATCTGTTTAAACTCCTTTTATTGTTATTGTAATTAGAATCTAGTAATTGCGGTAATTTCGCTTTTACGCCGTGTTTTGCTAGTGGAAATCTAGAAAATTTACCCCTCAAATAGCTATTAAATTATCCACAAACGTCATTTTTCAACAACTTTCCTTCCAAATCTGTAGAATCTGTTATTTTAACAATCATAATATTATCGCAAAATGGTTCTGTAATTCTTTTTAAATTTCCCCATTCTTTCTTCGTTTTCTACGTAGTTTAAGTCTCCAATGTTCGTAATCAGATTGTCGTTATATAAATTCTCGTTTAAAAGCCATAATCCGAAGCGTTCGTTAGTAGGTTTTTTCTTTATTTCCTAAGAGTTCTGTTAAGGAATATATTTTCTCAGTAGCACAGATTTTATTTTCAGCTTCCATTTATATAGCAAAATTTTTAATTAGGATTTTTTGTAAAATTTGTTAATATTTGCCAAAATTAGTACAATTTTCTAACTTTTTTCACTATTTTTAAAAGTAGCTGAAATTTTTTTAACTCAACATTTTGAACAAAAATGCAGTAATTTTAGTAAAAAACTTTGCTAAATTTAGTAGGAAATCTAGAAAAAATTTTGCAAAAAAAAGTAGATTTTTTTACAGGTAGCTGAAAAGTAGCATAGCAACCCTCCTTTCTTACGTATTTGAACAAAAAAGGTATTTCCGGAACAACTTATTCGTTCGATATCACCAAATATTTATAGAAATATCTTCAATCCCAAGTTCGTTATCATAGGTTTTCAAACAGATAGACAGAATAATCAAGAGAAAAATCCTTCAAAGTTTGATAGTTTGAATGTAAAAAATATCAGAGTAAAATTGAACGGTTCTTATTATCCAGATGAATTACAAAATTTAAACATTTCCGGAGGTCTTTTCAGAATCATGTATCAGATGTATCAAGATTTTAAGAAAGTTTACTGTAATAATAAGGAAATGTATTACAATCCTAAAGAATTTTTAGCGAATAGACCTATTTATGTCATTGATACAACAAAGAGTATGACAAATATTTCTGGTTCAAAGAACGATATAATTATCAATATGGATTTTCAAAAAGCTGTTACAAAACGCGATTTGTTATGTGGTTGTGGTTTCTGAGAAATTTTTAGCCTATGATGTGATTAAGAACGATATTAGAGAAATTCAGTAGTTAATGATGTTCATATTATTCTCTTTCATTCCTTCTAAAACTTCAAAATAATATACTCTTTCGCTGATGAAAAAATCTCGATTTCTTCCGGAATAATCTTTGTAATCATAGACAAAATAATAGAATGAAATTATTTATATTTATCTCTATTGTAGAAATGTAAACATAAACATTTGTGCTGAAAATTTATACCTCGGCAGACTTAGTTCCATAATCTCCATTTATAAAAAAAATCTTTTTGTTTAAATGGAAGAGTATAATGCCAACTGTTACAAGTGTTATAATAGAGGAGAAATTATTGATAAAAAATATTTAGTTTGGTAGAGATTGTAATTTAATTTTGTATGAAAGACCTAAACCTAAGAAATTTCGAAATAAAATAACACATTTGAATAATCTGCTTACAAAATTGCAATATGGAGGTAAAAAAACAAACACAATTTGTTTACAGAATTTAGAAAACAGAATAAAAATTTTTACTTATCTCTTGGAACCGTTGAAAAAATTATTTTCCTTTTCAAAGAATACATTAGGTTTGTAGGTATCGATACACACGTTTATTATGAAAAGATATTACCTGTATTTTTTTATTATCTAGATGTAGAATTTGTTTATGATTTTAAGCCTGAAATTTTTGATGATTTTATAGTACATTTGGAGAAATTAAATGAAGAACCTCGTCAAAAGAATGTGGTTTTACTCACATTCTCCCCGACTTCTCGAGTGATTGTTAGCAAATTCCATCATTTCCATTTATAAGTTTTAATTTATAGTTTATTCGTAGCAGACCAATAGATTGATTTGACAGCTCAAGAAAGTAGAAGCAAACAGCTACAGATTCGGTAATTTTTCATTCGTGAGTTACAGATTCGTTTATTGTCCTTTTAAACAGGTATTTTTCAATTGATTTACCGTCTGTCCCAAAAAGTGAGCTAGAAACCCCATATTCATATCTACTTGGGACATTATATTGGGAAACCCATTTATATCTAATAGCAAATTAATTTTAGATCTTGATGGAGATTCATGTTATTTTAAATTCAATTGTAATGAGAAAATAACTATTGTCAGACAACAGCCTTTTGAACATGAAGTAAACAGCATTGATGTAAAAATAGGGTGCACTAGAGCTGAGGCTGAGATACAAAACCTTATAGGGGATTTTCCAAATGTTTTTAATCCAAAATTAGGAGAGGCTCTAGATTTGGAAGTGAGATTAATTCTAAATGACCCCACACCTGTAAATATTAGGCCTTATTTTATGAGCCCTCCTACTGTAAATAAGATGAAAACAATAATACAGGATTGGTTGGACCAAGGAATAATTGAACCCAGTACTTCAGCCTACTCCAGTCCAGCCTTTTTAACCAAAAAGGACAGACTTGTAGGCAATTATACCGAATTAAATAAAAAGTTACAGAAAATTGATTTTCCCATTGGTGATTTAAATAATTATTATCAACATCTTAGTGGAGCCAACTATTTTTCAATAATAGATTTAAGAAAAAGTTTTTTGCAATGTCCATTATCACCTGATAGTCAAGATCTTACCTCATTTAGCACTATATTTGGTAAATATAAATTTAAACGAGTACCCTTTGGTTTACATGTTGGTAGTGCTGTATTGTCCGCCTATCTGGACAAAGTCCTAGACAATATAAAATTTAAATATGTGATAAATTTTTGTGATGATATCTTAGTGTACAGTAAAGACCTTGATTCGCATTTAGTACATGTCAGAGAGATTGTAAATAGACTAAGCAAACATGGCTTAACGGCAAACCTAGAGAAAGCAAAGTTTTGTTTTGAGGAAATCTCCTTTTTGGGGAACTTAATAAAAAATAATACAGTAACTATAGATCCCGAGCGAACAAGGAGTATAATAGAATTTATGCCGCCTAAGAACGCCAAACAAATTTCACAGTTTTTAGGTATGACCAATTTCTTTTCAAAATTTATAAATAATTATGCCGAATTATGTAATCCTTTAAATCGTTTAAGAAGGAAAAACGCTAAATTTGTTTGGACAAGTGAATGTCAAGATTCGTTTGTAAAGTTAAAAGAAGCTACAATGAATCCTCCTGTACTCCAGTTAGCCGATTTTTCAAAGCAATTTATAGTAATGACAGATGCTAGTGGAATAGCCGCAGGTGGTTGTTTGTTACAGGAAAACGACCAAAATGAATTAATGCCAATAGCCTATTACTCTAGGAAATTTACTGATGCCGAATTAAAATATACTGTTTATGAAAAAGAAGCTTTGAGTGCACTAATTTGCATAGAAAAATGGCACGAATTTTTAGAAGTAAGAACCTTTAAATTAATAACTGATAACCAAGCTTTATCCTATGTCCTCAATCACAAAAGGAAGGTAGGAAGACTTGCCCGGTGGATCGAGAGGATTTTGAATTTGCCATTTGAGGTGGAATTTAAAAGTTCCACCGATAATGCGCTGGCAGACGCCCTTTCACGTATGTTTGAGGGCGAGTCGACGGGAACAGCTGATCCGAGCCCCAGTGACTGCCGGAACGTTCCAGACCAGGATAAAAATAGATTATCGATTTCCTTCTGCCATTCAAACTCCTCCCGAAGGCAAACATGTAAACGAACATCTAATGTAAAGCCTAAAATGCAGATAAATAATAAGTGCAATAACAAGGATAATTTGTGGTTGTTAATTAATGATTTGCCATTAGCGTTTAAGGATTTAGAAAAATATCAACTTCAAGATAAAGAAACTCAGCGAATCATTCAATCTGTAAAAAGCAATAGTAACAATTTATGTTATTTTATAAAAAACAATTTACTGATGTACAAAAGGAATGTAAAAAGTAAGAGTAAGATATTTTTGCCTGTACAGTTAATTGATTTAGTATATGAATTCTTCCACAGTTCTTTAATAGGAGGTCATTTAGGCATTGCTAGAACGCAAAGAAAAATTAATCAGTATTTTTATAGACCTGATTTAGACGAAATTATAAAGGCAAAAGTCAAAGAATGTAATGTTTGTAAAATGAGTAAAGTGTGCCAAAGAAAATATGAAGGCGAATTAGTATCTGTGCCATTTAAGAACAATATGGATTGTTTATTCATAGATCTTTTAGGTCCCTTAGTGAGAACTAGAAACAGCAATGTATATTTACTTGTAGTTGTAGATGCCGCCAGTAAATTTCTATGGCTAATCCCTTTGAGGGAATGTAAGAGTGCTGAAATATGTAATAAATTAGACCGCATAATTTTTAACAACTTTTCTGTACCTAAAATAATAGTGTCAGACAATGCCGCATATTTTACATCACTGTATTTTAAGAAGTTCTTATTTAAGAATTTTATTGAACACCGTAGACTAGCGCCTTACAGGGCTAATGGAAATCAATCAGAAAGGCATATTAGAAACATATCTACATTATTACGTAGTTTCTATCACAACTGTCATAGTAATTGGGATAATGACCTAGGCTATATACAATTAAGTTTAAACACCGCCCATAATGAAAGCACAGGTTTTGCTGCCTTTGATTTAATGTTTAATCATTCCTGTAATAATGCTTTATCTAATTTATGGAAGCTAAATGATCTAATTGGTGAGAATTTGTCCAAGGAAACTGTTGTAAACAATTTAAAGAGAGCTGTGGTGAATGTAAAATGGAGTATAGCACATAACAGTAATAGACAAAAGTACTCAGAGCAAAATGTAAAACATCCCTTTAAGTTGCATTCCTTAGTATGGATCAGAACCCACTATTTAAGCAATAAGTTAGAAAAGTTTTGTGCAAAATTAGCACCAAAATATGTAGGAATTTATAGAATTTTATATTTTTTAAGCCCTGTAACTTGTATTGTACAACACACTGAAAATGTTTTGAATGTAAAAAAGGTTCATATTGTATATTTAAAATTAAATTAAGACCTGTTCTGTATAAATAAAAAAAAAAATTTTGTAGCATCCCTAGCTTAAGGAACCACTTGCTGCCAAATTTAAAATATAAGATAAAATCCAGGAAGTTAACTGTTTGGTGAATTCTTAACGAATGTGTCAATGAAAATAAAATATAGAAAAAGAATTTGTAAATAGACTTAGTGTAAAGAAATGAGACAAAGTTGATCCTGACTGTTTGTAATGAGGGAACCAAATATGAAAAATTGTCTGTGTTTTGTAGGTATGCCGAAATGTTGAATTTTGAATTTTGTAGATATATTTGAAGTGTTAAAATTCATGTAGATATAAGATGTATAGGAGGTTGTATGTAAATATATATATACATATACATATATATATATATATATATATATATATATATTAAGAGTGATGCAGTATTAATAAGAAATGTGAGACTTAGCTTCTCGTGAGGAGACGTTTCATTCCAAAGTATTCGATCCATATTGGTAACTTGTCCGCAAGTCTCAGGGTATTTAATGGCACAACACTATACACAAAACACTGGTATGAATGCAAAAAAGACGTATGAATGTGGCGCCTATATAACAAAACACTACACTACACTTGTTTACGATTTAATCGCCTTAAATGCCCTTATTCTTGCAACGACCCGCAAATTCTAAAACGCTGCAACGTGCACTGCATGAAAATAGTTTGCCTAAATTGATTTTCTATTTTTGGTCCCTAAGCGAGCAGTCATAGAACTGCATTGGCATGCGATCTAGCGGATTTCATAGGAATCTTTTGAAACCCCGCGCTATCGTATTGTTATGGTTGAATTTGAATTTATGTAATGAATAAAAGGTTGAATTAAGTTTGTTATTTAGAATATGTTTAAAGTAAAGCGACTAACTAGGTTGCGAAATCAAAACAGGGGGGATATTCTGTACCGTAAATTAGTTAATTAAATTTCATACAATGTAAATTTCGCAACCTAATCAGCCAGTATAATATAATATTATTTTACATCCAATGTTCCGGAACTAAATTATTGGGCGGAGTAACTACCTAATTGGCACGCGTATGAATTTTTTCTTCTAACCCTTTGTAGCAGCCCAACTACGTAACCGATCAGACCTCGCGCGCTTTGTCCGTAAGTAAAATTTATCTTTTCGTATTATTAAATTAGCCCTTTGATGCCAAACGTATAAAATGAATGTAACGTAAAGTAAAGATGTGAATAGTAAAGTAACTTACCCTTGAAGATCTTTTATTTGCTTGATTGAGATAGATAAAGGTTGTGGCGTCGTCCTTATGGCGACGAGCACGTTGTTATAAATAGTAATTTGTATCATTAAATGGCTAATACCGTCGCGAATTTGTTTTAGGCGAGTTTACGTAGCTGATGTATCTCACGTGTTGTTTGAATAGATGGCTACCACTTCCCAACTTCTACTCGTCTTCTAGAAATAACCGTTCTTAGACTACAGCTTCAATGTCTCGTGCCAAGACGCCGACACCCGGGTTGTGAGTCTACCTATTGCGAAGGGAAGTGAAATATTATTGTTTTGTAAAGTAAAACGTCGTACGCATAATTCAATAGAACATTGGATATTTTAGGCCCACCTAGAAGATATACTTTTTAGTTATTATATTCTAATTGGCAGCAACGTGGCATTACATAACTTTTCCTTTACCATCTAAAAGTGGTGCTTTTAAGTTTTCGTAATTAAACTGAACTTATAAGTAAACTTTGTATTTCTAGTATTTATTACTACGACCTCAGAAGTCACCACCCCCATGTGTTATCGTCATACGGTACACTATAATGGTGATTATAAAATTCTGAAATATTCTTAACTTTTTTACACCGTGTGCATTCTTTCTCTTCTAAAGTTAATTTTTCCATTTTATTAAATAATTCTTTTCTATATTTCTTATTACAATCCTTATAATAATAGTATAATCCATCTTTTCTAGTCTTATCTTGACAAAACTTTGATAAATCTTTAAATTCTTGACACATGGAACATTTATTTTGGGCCTCCATTTATATAGAAAAAATTACAGCTTTGACTTTCTCAATTCATATTCGTAAAAACTTCCGGTTATTTCTCAATTCTCTAAGTTTCCAAGTTTATTTAATTCGTCTAATATATCAGATTTCGCTTCATTTTTATAGCCATACGGTACTGTATCGATCTTATTTTCTAAGACAATTCTCTTATCATCTTTAGCGTTCAGTGCCAGCTTGTTTATGGTAACTGTGTACAACTCATGTTTGTAGCTTTTGATTACTGTCATCTCCCTAAATTCTTCTTTATCTTCGAACAAACATTTCTTCAAGTTTTCGATATTTATTGTTTTATTTACAACGCTTCTCTTAATTCCTTTACATCTTACTGGATTTTTGTCTAGATATTTGTACGAGTACATTTTCGATCTCAATCCACAAAATTCTTCTAAAATTTCGCTATTTAACTCATCTTTGAATTTCCCTATTACCTTCTTATTTTTAGTAGTGAAACGTTCGTGATCTTTTGGATAATCACTTGTATCAAAGTCATCTATATTTTCTTTAATAATTTTAAAAGGATCTCGTTTCAATTCTAGGAAATAACTGTCTGTATCCATGTAACACAGATTCAAATCTGGGTCAAACTTCTTTAATTTATCGTAATAAAACTCATACATTAACAATTTTGATAGGTCAAGAACTGAAAATCCTATGTAGATCGGTTTGTTAAATTTAACCTTTTGTTTGTACATGTGACTCGCTATACAGTTGTCGTCAAAGATATTAAAGCATTTGAAATTTGTTTTCTTAGCTTGTTTCATTGAAAATTCTTCATTTCCTAGTTTGATATCGCATCTATTTCGCACATTTTCCATAGATTTTCCAAAAACAGAGTTGTTCATCAGCTTGTAAAAATCTTTCTCAAAGTCACTTGTAGCTTTGGTTCTCATGTTTGTGTTAAATCAATGTACTTTTTCATAAAAGGCTTCTGATCGAATGCTATAACTCTATTCACATGTTTCAACACCATCCTTGTTCGAGGTAAAATTTCAAATTTCTTGAATGAACAACGTATTCAGTTTTATCCAGTAAAGTTGTGCAAAGTTTGTTTTTATAATGTTCGGGAGCAAGAGGTAAATCCTTGTGATGTTCATGTACATTTGTTGGATATCCTAGATCAACTTCGAGAATATAGCCATAATCTTCGTCGCCAGTGAGTTCTAAAATTGTTTCTTGCCACTCTTCTTTTGTATATGTTTTAGGATTCATCCACTTGATATCACCGGTATGGTAAATTTTGCATAAGACCATAACCATAAAGGTTGTTTGCATCGACATAAAGTAAATAATTTTCGGGCTTTGTCTTATCGAAATCTTTCAAATATTTGTTATTTGCTTTAACATATCGTTTAATACATTGAGAAATGCCTCCACGAATGCCTTTTTCAATCATTTAAATACATATTCGTAATCGTGTATCAGTTGAAGCTCGATTTTCGTTAATTTTTAACATAGCATCCCCAAGCAAGACTTGGAGCAGTTAGATAATGTGCTGGATCAAGTTTGTAACAATTTAGACAAATGTTTCTGAAGTTTTCGAATATATCAGCGAGCAATAGTACATCTTGGATATTGTACAAATCAGAGTAATTTCCAAGATTTTTCTCTTTTAATTTGTTTCAAACGCTCAAGTAGTGTTGATAATCTTTCAAAGATATGCTCTCATCTGTGAAAAGTGAATAGAAATCTTGAATTTTCAGCTCTTCTGTGTAATCAAGTTTTTCAATATATCGATAAATTCGTAAGGAAATATGCCTTTTCCAGATAGAATTTTAAAGATTTCTTCTTCGTCAATTGGTTGTCTTTCTAGAATTGCGTTCAATTATTCGCCCATCTTGTATAAAATGATTTGTATGTTTGAAGTCTTCTTTCTTGAGGTTTTTAGCTAACTTTTCAATAGATGACGCCATGAACCTAAATGTATCTACGAAAGAAAACTTGATACATTTTCTAGGTTTATCATTATCAAACTCATAGCCATATCCAGAATTTACAGAATAATTTATATATTTTTTCATCTGTGTTTGCGATCAAATCAACATTTTCCATATTGTTTAGCCATCTCTTTTATGTGCAAATGAGTATAGTAATTTGACATATTGTGACAGAAAACTGGGATGTTCTGGGGAAATTTCAAATTCAGATTACAACATGAATGAGCTGCGCCTCGAAATTTACCTGTTAAATGACAATGATCTCTTACTTTATTATAACTCTTATCTTTCCAATTATCAGGAGTAAAACCATACTGAATTGACCCAACATTCATAAGCAGACCATTCACAGATATGGCAAACGTTTGAATGTTGATATGAAATTTCTTCTTCTTCAGTTAATTTCATAGGTTTCATATTTTTTAATTATATTTTTTAGCTATATATTTTGATAATTTATTGAGTTCATCAAACAATTTTGCAGGAACATTAGGCAAATCGTCTTCATTTTTGGCTCGATAACATATCGGTTTATACATGCGATTGGTCACATTCGACACTAAATATAGAGTTAAAACCATAAGGAATGTGCTTCTGAATCTTGGTTGTAGTCGATCTTGTGGTGGATTGTTCTTACATGTCGAAATTTTCTCTAATATGCTCTCAAAATCCATATAAATAACGTACGGATGGCTAAACTTCTTTTGATAATTAGTAAATTTAGTTGTTTGACCTGGAAAACGGCATAATTGGCTTACAAACTTCATGTTGCTTGCAAATTTCTAAATGATCTGTTAAATCTCCAGATTTGTAGAAATGACTCAAACATCTTCTAACAAGAAATTTTTTATTTTTACATTTAGATAATTGAGAGAAAAACGAGTTTATTTAAACCCGTGATCAAAAACATAATGAGATTTATCATCTTGCTTAAATTACAATAAATCAACGTTTAATTCAGCGTCATAAATTTCTGAAATTTGCAATGGAAACAATATTAATTTTCTCATCAAAGCTATACACATTTACAGACATTTTTTGGATAATTGTACTTAGAATTATAACTTCGTTTTTCAAATAATTTTATATCTTTCAGAGACATAGGATAATCAAAACCTGAAAATATTTCGTCATTCACAAATTTTTCATATTGTTTTGCTCTGTCTACATGAGTTTCTGGTCTTTTTCAATAGCACATCGGATAGAATAAATTAAAACAGAAATCATCTTTATTTTTTATATTCACACAAGCCTTCCTATCTTTGATTATCTTTGGTAAATCGATATATGATCCTGCGTTCATCATTTCGTGTTTATTAATGCTCAAAACTAGTTGTTTGCAGCTTTTTAAATGGTCCATCCAGAACCCTTATTTGGATGATTTGTTTGTTCACGATGTGTTAATTTATTAAATTGTTTGGTGATAAAATCGTTTACATCGAAGATTTCGTCTGCTTTTATAGTAAAGTACATTGGGCAAGTTTGTGGTTCACCGTTCACTAAAGTTCTTTCGTATTCACATTCCAAAGAGAGATATCCTTTCATATTTTTAACATTTTCTTGAAATTTCTCGATTAAACTTTTAATTTCTGGCCGCATAATTGAAAGATATTTGTAAATTGACATGAAATTGTCGTTCAAGTTTGTTAAAATGTATTGCTTGAAAAGACCGTGTATTGAGGATAAAACTTCTACATCAATGATATTTTTAGGTTTTTCGTTAAGAGTTTCACCTATTTTCTCGATGATTTCTGACTTAGTTTTATCGTTTGTTTCAATGGACAATTTTTTCAGCGATTGATTGAATTTTTTTGTCAGTAAATAGATTAAGACCTTTTTTATCTTCCTTAAAGCTTTTCTTTTAATTCACGCAATCTTTCTATATTGTACATCTTTTCATGATCGACAATTTGATTTTCTTTAGCCCAATTCCTTAAATAATTCAGTTCACTTTCGTAAGTTGTTTGTTTTTTAAATGGAGTTTTGAGCTATAATGTCGATCATAGTTATGTTTTGGATTTCTTTCTTACAAAATGGACATGTTATTTTTTCACCCTTATCATTTATATGGGAAAAATGTTATTTATAAAATATTTTAAATTTCAGTTTTATAGTGATTTTTTCGAGAAATACCATTCAAATTATCAACTTTTAAGCTCAAACTTCACAATAAATTAGAGATAATTCGGTAGATTCTTCAGGATTTTTCAAAAAACTCTAGTACCAGTTTGTATGTACCTTAAAAAGTTGATAATTTGAATGGTATTTCTCGAAAAATCACTATAAAAACTGAAATTTAAAATAGCTATAAATAAAAATTTGTTCCTATTTAAATGGAGCTACTAAAGGGAATTAAATGAAGTTGGCGAACTAAGATTTAAAGAATATAAGAAGTTGAATAAATTAGAAGAAAATAAGAAGGTATAAAATTGTGACATTGGAGAAAATAAAAGATAAATTCGGGTTTACAATAATTGCCGAGTTGGAAGATTATAAAAGTACACTTACCGAACAGACTTTTGAATGTTTTGGATGAAAAAAAGATTAAAGAATTGAATAAACATGATAAATTACACTTGGTTGTTACGGGTAAAAAGATAAATAAAAAGACAAAGAATGTGTTACTATCAATTTTGTAGAATAAAGATTAAGATTTCGATGATTTTACATTGATTCTAAGGAGATTTAACAACATTAGTAATAGACATTAAAACAGCTTAAGAAAGTAGAAGCAAACAGAAAGTAGAAGAAAATTACCTATAGATTTGGTAATTTTTCATTCGTGATATTTTATTTACGGTCAGTAGAGGATTCTAGGTCGCTTTTGGAGACGAACAGATTTGGTTAATTTTTCATTCATGATTTACTGTTTGATTCGTTTACAATTTAAACAGTATTTTCCATTGATTTTCGGTCGGCTCCAAAAGTGGTCCAGAACCCTCATATTCATATCTACTTTTGTGTGTGTGTGTGTGTGTGTGTGTGTGTGTGTGTGTGTGCGCGTGCGTGCGTGCGTGCGTGCGTGCGTGCGTGCGTGTGTGCGTGTGTGTGTGTGTGTGTGTGTGTGTGTGTGTGGTGTGTGTGTGTGTGTGTGTGTGTGTGTGTGTGTGTGTGTGTGTTCACAGTTCAAATATCACAGTTCAAATATGTTTATTTATTAACAGTTTTTTTTATTTGATACATGGTCCCATGTGCCTGACACAGCACGTGCGGGATTCTGAAAAAAACAAGCATCTTTAATACAATTTTTTATATACGGCTACTATACAGTGCAATACTCCAATATAGGAAAAGTCTACTCTAGAATGAATTTACTTTTTATAACTAATAATGATAATAATAACAATAACAATCCATAATAACAATTTAAAACTATCAAATACAACATTTTAAAACAAAACTACACCCCAACAAAATACAATAAATACTATTACAATTACACCAACAAAACACACATTTTCTGACTAAAAGGTATTCCAAGTTGCAACGTTCTCCCCTAGGGGAATTGTGCAAATGTCCGGTATCACTCAGTGGAGAAAAGGGGTGGTCCTTGACAGCGCGCCGTAAGGGTAAAGGGTAACCTACGATTAGTACTTCTTCTTCTTTAAGGTTGCTCGGTGAGGGAAAGGGCGCCACCTTGTTGTAGGACAGGTAACAGGCAGGGCTCCAACAAGGAACAGTACCCCTGCTCCAAGGAAAGTACCAATCAGGCTCCCTACTACCATACACTAAAGCTATTTTTTGTCAACCAGGCCTTTGGACTACACAGATAGTTGTATTGAAATATTCTGAATATAAGGTAAAATATAGACCCCTAATACTTATGCGAGGTTATCTAAATCCAGTTACTAGGACTGAACAAAAGAAACAAAACACTCAAATGTTTGCAATTAAACTAATTATTTATGTGCAGGAATTGTATGACATTATCACAAGTAATCCAGCCTTACAGTAAGTAAATGCTTTAGACAGAAAATAATCAACAACAAATATAGCGAAGATACAATGTTACCACTTATTAGAGAGAATTACAAATGGCTAAATGAACTCTATTTATGGTAGGGAGCGCTCCACTTCCTCAAAACAACATTCAACATACATAAATAAATACAATAAACACATGCAATAAATGGCCTAGACATGTAAATAATAGACGACACAAGTAAATATACTAAAGATACACTATAATGCACTAAGGTGTGCAGTTAACGTCTGGAGGGTAGCGTTGAACCAAATTTTAAGGGCTCCTTCCACAATACAAAGGCTCCTGGTCCAGAATTAGACATCAGTCCGCGTCCGACTCACTAATCCATAAGAGCACTCTGTGAAATAATCCAAGTCTGTACTCACCAACTGGGAGTCACAACACAAAAGGCCTACTACGTCCGGTCCAGACCGTGGCGCGGAAGAGCGCGGCGCGAGCGGATCCGCGGTGCGGTAGTGGTAGGTGTAAGGCGGCACGGCTAGGAGCAGATCCCAGTGTCAGGGTAGTGCAAGCTGGAGTACCCACTAGCGGCTCGGCAATAAGTCCACCAGGCTCCGGGCGCAGTCCAGAAGTGTACCCATACCAAATCCCAAAAGCCCTGATTAATATGTTCAACCAACAGAGAACATCAGATAACAACAGTTCTCAGTAGCAATTGAAATGGACATTTACATACAAATGAAAAACAACAATGAAACATTTAAAAATAAACACATTAGGTTTTTGTTAGTTTGAAGCAAAGAAAATATTATGCTAGAATGTATATTCAGCTGATTAAGCAACAATACCCTAGGGGATAATGAATCTACCTGTATTTATGCAATTTCTGGCTATAAAATCATGAGAATTGTAAGCTTGACTGTTCATATCAAAGGCTAATAAACACTGTCGAAAATAATAAACAGTTAAAGTACCCTACATGTACACAGTATGATTTAACATAATAGGCAGTATAATAACAAAATTGAATTTATAAATTTAATGTGATATCAAAGACTAATTATTAATAGCTTGAGGTAATAATTTACCTTGACTTTTATTACAAACTAGCGGGCCCGGCGCGCTTTGCTGCGCATTTCAATAATTTTTTTGCAAAAGTTGCCCGCGGCTTCGCACGCAATTTCCCGTTGAAAACAGTACACTATATTCACTTATTCTTTTTCTATCACATTCTAAACATTGCTGAGATAATTGATAGTCGTTCCATCGTGAGCCTCTTGGGCGTATTATGAAGGTATGTACCATATTCCTGCCTCTATCTAGCTGTTACCCACGGCTTCGCACGCAAATCTTAAGAACCGAAGTCCTTATATTACTTAGTAAATTTTTTTTTTTTACTATAATAAATTTTAGATTAAATTAGTTATATCTCCGATGCCACGATTGAGCTTGCTTTGTTGTCTCGATCGAGAGAATATGTACACACGGAGTTTTGAGAACCATACTTCTGTCAAAAAAAACAACTAAGGTTGATTTTATAACATTCTTTATATTTGTAGCCAACGTAAGATAGTAATTATGATATCTGCATTGCTCTTCTGATCAAGCATGAGCATGGTTTATATTAAATAAATATTGCAGTTAAAGGTGAATTTTTACGTCAAATTTGAATTGTATTATCTGGATAGTAAAGTCTATGTTTAACAGTGATTGCAGAAACAGTTTAAACAAAATTTGTCGTTTCTCTTAAGCTTATTCTATGCTTTAAAACTATAAGTGTAATATATGTTTACAAAGAACAGCTGATTAAAAATTTGAAAAGACGTTAACATATGTTTGCTGCAATGCATTTCTTATGGGTATTTCTGTAACCAGTGGGGCGGAATCCTGAATCGGGAAAGGGATGGGCATAGCTTATAAACCTTCTCCGTGGAAAAATACATATACGTACAAATTTTCATCATGATCGGTCCAATAGTTCACGATTCCATAAAGGACAAACATACAAACATTCATTTTTATATATATAGATAAACATTGATACATTAAGAAGAAGAAACGTTGAAACTATTGTATCGTACTAACATGAAACTGTGACACATCAAATTAGGACTGTACACGGTCTGTTACAAAATATATGTCAATCATGGTTGTATTTTATGCGACTTGTATGTATTTATATAATTAAATACTTACTTTACTATAAAAGAGATTAATTTTCTTCGATTAAAACATTTAAAACATTGCAGTTATAACAGTTCAAGTTGTGACATTAATTCTCAACATATGTACTATATATAAGTTTACCTCTTTCTCTTAGAAATGTTGTCAACATAGTTAGCGTAATTGGTTTTGAAACAAATACTTTAAACAAATTATTAGGTAAGATTATTAACTATTAAAAGTAAATGCCACGTTTTAGCTTTACACGTTCAATTCAAACCCTAACAGTTTTTCCAAAGGCTCAGTTGAGTGATTCTATAATCTTGAGTAGTGTTTTAAACTTTAAAATTAGTATATTGAATTCACGTAAGAGTGACGAGAACTAAGGAAAATATATGGTAGTAGTTCACCTTGGCCAATTTATTAGTCGGCTCCCGAAAATCCAGCGAAGCTGAAGGGCTCGTAGACACACACAGCACCGACGCAATCCAGTCACTCGCAAGCTTCCTCACTAATCAATCCACCAGCTGTTTGTTATCAGTTCACCTGCCGCAGCGTGTCGTCCGGTCGTGCGGTGAACAGTCCACCGGAGATAAAAGGTTACTCAATGGGCTATTCTTTTATGCAGAACAGGCAAGAGTGACGTACGGGCATTGGTATAATTGGTACAATGTCGGCGCGCTACGACATTGATTAATTGAAATTTATATAATGTAGAGTGATCAGTTCTACATTATTTATACCATAACTCACCATAAACTGCACACGTCACAAAGTGACTCCCAGTACATGTAAGCTCTCTCATGAGTCTACACCCATATGTATAAGTTATTGATTAATAAATAAATTAAATAAATAAATAACAACAAGATAAACAAACAATAACTATCAATAAACATCTAAATTCATAACAGCTATAAACATCAACAATAATGAAGACAATGAACAACAACAATAACTAACAATAAACATCTAAATTCATAACAGCAATAAATATCAACAATAATAACAAATAATAAACTTCTAAATTCAATAACAGGATAATAAAACTTTAAACCAAAAAGATTCAGTAACAGAACTCAATGAATATAATTAAATGTATAAAACTGTTCAACTGGAAAGCCATAATCAGGAATCACATCATGGAGCATTTCACTATATTATAATTTGGCGAATATATTGTTTAGCTTTCATCTTAAATTTTGGTTTGCCTTCAAACAACAACTCGTCGCTGCCTTGTATGATGAAATTATTAAATATTTTAATTCCTGCATAAGTAAACTGTTTTCTAGCCATTTCCTTGTTCAGGTTTTCAGTTTTAATTGTAAATTTAGAAGACAGGCGTGTATTTCGAGAATACTCATTAAATTCATATCTGTACAGATTTTTATGAATATAAAATAAGCAGCACAGTGCATATAGTTGATTGAAAGTAAATATATTACATTCCTCAAAAATATGTTTTACCCTGTCAAATTTTCTTAGATGATAAATATTTCTAATTGCAAATCGTTGAATCATAATAACATTTTTCATGATAGTACTGTATGTACCTCCATAGTGGATAATACCATATCGCATTGTTCCCTCAAACCATGAAAAATAAAGTTGCTTAAGATGCTCCGGTCTGAGAAATTCCCTCATATGATACAAGGCATAGTTTATTTTACTTAACCTTGTAGTTAAATCCAATGCATAACAATCCCATTTTAAATTTCTATCGATAATTAACCCAAGATACTTTATTTTCTCGACTATTTTCTATTCTTATGCATTTACAGTCATATATACATTGATGATTATGACAAAAAAGTTCATATTCATTCTGAAGATTGCTACAAGTTTTAGTTCTATCGAAAAAAGAATACATTTTGATTTGTTGGTATTTACTAATAGTTTATGTTCTATTAACCAGTTTGATATAGACTTTAAGTCACTACTTACTAGTTTTTTCAAAATGTTTTTATTATAGGAGGAGCAAACTATACCAGTATCATCCGCATAAGCAAAAATTTTAGAATTTAATTTTAGTTTGAATAATTCATTTATATAAATGATGAACATAAGAGGTCCCAGTACTCCACCCTGAGCCACCCCAAATCTCAGTTGTAAAACATTACTAACATGATTACCTATCTTTACAACTTGACTTCTATTTTTACAAAATGAGGTTAACCATTCCCCGGCCCGACCTCCTATCCCATATAACTTTAACTGTCTTAACAATAAGTCAATATCCACCAGGTCGAAGGCCTTCTGAAAATCGAGATAAATTGCAATTGTATATTTACTTTTATCAACAGATTCAGCGATATATTGTATATGTTTCTCAATTGCCATATCCGTACCTTTGTTTGGTAGGAAGCCAAATTGATTTTGTGAAATTAATGAACTATTGATGAAATAATTTAACAATTGAGTTTTTTATTAAGCTTTCAAATATCTTTGCTAAGGTATTAATCAAAGAGAAAGGCCTATATGAGGACATTTCCCTGCCGTCACCCCCCTTAAAAATAGGAACAACACAAGCAATTTTTAATTGTTCCGGGAATACTCCTTGATCTATAGATTTAGAAAATATGTTATATAAAATTGGTACAAATACCTGCAAGTTATTTTTAATAGTGACTATGCTGATGCCATCCATACCACAACTATTTTTGCTTTTCATCTTAATTATGACATTGTATTTGTCATCAATTGAAATGTTAAAATATTCTAATATTGTCTCTTTCACTACTTGATCTTCATTAAATAAATCATAACCGAAAAATTGTTCTTTTAATTTACCCGAAATATTCACAAAATATTTATTAAATTGATTTGCTACAAATTCCTCATTTTTATCTACATCAACAATTGTGCCGTCACAATAGACTTGATCAATGTTTTTTCCTATTCTTACCTAAAATAGATTTAATAACTTTCTAATAGTGTTTGGTGTTTACCCTTATTTTGATTAATAAGTTGAGAAATTTTGTCATTTTAATTTGTTTCTTAACTTTTTTAGACATTTGTTTATATTGTATTCTTAATTCATAATTTGTTTTATTTTTACAACATAATTTATACAAACAATTTTTTTCATTTATTATTGAAAACCAAATTGCCAGTTACCCATGGACGCCTCCTCCTATTGCTACTAGTGATCCTCTTTAAGTCACATGAAGCATTGTAACAATTATTATAAATATTATAAAACTTAGACAGACTCGTATTAACTTCATGACATTGATAAACAGGTGTCCAATCAGCTCTTTTCAATTGTAAATTAAGCCTGTTGCTGTTTAATATCTTACAAAAATCTTCCTTGATCAAAGAGGACTGTTTTGAGTATTCTATTAGAACATCCAGTCCGAAGTGATCTGTTATATCAGTATTTAATACCTGGCATTCAAACTTAAAAGGCTTAGAATTACGGATTAACACATGGTCTAGACACGACTGGGAGTCACCACACACCCTAGTTGGCACATTAATGTAATTTTTAAAACCCATAGGAAGATATTAAATTAATATATTCTGGACCCGATCCAATTTCTTTCATTGTACAGACATTCATATCACCTATTATTAAAGTAGGATTTATTGACGTTTTTAAAATATTTTCGAAGTCATATTTAAACTGAGCAAATGTAAATTTACAATAACGGTAAAAACAAAATAAGGATACTTTATAACTAGCATTGTTGAGAGTTGGAACAGACAGTATGACATTGATTACATCAGCTGTGGCTAGATAGATAAGACTGTGAGAATAGCTGAGCTCAGAGTCCAAGTAGACAAGAACACCTCTTGCTCTATAATATTCCTGTCTATGCTGCAATAACATGTTGTAAACCTGGCACACAGTATCTGTTCTCTTCACCCAGCCCAATCCACACTTCACTCAGAATTATAACATCATACTTTTTATTGAGATATTGCAAGTAAATCAACAGCTCATCAAAATGTTTACGTATACTGCGAATATTTAAATGAAAAATGTTCAGTCCACTAATATGTCTGTCTGCACACATGAAATAAGGAAAAACATCATGCTTGAGAGACTTATTGTTTATCTGCAGTAAGAGATCCAAATAGCTTGTTTATATCAGACTCACAAACAATGTGTGTGGTGTGTGTGTGTGTGTGTGTGTGTGTGTGTGTGTTGTGTGTGTGTGTGTGTGTGTGTGTGTGTGTGTGTGTGTGTGTGTGTGTGTGTGTGTGGTGTGTGTGTGTGTGTGTGTGTGTGTGTGTGTGTGTGTGTGTGTGTGTGTGTGTGTGTGTGTGTGTGTGTGTGTGTGTGTGTGTGTGTGTGTGTGTGTGTGTGTGTGTGTGTGTGTGTGTGTGTGTGTGTGTGTGTGTGTGTGTGTGTGTGTGTGTGTTGTGTGTGTGTGTGTGTGTGTGTGTGTGTGTGTGTGTGTGTGTGTGTGTGTGTGTGTGTGTGTGTGTGTGTGTGTGTGTGTGTGTGTGTGTGTGTGTGGTGTGTGTGTGTGTGTGTGTGTGGTGTGTGTGTGTGTGTGTGTGTGTGTGTGTGTGTGTGTGTGTGTGTGTGTGTGTGTGTGTGGTGTGTGTGTGGTGTGTGTGTGTGTGTGTGTGTGTGTGTGTGTGTGTGTGTGTGTGTGTGTGTGTGTGTGTGGTGTGTGTGTGTGTGTGTGTGTGTGTGTGTGTGTGTGTGTGTGTGTGTGTGTGTGTGTGTGTGTGTGTGTGTGTGTGTGTGTGTGTGTGTGTGTGTGTGTGTGTGTGTGTGTGTGTGTGTGTGTGTGTGTGTGTGTGTGTGTGGTGTGTGTGTGTGTGTGTGTGTGTGTGTGTGTGTGTGTGTGTGTGTGTGTGTGTGTGTGTGTGTGTGTGTGTGTGTTGTGTGTGTGTGTGTGTGTGTGTGTGGTGTGTGTGTGTGTGTGTGTGTGTGTGTGTGTGTGTGTGTGTGTGTGTGTGTGTGTGTTGTGTGTGTGGTGTGTGTGTGTGTGTGTGTGTGTGTGTGTGTGTGTGTGTGTGTGTGTGTGTGTGTGTGTGTGTGTGTGTGTGTGTGTGTGTGTGTGTGTGTGTGTGTGTGTGTGTGTGTGTGTGTGTGTGTGTGTGTGTGTGTGTGTGTGTGTGTGTGTGTGTGTGTGTGTGTGTGTGTGTGTGTGTGTGTGTGTGTGTGTGTGTGTGTGTGTGTGTGTGTGTGTGTGTGTGTGTGTGTGGTGTGTGTGTGTGTGTGTGTGTGTGTGTGTGTGTGTGTGTGTGTGTGTGGTGTGTGTGTGTGTGTGTGTGTGTGTGTGTGTGTGTGTGTGTGTGTGTGTGTGTGTGTGTGTGTGTGTGTGTGTGTGTGTGTGTGTGTGTGTGTGTGTGTGTGTGTGTGTGTGTGTGTGGTGTGTGTGTGTGTGTGTGTGGTGTGTGTGTGTGTGTGTGTGTGTGTGTGTGTGTGTGTGTGTGTGTGTTGTGTGTGTGTGTGTGTGTAATCCGCATTTGAGCATGATGTTCTTGTAATAATATCCTTACTGCATTAATAATTAACTATATTAATCCCTACTACAGTTATCTGAGCACTAGTTTTACCTAAGATTCTACTAAAGGTTAGAGAGCGAGAGAGTGGTTTGTTTGTACTAACATTGTAGTATGAGCTGGGTTCACACTAGAGCGGAGTCAAACTGTATCCTCTAAACACCCTTTATATTACATTAATTAATGTCAACAAATAATTTTGCTTCATCGCATATGATTGTACAACATGTGTAAATGATATGATATAGGAACGAAGATATAAATCTTGTAATGAATTAAATGATCATCTCCAGTGCTTCATTAACAATCTGTTCTTTAATTTTCGGTAAGATTTCATACTTTTATTTATGAAGTAAATCCTTTATAAATTACTCACCCGAAACGTACCGGATCATACAAGGGATTCTTCACAAGATAGCATCGATGAAAAAACAAGGCGAAATATTGAATCTGGCTCAGACTGACTTGGGTGGGTGGACTTATGTTAATATCGGACAAGTAAGGAGCTCCATGATTAAGTCCCTGTCACTGAGTCTTACGGGTCCTCTTTAAATTGGTCTTACGGGATGTACCAAAATGGCAACGGGAAAATAACAGGTTAAGTAAAGTTATATGATATGTCGAGACGTGGAAGATTTACTCATAGCGAAAAAGAAAATATGATGTAATGGAAAGTCAATGCTCAAAGTCTATGTCATGATTTGATTTCAGAAATTCTTGTGTTGTACTATCTTCTCTACCTCACTGAACGTTTATTATTTGAACACTGATATGTAACTTATAAGGAATGTAGCATGTGGCAAGTAATCGAAATGAAGTTATTTTCAGCTGTAAGCTTTACATTTGTCTTAAAACTTCATTTATTTATAGACAAGAGTGAGTTCTATGATGTTGCTTTACCAACCATGGTTTTTAGCTGAGCGCCATTTTAGCTTGAAACAAGCTACCATTCCCTTGAAACAATTTCCGTGTATATTTCAGTATGATGTATGTCCTCAGAACATCGTGAGATTGAAATTTCGCATGCAATCTCTCCAAAAGATGTTACCTGACACTTGGTATGGCGTACTCCTACCAAGTCTGTATTCTGCTAAATATTTATCAACTTTTGTACTGCGTTTATAAATGTCCAAAACTATGCAATGTAATATAATAAACTAAAATAGTACTTTATCAATAAACTTTTATTTTATAAACTAATAATTTTACATAACGAACAAGATTCCGTCATTATTAACGTTCAGATTATCAATAAAGGAGCGCTGGAAGGAAGGAGCGAAGTTTTAATTTCTGAATCAGTCTGAAGTGAAGCGGCTCTTAGGACCTCAATAAGTGGCACCTCCTTGTTTAAAGGTCACGGATTTTCTCATAAATCTGATTTTCAATACGGATTTCTCACCAAATCCTTTATTATAAAACTATGAATTCCAACTGTATGTTAACAGTAGAAGTGAATTATTGATATTTCTGCTTTACTAAATTGTAAATCCGACAATCATTTCACAAAGCTTCATGAGTAATATTATAATCGTAACAGATTAACGTACATGTAATATAACACGAATACGGCATACTCATTCTTTCATCTGTTATTATATTATGGTACCTAAAATATTGGGATTAATATATATTCAAACTCGGAGGTGGAGTGTAATTCTGTTAAGAGACTGGCTTTTATCGAATACTACTATCAGATGCATAGAATCTGGCGTCTAATACTGCATAGACGTATCCAAATTGAATATAATATTAATAATCTTTATTGCGTCAACAATTATTACATTGCATGCATGCGTCAAGTACATGCATAATAATATACAATTCCATTGCTATTTAATTGTATAATTTAATTGTATAACAGAACTGGGGGTTTAATTTTATTCTTGTTTTAAAATAGTTTTTCAATAATTTTCATCCCAGCAACTCAACATAAACTCTTCAACTGCCAACTCTCAACTTAAACTCACAACGCCTTTGACACCAGGAAGCGTTTTAATCGAGATTTGAATAGTTTAGAATCAGTGAGATGTTTTATTATTCCCTCAGGCAGCTTGTTTATCAGTTTCACACCAACTTGGGACGGCAAGTGTTCAAATGCACTCGTTGTATGTTGTACAATCCGAAAGTTGTCCTGCCTCTTGTCTCGTATTGGTGGACGTCACTGCCTTGGATCAACTCGCATTTAAGTCGACAGTATAGAACGACGTTGAGAATATAGAGACAGAGTAAAGTTAACAATCCAAGCTCTCTGAAGGCATCTTTGCACGACTCTCTGAAATTCAATTTGTAAATAATTCTGAGAGCTTTCTTTTGAGCTCTAAATACTCTTTCGAATTTGTATTTAGAACAGCTGCCCCACAGTCTCAAAACCGTAAGACAAATATGGATGTATCAGGCCAAAGTAGGCCGTTTTTAATACATCAATAGAACAGAATTTTGCAAGGTTACGGAAAAACATAAATGCCAGAAGCAACCTTAGAGTAGATGCTGTCAATGTGAAAGTCCCATGTCAGTCCTCGATCAAGGTACTGTACATTCCAAGGAATTTAACGGATTCGGCCTCTTTCCAAGAGAACATCGTCCATCATTGCCGCGGGACGATACTCCTGTTCTTGTCGATGCCGAAGGCAAAAATTTATTGAGTTTGATTTTGAGCTGATTGTTTTCAGATTGAGTCTTGAGAAATGTTCGATGCATGAATTTAAATCGATAAATGATTTCACTTCAAGATCAGTTTTATATTTCGATTTAATACAGAGAGTCGTGTCATCAGCATACTGAATCACCTTTCCATTCTGGATTGATGGTATTCAACTTGCTGACATAAATAAGGAAGAGAACTGGTCCTAATATTGATCCCTGAGGGACACCTTAGGGCATCTAGACCCTATTAGACAGAGCATTCGCAATCCGTATGCATTGTTCTCTATCTTTAAGATACGACGAAAGCCAATCGTACGGCAAACCCCTAATATACTAGTTCGTAACGAATGCTACTGATAACAGTCAATTATCAATGGAAAGGTGGAAAAATATATATTTCAAACTAAACAGAGGACAATCTAAACCACATAAATGCTGAATCTTGGCCTTGTTGTACACTCGCAGAATGAAATGAAATAGCCTACACAATAATTTATTTATAGCGTCAAAGGGAATATTAACTACTTTGAAATTTCGGAAGAATATTCAAACTGCCCTAAAGGATTTAATGTTTTGATTCTCTACCAGTTCAGTTACAACATTTTATATTATACATTGGGTAGGTTAACTTGGGGCCTTCAGTGATAAGCGGAAATTAAGTAGGGTATTAGAGTTTCATTTTAAGTATACTATTACTAAGTATTTAAAGTATACAATATAACACGTTTATAGTGTAATTTATGATAATCTGACCTTCACAGACACTATAATTCTCAGAATCAGATATTAAATAGGTATGTTGTCGTGTTTTGCTGAATCGTACAACACGGATGTAAATAATGTATTTTCGTTTTAGAAAATCATTTAATTCTAGTGTTACAGAGTAAAAATAACGCATTTCATTTACAAGCAACGCATTTTCATAATTATTTACCCAAGCCTTACAATATAAGCATTGTTGCTACTGTAATCTATTTTTTCTCGTACAACTATGATTTGATGTAAATACCAACGAATTATACTAATGGAACGCGCTCTGGGTCGGAGAAACCGAGCCGAAATCCTGCGCTGCGTTTCCGAGTCTGTAGACGCTGGAAACGGGCAAGAACTCACTCCGTCCATATGGCTGGCATTATAGTAATGATCTAACATCACTTTAAAACGCCTTTTAGACTTAATAATATTGTTAGATACCACAATTTATTTATTATTACAAAATAAACTCGGTAACCTTTTTACCGAGGATTTTTATTTTTAGTTAGAAACTGATTTTTGTACAATATCAAAATAACTGAGATTTTGACATTGTATTTCACTTATAAAGTCGGAAACGAAGATTACAGACATTACAATATTTCCTAGGTGAAAAAACAACTTTTTATTGACAATATTTTATTTTAAAGTAAACTACATAAAATGTACAAACTCCAATGGCTGTTGCAAATGAGATGGAAAATAAAAAATTGTTGGAACTGCTTCATAGACATTTTTTTAGTGTTTCAGGCAAAATTAAATGGTAATCATGTTCGGTAAAATGTTTACTGCATAAAACAGTTTGTTTTGTTGGCTTAAAATGTTTTCTCTTTGTCACAGTAATCCACTTTTTTAATAAATTGTCATCACTCAATGGAAAGCTAAAACAAACAAATTAACAAATAATAAAATACAGGTAGCTGAAAACCACAAATATCCAATAATTATAAAGTAGAGTAGGTCAGTAGATATTGTTTTCAGCAATGATTTATAAGTTTATGTATTTATAAGTGGTATAACGACCAGCATTGATATTTTTGATCAAGGTGGATGAAATAATTGAGTGATAAGCATGTTTTACTCAACTATATAATAATTTATTAATCAAAAGAGTTGTGTGGGTCCGAAGATGTTCTCATTGAGTACGAAAGGCCTCACAAAAATAAAAACTTATATTATTGGAGAGTTTGTTTAAATTATTATATAATTTCCAATAAGAAAAGAGCTTCCAGAATGTATATAATTATTGTTCATGATTTAAAAACGATATTAATTTACTCATTAACAGTCTTACCGTACTTTTAATTATTTGGGTAACCCAGTTAATAATTTTTCAATACAGAACATAATATTGGTGAGAATTACTATTTTGGAAGTTGCAAATAAATATTGACATGGTTGATACAGTAAGAACTTAATTGTGAAAAGAAATATGGCTGCCTTTAGTCAGTCTGGACGTGTAGTTGTACGCAGAGCAACTCTTCACCATGTCACGAAATAACAAATATTACTAACATTTACAAATAAAAAGAAAACAAAAACTAGTTGAGTTGCTCAGATCAGACGTCTTGACGTAATAAACAGGAAGAGTTGCCAACAATGCAAATAACAACAATGATTTGTGTTTCGGTATGAAAAGGCGTGACACTACTCGGTGGGTTCTTGCCCACTTTAAGCGCCTGCAAGTCCACGGATACACCCGAAACGCACAGCTTTGTGCGACCGGAAAACATAACATGTGGCTTAAGGGCAGTGCGCGTTCCAGTAGTAATAGTTCGATGGTAAATACCCAGCCTTTATGCATACCTACATCATAAGGTATCACTATGCTGATCTTATTTCCATGTCATAGACATAATTGTTACAGCGATTAAGCGATATTTTGCTTATTTGCTTATATATACTTTTATGTGTGTGTGTGTGTGTGTGTGTGTGTGTGTGTGTGTGTGTGTGTGTGTGTGTGTGTGTGTGTGTGTGTGTGTATATATTGCAAAGAAATTATTTACAAAACTCAAATATATGGGTGCTTTATTCTACTTCAATAAGTTTGATAATCTGCTCATTTAATATCAGCGCTTTTTCAGTCCCAATAAAATCATTATATTATTATTATTGGTTTATATATATATATATATATATATATTATTATAGTATTATTATAGTATTATTATTATTATTATTATTATAGTAATAATATAATACTAAATATAATGATTATAATAATAATAATATAATAATATTATTATAATAATATAATGATTTTATTGGGACTGAAAAAGCGCTGATATTAAATGAGCAGATTATCAAACTTATTGAAGTAGAATAAAGCACCCATATATTTGAGTTTTGTAAACCCTTTGAGAATAGCAGTTCATGGTAAAAAGCATTTTGATATTTAATTTTTCATAACTTTTCATATTAGTTCAAGAGTCATGGATAGCTCTCCGTGAATTCTAAATCTGAAGTCTACAATTTGTTTTAAATTGAGATAAGTTTTGCAAATCTTCATGTTTTGTAAATATACATACTCAAAATCCCCCTCCCCTTGTTAGTTTATATACCTATATAACCTCAAACAGGTAACTGCGAAAGGAAAGTTTGTGTGTGAACGCGCTCAAATATAAAAATCAATAAAGTATAAATTTGTTTTAGGAGTTTAGTCTCATACGCATATCACCCTCCATAGCTTCATTGTTACTTTTAGGGTGGTTTAAACCTCATATTTTTATAGATATTCACTAACAATATCCTAATTTATAAGAGGAACTCTAAATTATTATTTATTCTCAAATCTATAAATTATTGTTGTGGTAATATTTGTCTTGGTAACAGACTAAAATCTAACTGTAAATAGTTTTACTGAATTAAATGTGGCCAAGTGTAAGAAATAAATTATGTATTTAAAACTAAATGTCTTTATTGTGATAGAGATCATTTCGAAAAAAATAATACTCTCTTAATTAAGATCTAAAAGTAGGACTTGAAAACCCTTGCAACTGAATAAAAAGTACTGTTGATTATAAAGTAAATATAATATAAAGTAAATATAATTAGAAGTAAATATAGTGTGTGTGTGTGTGTGTGTGTGTGTGTGTGTGTAAATCCGCATTTGAGCATGATGTTCTTGTAATAATATCCTTACTGCATTAATAATTAACTATATTAATCCCTACTACAGTTATCTGAGCACTAGTTTTACCTAAGATTCTACTAAAGGTTAGAGAGCGAGAGAGTGGTTTGTTTGTACTAACATTGTAGTATGAGCTGGGTTCACACTAGAGCGGAGTCAAACTGTATCCTCTAAACACCCTTTATATTACATTAATTAATGTCAACAAATAATTTTGCTTCATCGCATATGATTGTACAACATGTGTAAATGATATGATATAGGAACGAAGATATAAATCTTGTAATGAATTAAATGATCATCTCCAGTGCTTCATTAACAATCTGTTCTTTAATTTTCGGTAAGATTTCATACTTTTATTTATGAAGTAAATCCTTTATAAATTACTCACCCGAAACGTACCGGATCATACAAGGGATTCTTCACAAGATAGCATCGATGAAAAACAAGGCGAAATATTGAATCTGGCTCAGACTGACTTGGGTGGGTGGACTTATGTTAATATCGGACAAGTAAGGAGCTCCATGATTAAGTCCCTGTCACTGAGTCTTACGGGTCCTCTTTAAATTGGTCTTACGGGATGTACCAAAATGGCAACGGGAAAATAACAGGTTAAGTAAAGTTATATGATATGTCGAGACGTGGAAGATTTACTCATAGCGAAAAAGAAAATATGATGTAATGGAAAGTCAATGCTCAAAGTCTATGTCATGATTTGATTTCAGAAATTCTTGTGTTGTACTATCTTCTCTACCTCACTGAACGTTTATTATTTGAACACTGATATGTAACTTATAAGGAATGTAGCATGTGGCAAGTAATCGAAATGAAGTTATTTCAGCTGTAAGCTTTACATTTGTCTTAAAACTTCATTTATTTATAGACAAGAGTGAGTTCTATGATGTTGCTTTACCAACCATGGTTTTAGCTGAGCGCCATTTTAGCTTGAAACAAGCTACCATTCCCTTGAAACAATTTCCGTGTATATTTCAGTATGATGTATGTCCTCAGAACATCGTGAGATTGAAATTTCGCATGCAATCTCTCCAAAAGATGTTACCTGACACTTGGTATGGCGTACTCCTACCAAGTCTGTATTCTGCTAAATATTTATCAACTTTTGTACTGCGTTTATAAATGTCCAAAACTATGCAATGTAATATAATAAACTAAAATAGTACTTTATCAATAAACTTTTATTTTATAAACTAATAATTTTACATAACGAACAAGATTCCGTCATTATTAACGTTCAGATTATCAATAAAGGAGCGCTGGAAGGAAGGAGCGAAGTTTTAATTTCTGAATCAGTCTGAAGTGAAGCGGCTCTTAGGACCTCAATAAGTGGCACCTCCTTGTTTAAAGGTCACGGATTTTCTCATAAATCTGATTTTCAATACGGATTTCTCACCAAATCCTTTATTATAAAACTATGAATTCCAACTGTATGTTAACAGTAGAAGTGAATTATTGATATTTCTGCTTTACTAAATTGTAAATCCGACAATCATTTCACAAAGCTTCATGAGTAATATTATAATCGTAACAGATTAACGTACATGTAATATAACACGAATACGGCATACTCATTCTTTCATCTGTTATTATATTATGGTACCTAAAATATTGGGATTAATATATATTCAAACTCGGAGGTGGAGTGTAATTCTGTTAAGAGACTGGCTTTTATCGAATACTACTATCAGATGCATAGAATCTGGCGTCTAATACTGCATAGACGTATCCAAATTGAATATAATATTAATAATCTTTATTGCGTCAACAATTATTACATTGCATGCATGCGTCAAGTACATGCATAATAATATACAATTCCATTGCTATTTAATTGTATAATTTAATTGTATAACAGAACTGGGGGTTTAATTTTATTCTTGTTTTAAATAGTTTTCAATAATTTTCATCCCAGCAACTCAACATAAACTCTTCAACTGCCAACTCTCAACTTAAACTCACAACGCCTTTGACACCAGGAAGCGTTTTAATCGAGATTTGAATAGTTTAGAATCAGTGAGATGTTTTATTCCCTCAGGCAGCTTGTTTATCAGTTTCACACCAACTTGGGACGGCAAGTGTTCAAATGCACTCGTTGTATGTTGTACAATCCGAAAGTTGTCCTGCCTCTTGTCTCGTATTGGTGGACGTCACTGCCTTGGATCAACTCGCATTTAAGTCGACAGTATAGAACGACGTTGAGAATATAGAGACAGAGTAAAGTTAACAATCCAAGCTCTCTGAAGGCATCTTTGCACGACTCTCTGAAATTCAATTTGTAAATAATTCTGAGAGCTTTCTTTTGAGCTCTAAATACTCTTTCGAATTTGTATTTAGAACAGCTGCCCCACAGTCTCAAACCGTAAGACAAATATGGATGTATCAGGCCAAAGTAGGCCGTTTTTAATACATCAATAGAACAGAATTTTGCAAGGTTACGGAAAACATAAATGCCAGAAGCAACCTTAGAGTAGATGCTGTCAATGTGAAAGTCCCATGTCAGTCCTCGATCAAGGTACTGTACATTCCAAGGAATTTAACGGATTCGGCCTCTTCCAAGAGAACATCGTCCATCATTGCCGCGGGACGATACTCCTGTTCTTGTCGATGCCGAAGGCAAAAATTTATTGAGTTTGATTTTGAGCTGATTGTTTTCAGATTGAGTCTTGAGAAATGTTCGATGCATGAATTTAAATCGATAAATGATTTCACTTCAAGATCAGTTTTATATTTCGATTTAATACAGAGAGTCGTGTCATCAGCATACTGAATCACCTTTCCATTCTGGATTGATGTATTCAACTTGCTGACATAAATAAGGAAGAGAACTGGTCCTAATATTGATCCCTGAGGGACACCTTAGGGCATCTAGACCCTATTAGACAGAGCATTCGCAATCCGTATGCATTGTTCTCTATCTTTAAGATACGACGAAAGCCAATCGTACGGCAAACCCCTAATATACTAGTTCGTAACGAATGCTACTGATAACAGTCAATTATCAATGGAAAGGTGGAAAAATATATATTTCAAACTAAACAGAGGACAATCTAAACCACATAAATGCTGAATCTTGGCCTTGTTGTACACTCGCAGAATGAAATGAAATAGCCTACACAATAATTTATTTATAGCGTCAAAGGGAATACTACTTTGAAATTTCGGAAGAATATTCAAACTGCCTAAAGGATTTAATGTTTTGATTCTCTACTCCAGTTCAGTTACAACATTTTATATTATATACATTGGGTAGGTTAACTTGGGGCCTTCAAATATCAGTGATAAGCGGAAATTAAGTAGGGTATTAGAGTTTCATTTTAAGTATACTATTACTAAGTATTTAAAGTATACAATATAACACGTTTATAGTGTAATTTATGATAATCTGACCTTCACAGACACTATAATTCTCAGAATCAGATATTAAATAGGTATGTTGTCGTGTTTTGCTGAATCGTACAACACGGATGTAAATAATGTATTTTCGTTTAGAAAATCATTTAATTCTAGTGTTACAGAGTAAAAATAACGCATTTCATTTACAAGCAACGCATTTTCATAATTATTTACCCAAGCCTTACAATATAAGCATTGTTGCTACTGTAATCTATTTTTTCTCGTACAACTATGATTTGATGTAAATACCAACGAATTATACTAATGGAACGCGCTCTGGGTCGGAGAAACCGAGCCGAAATCCTGCGCTGCGTTCCGAGTCTGTAGACGCTGGAAACGGGCAAGAACTCACTCCGTCCATATGGCTGGCATTATAGTAATGATCTAACATCACTTTAAAACGCCTTTTAGACTTAATAATATTGTTAGATACCACAATTTATTTATTATTACAAAATAACTCGGTAACCTTTTTACCGAGGATTTTTATTTTTAGTTAGAAACTGATTTTTGTACAATATCAAAATAACTGAGATTTTGACATTGTATTTCACTTATAAAGTCGGAAACGAAGATTACAGACATTACAATATTTCCTAGGTGAAAAAACAACTTTTTATTGACAATATTTTATTTTAAAGTAAACTACATAAAATGTACAAACTCCAATGGCTGTTGCAAATGAGATGGAAAATAAAAAATTGTTGGAACTGCTTCATAGACATTTTTTTAGTGTTTCAGGCAAAATTAAATGGTAATCATGTTCGGTAAAATGTTTACTGCATAAAACAGTTTGTTTTGTTGGCTTAAAATGTTTTCTCTTTGTCACAGTAATCCACTTTTTTAATAAATTGTCATCACTCAATGGAAAGCTAAAACAAACAAATTAACAAATAATAAAATACAGGTAGCTGAAAACCACAAATATCCAATAATTATAAAGTAGAGTAGGTCAGTAGATATTGTTTTCAGCAATGATTTTATAAGTTTATGTATTTATAAGTGGTATAACGACCAGCATTGATATTTTTGATCAAGGTGGATGAAATAATTGAGTGATAAGCATGTTTTTACTCAACTATATAATAATTTATTAATCAAAAGAGTTGTGTGGGTCCGAAGATGTTCTCATTGAGTACGAAAGGCCTCACAAAAATAAAAACTTATATTATTGGAGAGTTTGTTTAAATTATTATATAATTTCCAATAAGAAAAGAGCTTCCAGAATGTATATAATTATTGTTCATTGATTTAAAAAAACGATATTAATTTACTCATTAACAGTCTTACCGTACTTTTAATTATTTGGGTAACCCAGTTAATAATTTTTCAATACAGAACATAATATTGGTGAGAATTACTATTTTGGAAGTTGCAAATAAATATTGACATGGTTGATACAGTAAGAACTTAATTGTGAAAAGAAATATGGCTGCCTTTAGTCAGTCTGGACGTGTAGTTGTACGCAGAGCAACTCTTCACCATGTCACGAAATAACAAATATTACTAACATTTACAAATAAAAAGAAAACAAACTAGTTGAGTTGCTCAGATCAGACGTCTTGACGTAATAAACAGGAAGAGTTGCCAACAATGCAAATAACAACAATGATTTGTGTTTCGGTATGAAAAGGCGTGACACTACTCGGTGGGTTCTTGCCCACTTTAAGCGCCTGCAAGTCCACGGATACACCCCGAAACGCACAGCTTTGTGCGACCGGAAAACATAACATGTGGCTTAAGGGCAGTGCGCGTTCCAGTAGTAATAGTTCGATGGTAAATACCCAGCCTTTATGCATACCTACATCATAAGGTATCACTATGCTGATCTTATTTCCATGTCATAGACATAATTGTTACAGCGATTAAGCGATATTTTGCTTATTTGCTTATATATACTTTTATGTGTGTGTGTGTGTGTGTGTGTGTGTGTGTGTGTGTGTGTGTGGTGTGTGTGTGTGTGTGTGTGTATATTGCAAAGAAATTATTTACAAAACTCAAATATATGGGTGCTTTATTCTACTTCAATAAGTTTGATAATCTGCTCATTTAATATCAGCGCTTTTTCAGTCCCAATAAAATCATTATATTATTATTATTGGTTTATATATATATATATATATATTATTATAGTATTATTATAGTATTATTATTATTATTATTATTATTATAGTAATAATATAATACTAAATATAATGATTATAATAATAATAATATAATAATATTATTATAATAATATAATGATTTTATTGGGACTGAAAAAGCGCTGATATTAAATGAGCAGATTATCAAACTTATTGAAGTAGAATAAAGCACCCATATATTTGAGTTTTGTAAACCCTTTGAGAATAGCAGTTCATGGTAAAAAGCATTTTGATATTTAATTTTTCATAACTTTTCATATTAGTTCAAGAGTCATGGATAGCTCTCCGTGAATTCTAAATCTGAAGTCTACAATTTGTTTAAATTGAGATAAGTTTTGCAAATCTTCATGTTTTGTAAATATACATACTCAAAATCCCCCTCCCCTTGTTAGTTTATATACCTATATAACCTCAAACAGGTAACTGCGAAAGGAAAGTTTGTGTGAACGCGCTCAAATATAAAATCAATAAAGTATAAATTTGTTTTAGGAGTTTAGTCTCATACGCATATCACCCTCCATAGCTTCATTGTTACTTTTAGGGTGGTTTAAAACCTCATATTTTTATAGATATTCACTAACAATATCCTAATTTATAAGAGGAACTCTAAATTATTATTTATTCTCAAATCTATAAATTATTGTTGTGGTAATATTTGTCTTGGTAACAGACTAAAATCTAACTGTAAATAGTTTTACTGAATTAAATGTGGCCAAGTGTAAGAAATAAATTATGTATTTAAAACTAAATGTCTTTATTGTGATAGAGATCATTTCGAAAAAATAATACTCTCTTAATTAAGATCTAAAAGTAGGACTTGAAAACCCTTGCAACTGAATAAAAAGTACTGTTGATTATAAAGTAAATATAATAGCACGACATTTTCCAAGGTGTCACGTAACACATACAGGGCGAAGTGGGTTGTGGAAGGGAGTGTGTCCTATAGGAGAGCCTAAGTTTTCCATTTTACCCACGAAGAAAGTTTGATATGTCAAAGTAAGTTTCAACCACAAAGGTTCTTTCTGACAAGGGTATGCCCACGAGGAATTAAACTTTCCGGTACTTCGTATGCTACTTTCTCTATAATGTCCTTCCACCTGTAACCGCAAAGTGTATGTAGCTAAGGTTGTGTAATAAGTTTAAATTATCAAAAAATGTAAACACACAGTAAATAATGTACCAGTACACATTGGGAGGTATCAGTACACCTCCCTAATGCACTATTATGTGCATTAAAGAGTACACTAGCTTTATTATGTGTTATATTTTTAGGTTGTTATTGAGGATTGATGACTGCCTTGGCGAATATATAAAAAAGGGGAAATGTACATTTCCTCGCAAGTTAATCCCTGAAACACGTATATACCACACATATTATAAGAGGTAACGAATTAAATATTAAAAATAAACATAATGGAATAACCACAGTCATATGTAAGAGTAGAAAACATGTATATGAAGTATATGCAGGGTGAACAAAAGGTCAGGACCTCTCCCTCAAGTGATCACTCATATGAAGAGCTTAAAACACTTAAATAATGGTGAAAACTACGATCGCTATATAGTTCTCATTCAAAATATTTATTGAAATTTAATCAGGCTATTGTCACGTATACAAATGTAATAAATGCTAATAGTCGTTTGACATGTATTTGGCTTTCTGATCCTATGTTAATTTGCTTATTTAAACACGTATGTGACGGAAACGGCCAAATAAAAATCGAAATTGTATCGTAAAATATAAGGGCTTTGTGGTGTAGTGGTCATATACACACTCGCCCATCAAGTGAGTGATCCAGGTTCGATTTCCGGCGGAGTAAATAACTTTTTGCCATTCAATGTTTACTGAAAATTATGTAAAAATTTTAAAAAATATGAGATATACGGGGTGAATAAAAAGTCACGATACCTCCCTTCCTTTATTTTGTTCGAAAGTGTATATAAGTAGATATGCTTTGTAGAAAGCTTAAACTCTACTTATAAAAATTTTGTGCGATATGTCTTACGGATATTTATGGAACATGTGGCACTAAGCCACATTTATACATTTCTTTTGATTGTACTCAGTTAGTTAACATATTTATTTATTCTGCGATTGTATCGTTTCCATGATCTTTACGTAGAAGACCAAAGCAAAACAATTAGAATTTCATTTTTACCTTTAATTTTTGATCTTATGTACGAGAGGAACCTATGTACAACATATATGACTGTTTCAGAAATGACACTTATATCGTGTATAACGCAGCAACGTGTATATCGTGTATATCTCTGATCAACTGCTAGAGAAATAAACATAGCGTATTCCACAGTTTATTTGAAATTAATATATATATATATATATAAAATAATATAATATAAAATAATGGCTCAAACGAAGTAATATTAGACTTGCGATCGATATAATAGTAGTTTAATTTAATTGTGTTGTCAAAAATGTTTACTAAAACTTTATGTCATACTTATAAATCATAAGTAATCAAAGCATGTAAGATTAAAATACGAATGCATATTTGTAGTGGAATATACAGTTAGTATATCTTATTAGATATTCATAATTCATAAATATGAGTATGTATAGTAGCATACACAGGAAAGTATTCAATCAAACTTACCTTTATCGATTTTATTACACATATCATAACAAATTGATTTTACAATCATAATTCCAGAGAGAAATGCAAGTTATTGAAGATCACGTGGCCATTGTCTAGATGGGAGGGTGACCTACTTACTCGACACCGATGAAGACTTCTGAGATCTCATTTGCATTTATGGACAATAATTTATGGTGGTGCATGCGTAGTGTAGTGAATCTCTATACGATTATGGCTTAACCAATATATTAAATATATATCTAACAAATATTAAATTAAACATCTAACAACATATTAAATTCAAATATCTAACAAATACAAGGATTGTTATTTTAACTCCAAAATTAATGCACTGATAGTTAATAAACAGTTTTTAAAGTCATTTCAGAAAGTATTCTCCTGACCTTTTACTACAATAAATATACTTAGTTAATTATTAAACTTCGTAACAAAGCAATTCAAATGTAACTATCAGGTTATAAATTTAAATTACGGATAATAAAAGGATTAAAACGGATATTTTGAATCCAAAATATCCGTTGATGCAAAAAGAAGAAAGCTATTTCAAAAACATCTAAAAATATTACTAATTAAATTAGGTATGTAAAATGTAAACATAATTACAATGTACTAGCTTACATGTGAATATAATTACATTTTGAATTTAATTATTCAAGTTTGTACTTCATATGAAACTCAACTGTCTCATGAGTAATATGCAGTCTAGGAGCCGAAAGTTAATATGCTCAGTTTAAAACACCCAACCTGGGTTATCTTGAAACCGATAGACAGATACATTCTTCTTAAGAAAGAAATCGATCTTTCTTTATACAGGGTGTACATAAAGTCCTGCACAGGTATAATATTTTCTGAAAGATAACAGATAAATCAACAAGATTTGGTACATCAACATTACACCTAAAAATCTACTTTTTGAAGGAACTATCAGATTTCTGTAATATCATGGGGACGTCCCGCAAGGAGTCAGAAGGAAATCTTAAATAGGAGCATAGGTCAATATGCACATCATTTTAAAGGGCTTATCTAGCAGAGTTTAATGCCGCAAACCGCACTCAAAAAGTTGATCCAGTACAAAATGGCGGCTGTTCAAAGGTTTTACTTGGTTACATTTTATTAGTAGCCATAATCTCAGTAAAGCAACACTGCAACCAAACGAATACAGCAGCTAAATACTACATTATGCTTGTCAGTTGTACAGAAGTGAATTATGACGTTAGTTATCCTCAAGGGTTACACATTTGGTCCTAATAATATTGATAACGCATAAATGCACAGAGAGTTAAGTGATGCTACGCGATCTGTGCATATTATAAGTAACTATATCATATCATTTAGGTCATGCCTATCAGATAACAACTTTGCTGCAGATAATATATGACCGCATCATGTTGGTGAGCTATTGGAGCTTAAGTTGGGTTGAGCTTCCATATTCAAAAATTTCAAAAGATTATAAATCAATAATGGTATGGCCCTAATTATTTAAATCTTTTCATCTCACCTATCTTAGGTTTTATATGAATAGTTTTATTTACGACTGACTTACAAAACATCGTAATAAACCACAGCAAAATACAGTTATAAAACCAAAGACCTAATAGAATCAGGCAAAACGAAAGTACATTTAAATCTATTTTCTTGATTTGTTCATATAAAAAGAACAGACTGATATCTGATCAATACGGCGTACATGGGCGAGGGTGATGAAACACACAGTGAATCAAAAAGCACGGTTTGACATGATCTGCGGTGAAAGTGGCCACTCACCCCGTAGTGACGTCACACAGATGAATGTGACAGTGGCCGCACTTCGGTGGTAGTTTTGCGTCGGATAAACCACTGCAAATGGTTATTTCTGGAACATTTCAACCGCAACTGTCACCGAGAAACTACTGATTTATTTGGATTTATGTGTTTAACGTTTTACAAATTCACTCGTTAATTTGTATGTACTCCTGTATTTATGAAATTTCTGTAACATACTGGAAATACCTGACAAGGTTCGCATTTATAACTAGCATGCCAAATGAGTAAATTGATTATAAATAGACACACCCCAAGAATATGTTTCCATTAATCTGGATTGGTCAAAACAAGTTTTCGTTTATACCAATATTTTATTGTTCTGTAACATTATACCCGAACCTAGTAATCTAGCGAGGGTGTGAGGGGGAGGCCAGAACTGTTTTTATTTATCTTATGAACACCGCCCTGTCCTCTAACTTTACAGATTACGACAGTCCGTTTGTATTCGATGATATTGAGTCTTCAGATCTTACTGCAGCTATTCTTAATGTTGTAATTGCTATTTAAAATGGATTTAAATTGTACGGAATAGCTCATTGTAATTAGGAACAACAACGTTTTTATTATAAAATAAACTTGTTGGAGGAGTATTATTGTGTATTGGTTTATTATTATGTTGTAAGTTTTAAAATTATATTTCAAAGTAATAAATAGATAATTTTACCAAAACCAACAAACAACCCAAACGTTACTAGTTAAAGACTTCCTTCCCAAACCAAAACATTTAAGAAAAGGTGAAGAGACCTATTATAACTGGGAATTAAAAACCTGTAGATAAATCACAAATGAGGTTTTTAAAACCAGCAGTCTTAATTTTAATTGCGGCGCAATGCATATGAAACTCAAATAAGTTACAGTATGCAAGCAATCAGAAGACAAAAATACATACATATAATTGGAGATTGCTAAAACCCATAAATGAAACAATGAATTATAATTACATATTATACTACTTAAAAAAATAATCATAATCGATTAAAAGGGTCACTTCTGTACAAGGGTCGTGGTCGGGTTCTTACCTTACAGAGCCTGCCGTATACCTAACGTTTTTATCTCATTACAAGTTACTGTAGAAACAGTAAGTTGGAGCATGTAATAATCGTTGTTGTTTTTAAAGTCACTTTCATACAAATTCTCTGTCGACGGAAAAGTAGAAATATACATGTTTTGATAACTCCATGAGGTGTTTAAAGTGGTAAATGTGGGCAACTTTGTATCCACGTCTACATGAAGGGTGGAGATAACGATGTAACTTCCTTACAGTTTGCACGAGTCATAGCTTCAGGAAGTGGAATATTAGTGATATTATTCTTTATACGTTATTGTACTCTAAACGGTTGTTAGTCTTAACATTCCTCGAAACGAATATGAAAATGTGTTTATTCGAGAAACTGAAACAGCATTTGGAGAGACATTAAGAACTAGTGACTAATAGACATAGTAGCATCAACATCAATGCCTATTACGTACACGATATATATGAGTTATGTGGCAAATGAACTTTAAAATTTTTGAAATAAATGTAATTTTTTTAAGATATAAAAATAATGGACTTATATAACGATGTATATTATCAATAAAATACAATTGTTTGGTTATATGGCAAGAAACTATAAATAGTTGCTGTTTTTCAACTTAATAAAGTTAATTGGTCGACATTTAGCTAAATACTTCCAAGCTATACATGTAAATAGTAACGAACTTTTGACAAATACGAATGTAAATTCTGTGCTCCTATTAGATTGTGTTTTAAGTAATATTTGTAGTTTTGATTAAAACATGTTTTAGAGTAAACAGTTTAGCCCCTTTAACGTGATTACATGAGACTTTTAACTAATGGTCCTAGCGAAGATTTAATAACTTAAGTACACTTTTATTGTATTAGACATTTTACAAACGGTTTATTAGAGCTTTCAAGCAGAGTCTCATTAAAGTCAGGTAGAGTATCGTTGGATCTGTGAAAGGAGAATTTAACATAAAACAATTTAGGTATTGCTCTCCTAAATATTTATTTATTACTTCAAGTCTAATTACGGTTTATTTAATTTTCCTAGTGGTTTATATTATAATTTATGAAACTAGTAACGTTAACTAGTCGTAAACAACGATTTTGGGTCATAAAACAACCACTGAATGCTGCAAAATGACGAAAAAATTAATTAATTTACCATTCAATTATTTTGTCATATTTAGTGACTTTATTTGTTACACCAGTACTGCACTCTCGGAAACTTATGTAACTCGATATTGACACAATAAACGGACTTGAACTGTTTTTAAAAAATGTACCAAAATTTAAATGAAACGTGGAAACATTGTTAATTATCACTATCTTCTAACAAATATTCACGCCCAGAAAGATCATTCAAATGCTCTGGACAGTTTGAGCTTCCTTATTTGCCAAAAAAAATAATATTAACTATATGAAATAATACAAATTATATAAAACGGTTTGGTACAAGAACCAATAAACTTAAAGTATCCGTTGTCAGAGCACTATCCAGACAAGTCAACAAGGAAATCGCTCTTCTGACGACAAAGGCTAATATTGGACATGTAAACCGTTCCCATGGAGATCCAGGAAGTGGGAAATTTTCAGTGTATGTACTTCCGTAGAAATTTTCAGTGTATGCGTATGCAATTGACCTCATCCAGTATAATACTACCTTTTTAATCTCTATAAACTAGCAATTTTTAGGAATGTAGATAGTATTTAGTCTACTTTTATAAGACCTTGGATATATTATTATTAATATATCCATGTTTATTTATTCATTTCAACGGTACAACACCAATTTAACAAATATTATTAGTAGATGGAAAAAATTAATAAAGCATGCAAATAGACAACTAATAAAATAATAAATACACAATATCAAGCTATAAACAACATGCATAATCAACGAGAAACAATCATATAAGTATGGATCATTGGAAAAAAAACAATTTGAATGAATAACAATGAAATAGAAATAATAGTAACAGGTAACAGTGATAAAGATTTTAAAGACATAATAACAAATAAATAAGAGTAAACATCAGAACATCGTAAATATTTTAAAGAAATAACGGTATATACATATGACCAGAATAACACGGCAACAACAGTAAAGATTCGAACTAAACCAACAATAGATCATAAGCATACCATAAAACCAAACAAAAAACTAACAAAACAATATCAATGTATTTTAACAAATAGGAACTAATTGTAAAACAGAGACTGTACACCAAAAAAGAAACAAAAGGAAATATCATGGTGTCTACGTAGCTCATGCACCACGCATCACTTCCAGTCTCTCAGGAAACCAATAGCATCCGTCCGGAAAGAAGAATTCCCGAAGAAATTGACGGAGGAAGAAGCCGCTTCGCCAGTCCTCAGGAGTCTGGATATGCCGTGGTTTTGAGTGTAATTAGTTGGCTGGAAACGCCTACTGAAAACTGACTTCGAGCGAGTCCCTCTCGGCACAGTGAAAGTCACAGCTCCCAGCAAGTCAGGACAGTCTCTATCGCCGTTGACCAGCCCTCGCAGAAAGTTGAGGTCGTGATAAGCCCCACCGCAAAAAGAGTGGTTGGATGTCGAACAGTTCCTCCACAGTGTGGATTGGGGTCTCCATGCACAAATACCCAAGCTTGTTCCCAGAGCTCTGATGAAGCGGACTTGCACTCTGTTGAGCGTTTTTAATGTGAAAAGCTTGATGAGGTGACCAAACAAGACAGAAGTACTCCAGCAAAGGACGAACTATGGTTTTATAAATAATAACAAGGGTATGGGGTGATCTGAGTTCTTTAGTAGAGCGGAGGACAAAACCAAGAAGGGAAGAAGCTTTTGAGGAAATGTGTTGGAGATGAGGAAAAGGAGATAAGGAAGGAGCAGTGATGGACACCCAGGTCCCTCACCTCATCAACCGTCTTCAACTTGTTCTCATTGATTGCGTAGCCATAAGAGAAAACCACTTCACTGCGGCTGAAGTGCATCACGACGCACTCTTTTGGATTCAGCTCCATTGCATTCAACTCATACCATATACAACTACGCATATAGTATCAATGGAACGCTAGAGTTCATCTTGATCAAATGAAGAAGTGACTATGTTAAACAGCTTGATATCGTCCGCAAAGAGAAGGAAACGAGAGGCTGCCAAACTGGTGATGTCGTTTATGAAGATGTTGAATAGTAATGGTCCTAGGTGAGAGCCCTGAGGAACACCAGACAGTACAGGAAAAGGGCACGAGTTACCTCCATCGCCCCCCCACCCCCCCCCCCCCCCACCCCCCCCCCCCCCCACCCCCCCCCCCCCCCACCCCCCCCCCCCCCCACCCCCCCCCCCCCCCACCCCCCCCCCCCATTAAGTTTCGGTTTTTATCAGCCAAAAAAGACAACCCGATTGCACAGTGGTCCGTTAACCCAATATCAAAGATAGCAATTTCGAAGCTCTCCAAAATTATGATATTTTAAAGAAATATGATCCAAACCCAGTTTTTGAAACAAATTGTTTCACTCTCGAGTATGCTTATTTACAAGTTGAACAAAACCATTATTATTTAATGTTGATAAATAGTTTTTTCTTTTTCTAAATAATAATAAATAATAATAATAATATTTTATTGCCATACATACAAAATTTTTACATTCATCGACAAAGTCAAAGTACAGCCAGTAGCCAAGTCAAACTTAGTTTACTAATCAAAATGTTAGTGTATATAAACTAATTTACCATAAACTATTATCATAAAACTATTACAAAATAAAAAATTACATAAAGTATTTTTGGTTAAAAACCAATACAAGGTACAGCAAAAAATTCTTCAATTGAATAAAAAGGATTGGCTAGAAGCCAACTATAGAGCCTATTACAAAAAACATTTCTTGAATATTTATTTACTAACTGAGACAACTTATTATAAATTTTCAAAGATAAAACCTGGTGACTATTAACTGATTTATCTAGCCTACAGAAATTAATTGTAGTAAGCCTACTTGCCTTACTCCTCGTATTATAATTGTGACTGGCATACTTTATAGTACTAGGGTTGCGAAAGGTATACAAAACCAAGTCATACACAAACAAATTAATAATAGTTTGAATTTTTTGACTTAATAAATAATGGTCTACAATGTTCTAAAAAAAAAATTGGCACCACAAATGATTCTGATAACTTTTTTTTGCAAAATTAATATTTCATTTATCCTGCTGCAGTTTCCGTAAAATATTAAACCGTACCTAAGAATTGACTGAAAGTAAGAAAAAATACGCGGATCTAATATAATTTTGTTCAATACGGCTAGTAAGCCTTTTCATTAAGAAGAAGATAACCCTAGACAATTTTTGAGCTAATTTAAATCAATGTGAGGTCTCCCAAGATAGATTTTTATCAATTTGTACTCCCAAAAACTTTACTTGATTAGAAAATTGATCAAAATTGGTATTAATATTAATATCAAAAGGTCTTAAAGTAAAAATTATGTTTTGGGTTTTTTCTTCATTCAAAAGAAAACCGTTTGCCTTAAACCAACCCGATGCCCTATCTAAAGCACTTTGTGCCAAGACATTCCTTGTGTTAAGAAGGAAAAGGCAGTATTATTTTGAAGTTTTAAATAAATGTAAAAAAAATATTAAAGATGTATGGACTAAAATTCAATTGTATAATGGGAAGACAAAAAAAAAAAGTCTGTTGATGATACAATCAATAATTTTTTTATAAATGGAAGAGGCTTAAAGGAGTATGAGGTTTGTCAGGGATTTGTGGACATCTTTACAAAAGAAGTGGATAAAGTAGTTCATGACTGTGATATAATAGTATTGGACGAGCAGAATGAGAATGTGCGTACAAATTTGACATCTTTTTATATACCAAAGGCAAGTAGTGGAAAAGTTATTAAAATTATAAATGAAATGAAAAAGAAAAGTCCAGGAATTGATAATATTAGAATTCAAGACATCATAGAGTGTGAGAGTGTAGCTTCACCCTTAATCACAAAAATGATTAACACGTCAATTAAAAGTGGAAGATTTCCAGATAAAGCTTAAAACTGCAATAGTAAGGCCGATATACAAGGGAGAATGATCACAAAGAATTTAAGAACTACCGTACCGTCCAATATCGATATTATCTGTATTAGACAACAAATTAATTGAAAGGTATGTTGGGGATTATTTAACAAAGTATCTGACAGAAAACAAAAATTAAAACATTAAGTCAATACGCTTATCAAAGAGGTAAAGGCACCAAGAAACTATTAAGTGATTTTTCAGATTTTGCAAATAATACATTAAATGAAAAAAAAACACATACTCATGACTTTTGTTGATTTTTCGAAAGCGTTCGACTCCCTAAAGCATTGCAAAATACTTAAAGTACTTGAGAAAAATGGAATTAATGGAAATTTGAAAGATTGTTCAGAAGTTATTTAGAAAATAGGAAATTAGTTGTTAAAATCAATGACACATATAGCAAAGAGCAATACTAAATTCAGGAGTACCACAGGGAAGTATATTGGGGCCAATACTATATTTACTATATGTGAATGAAATACCAAATTTGATGAAAATATGCAAAAGTATACATGTAGAGCAGATGACACTGCGCTTGTGGTTGGCCCTGAAAATGTATTGGAAGCAGAAAGACAATTACAGCATGACTTTACCAGGTTAACAGTGTGGGTGCCATGATTATGGATTGGTTATGAATGGAAAAAATCAAAAGTCATGCATATTCATTCCCCCAAGGGTAAGTAGTGTCCAAGCTAATATAAAACTGCATACATACTCTTGTCTCCACGATTGTTTGTATATTGATAATGTCTGTAGTTGTGATGTGTTTAGAACAGGTTGTGAACTTTTGTTATTTAGGAGTAACAATAGACAAACATTTAAAATGGGATTTTCATATTAATAAAATATGTCAAACGAATTAAGATTATGTCTGGGAAAATTCTACTATTTATAAAACAATATTTGCCATATAATACTTTGCAACCTAATATATGCATCTTTATGTGAATCAATTATAAGATATGGGATTAGATCATGGGGAAGTGCAGTAGACACAAGGTTACTACAAGTAGAAGACTTACAGATAAAGATTTTGAAATATTATACTGCCTCACTGACCATATGAGACATTGCATACGAGAGGAGATCACAGTGTTTCCATATTACACAAACTTTGCCAGTCAAAAAATTATTCTTTTTCAGTAATTACGTTTGATTTTTATTTTTTTCTATGAATATAAGACTATTACAAACATCCACAAATATTTTTCGAGGAAAAGATTGTATGTAGTGCCAAGGATTAACAATGGCTACGGTAAAAAAACCAGGCAGAGATTAATTCCAACACTTTTTAATAGGTTGCCTGAGGACCTTCAAAATTGTAATACATATAAACAAGTAAAGGTTAAAATAGGGCAGTTTTTTAATGTTAAAAAATATACATGTTTGAAGCTTGAAATTGGTTACTGTTTGTTGGCACTGTTGTTTGAAATAAGTTACTATTGTATATAAAATTATTGTATTGTTTTGATTTGTTTACATTGTTAAAAATTTAGAAGTATTGTTAGATGTTATAATTACAGTTAAAAATTGCTCAGTTTCTCGTTTGTGAAGCTTTATAAATATTTAATTTGTTTGTTATGTTTGTCCTGTATTTCTTTGAAGTTTGTGTTTGTTTATGGCTTTTAAAAATGTTGTGTTGTCGTGTTATTTTTGTACATAATTTATTGTTGCGGAGAATTTGAAGTTTATTATTTTTTGTTACATAGTTCTTGTTTATTAATTTATTATATATTTAATTTATACTTATTGTAAGAATTAACTGTTAATACTGTAAACTGAACAACATTTGGTTATTCAAAAATTAATTAGAGCTGCTCATGAAGATCAACCACATCAAAATAAATAATAATTAGTTTGTATTGACTACAGGCAAACCTTTTTAGGTTTTTTGTAGTTTTGGTGTAAGCAATGCATGCATGTAACTTGATGTTTTTTTCGTGAATAAATTGAATTGAATTGAATTAAGAGTATCGATATTTGAATTGATGTTAACAAATGTTGTATCGTCTGCATACAGGATTGTTTTACAATTTATAAAAGCTGGTAGGTCATTAATAGAAATTAAAAAGAGCAAAGGACCTAAAACCGATCCCTGAGGGACAACCATATTTAACTGAAACCTCCTTTGACCAATCGCCATTTACTAAAACCTTCTGCTTACGCTCAAAAAGGTATGATCTAAAAAATTCCATCTGCAAATTAAGAACTCCATAGTATTTCAATTTGAACAATAATTCTGAGTGATTCACACAGTCAAAGGCTTTGCTCAAGTCACAAAGAGTAGCCCGAGCAAAACCCTTACTTTCAAACGCTAGTAGCACTTCATGCACCAGCTTATCTATGGCATCTACTGTGGACTTACCTTTTCTAAAACCAAACTGAGAAAGACTTAAAAGATTGTTTTTTTTCATAATAACTACTTAACTGATCAAAAACTAAAAGTTCAAATACTTTGGATATTACAGGAATAACTGAAATTGGCCTGTAGCTCTCAGGTTTTTCCTTTGATCCTTTTTTAAACACTGGACTAATCCTTGAAATTTTTTAATTCATTAGGAAATATTCCTTCTGAGAGACAAAGGTTAAAGCAGCAGGATAACGGTATAGATAGGTTATAAATGATTTTCTTTAACAAATTATTAGACATTAGGTATACATCATTACAATCAGAGTTTTTTAAACGCTTAGTTGCTTCAATTACATCGAGTGGTGTTATAGTATTCCATGTGAATTGTACATTCGGGACAGGTATACCAGTGGATGCAAGCAACTGCTCAGAGCTAGTAGGAGGAAAGCCTATGCTGTTTTTAATGGTCTCAACCGAATTAAGGAAACAATTATTAAAAGTATATTAGCACCCCCAAATAATGACAAGATCTCAAGAAATTCATTTAATATCTTATTTGGAAATGTTCAATGCTTGACTAACAAAGTCCTAGAAATAGAAATGTGTTTAAAAGAAATAAATTACTCGGTACTGTGCATAGTGGAGCATTGGCTTAGTGAAGACAATTTTGAACTCTTTAACTTCACAGGTTACAAACTCGCTACAATATTTTACAGAGTCTCCAGTAGTCACGGAGGTTCTGGTATTTATGTAAAAGAAGATCTAAAAGTAAAAGAAGTTGATGTTAAAGAATTTTGTGTCGAGATGCAATTCGAAGTTTCTGCAGTCAAACTCAGTGACCAAAAGTTATTAATAGTATCCTTGTATAGGCCCAGTGGTGGAAAACAATAACATTTTTTTTGAAAAATTGGAAAATCTACTGGATTATTTGATTAAATTTAAGATTGACATAGTGCTGTGTGGCGACCTGAATATAGAAGCAAATGGGAACAATACTACAACTGTAAAGTTTCATAATCTCTTGAGAACTGCTGGCCTTTATTGTTCCAATTTTAGGCCAACAAGAGGCTTAGCCTGCATTGACTACACAATAACAAACATTAGACCATCAGACTACAACGTTAATGTTCTTGATCTTTTAATATCTGACCACAGTTTTTTATCCTTTAACATTTATGACCGGCTAATGGCAGCTTCAAAAGAAGTTACACAGGTTTCAACGACTTGAAAGACCTTTCAGACCATTACCTGGGCCTGCAGTTGAAGATTTTAAACTTTGTCTACAGAATATTGACTGGGGTGTAACTCTTAAAGGATTAAGTGCTGAAGAAATGTATAATAAGTTTCACAATGTGTTTATAGGCTGGATGAATATTTATTTGCCAATGAGGAACTCAAGAACAAATAACTTCAAGAATTACCATAAACCTAAAGGTCTGCGCAAACTGGTACACTCCTCAGTTGGCAAAAATGAAAGAAATGGTTATGTCACTTTTTAATATTTCACAAGCGACTGAAGATCCCAGGGATGCTAAAAATTATAAATTGGCCAAGATCAATTACAAGAGTGCTCTAAAACAAGCTAAATTTCATGCTAACCAAGAATTTATTCAGTCCTCAAGCAACACTTGCAAAGCTGCGTGGCAAATTATAAAACATGAGACTCAACCGAAACAACAACAACATGCTACTCCGGATGCTGATTCTTTCAACGAATACTTCATTTCGGTAGTGGATGAAATCCGAGAGAAAATCCCCGCAGCAAATACAAAGCCAGATGAGCTCCTAGAGGTGCAACACTTACCTTTACATCAGTCTTTCGCCTGGCAGCCTATAGAGTATAGTGATATTGTGAAAGTAATTTTAAAGTTAAAAAGTTCCAAAAGCTGTGATATTTATAATGTTTCAAATAATTTAGTGAAATTGGTGTGCAGTGGAGTGAATATCCCTCTCACCATGTGTCTAAATGCGATGCTTAAAGAGGGAATCTTTCCTAGTAAATTAAAAGTGTCAAAGGTTGTGCCAATCTTTAAGAAGGGTGATCATAGGAGTGTTAAATCGTACAGGCCTATCTCTCTGGTACCAGTTTTTTCTAAAGTCTTTGAAGCCATCATTAAAACCCAGGTTAACTTATATTTTGAAACAAATAATCTCTTTAGTTGTAGTCAGTTTGGTTTTAGAGCCGGGATGTCGACAACCGATGCAGTTGGGGGACTTGTTTCGGGCGTCTTGGCTGGTTTCGATGCAGGCTTTGACACCTGTGCAGTTTTATGCGACCTCTCCAAGGCCTTCGACTGTGTCGATCACGACATCCTGTTGAGAAAACTTAAATTCTATGGTGTAACAGGCATTCAAAATTCTTTGTTTAAATCCTACCTCAGTTATCGGCAACAAAACATTTTTACTAATGGCAATCTTTCTAAATCTTCTGAGGTAAAGTTTGGCGTGCCACAGGGATCAGTTCTGGGCCCTACTTTATTTCTAATTATGGTTAACGATCTTGAGTACAATGTGAGTTATAAATCAGTAATGTTTGCTGATGATGTCACTTTTTTTACAACAGTAAATAATCAAAATGAAAGAGAGCTTAAACTAAGATGTATGATCGATGAAGCAGATGAATGGTATAAATCAAATGTTCTGTTGTTGAATTTAGAAAAAACTCAAAATATGGTTTTCTCCTTAAGAGTCCAAGCTGATTGTAATGATAATGTGGTTAATTTACTAGGTATCACTCTGGATTCAAAGTTGACCTGGCATTCTCATATAAATAATGTATGTAAAAAATTGAGCAGGGTCATATATCTCTTGTACCATTTGAGGCACTGTGTAGACAAACACTATCTTAGAATGGTTTACTTTGCCCTTTTTCAAGGTGTAATCACATATGGACTATTATTATGGGGTAATTGTAGCAGTATAAATGAAGTATTGATTATTCAAAAGAAAGCAGTCAGAATTCTCAACAACGCCCATTGTCTTGAGCACTGTAGACCCTTCTTTATTTGCAGTAAAATACTAACTGTTATAAATCTATACATTTTATCTTGTCTACTTTTTGCAAAAAATAATGTTAATAATTATGTCCTCAATGAGCATGTTCACTCTTATGCTACTAGGAATTCTCACCAAATTCATGTACCTTTTGCTAGGTTAAGTAAAACTAAATTATCTTATGAAATTGTTAGCATAAGGTTATTTAATAGACTGCACATTTCTGCTCATTATAGTAGCTTCAATAGTTTTAGAAATATTTTATATGATTGGCTGTTGAACAATCCTTTTTACAAAATTGACGAGTTCTTTAAAAGTGATATATCTAGTCTAGTCTTCCAAAGTTAGTCTGTAGGTAGTTTTAACTGTATATGTTAATTGCTTTTATTTGTATGTATCTGTATGACGTAGCCTATTGTACAAATATGTATTTAATGGCCAAATATATGACTTATGACTTATGGCATATTAATGAATTTTTAAGACTTACATTGCTATCACTATTATTGCTTTTAATAATATTCCATGCTGTTCTACACTTGTTACTACTCCCTTCTATGACACTTGTGTTATATTTAATTTTGGCTTCTTTAATGCTTTTTCTGTAATGGTGCTTTAAGTCATTGTATGTCTGTTTGATTGCATGGGAATTCCTGATGTTATTTTTTACTAAACTGTCTAAGAAAATTAATCTATTTTTCATGACAGCTAATTCATTATTGAACCAAAGGTTATTACTTTTTTTATAATTATTGGTATTTACTTTTACTGGTTTAGAGAGATAGTTAATGTTATTTGTTAATATATTTAAAATTATGGAACAAACATTCTGAGCGTCAAAAACATTAGGGCTCATAACATTATTCCAATCATAGCACCCCAATCTGTCTGCCAACTCGCATATTTTTTGTTTTGGCAAGATAATTTTAAAAAGAGGCATACTACACGATACGTTAGATTGATTAGGATTGATATTCATTTTAAGTGTAAGACCACAGTGGTCTGAAAACGGAAAATTAAAAATACTACAACTAAGATTATTATTTTTATGGGAATTTACAAGAATATTGTCTAAACATATTGTCGGGTAGGCTGACTATTTAGGTGATAAAAGTTATACTGTCGCAAAAGATTAAGAAATTGCTTAGAAAAATTACTACCCTTAGTTACATCAAAATTACAATTAAAATCACCCCCAATCACAGTTGTGTAATTAGACCATTTTATAAAGAATTGCAGTAATTCCTCAAAAGAATCAAGAAAGATATGTGGGTTACCTGATGGAGAGTGATAAACATTTACAACAATCAATTTCAGATTATCGATAAAGATAGCAGCCACCTCCAAATCCAACTCAGAACAAAATTGCTTTACGTCACATTTTCTTACATTAAAATTTGCATGTGTAAAAATTAGAGAACCGCCTCTAATATGGTCAGTTCTACAGTATGCGCTTTTACAAAGATAACCATCAGGCAGAACTGAGAAAATTTCTTCTTCTTTAAGCCAGTGCTCAGATAAACCAATTACGTTTATATTGTTAGTTGTTAAAAAAGATTCTAAGATTAAATTTTTGTTGTTAAGCCCTTGGATGTTTAAAAATAAAAAATATAGTATCATGTCCTCAGTCGTATTTGCCGATGGCAGTCCCTGTATTGCAGGCTTACTACTTTTGATTGGATTAAATACCCTGCTTACCTATGGTTAATGGCAGAGACATACTTGAATGATTAAGTTGGACAATATTATCTACACTACATTCTTCTACTTCTATTACACACTCATTTACACTGGACTGACTTTCAACACTGCACAGGACACTGGTATGAAGACTGTAGAGATGTTGGTTCACAGACGATGGGGCTGACAGGACAGGGAGTAGATGTGTTAGTGCCCGTCATCAGCACCCGCTCCCGCGAATCACCAGCTGGTAACTGAGATGCAATTAGGCTCTTCAGGGTCTCCACAAATTTATCATGCGCAGGTCCCCTCCATAGACTTCTTCTTGCCTGTTGATCGTACGTGATAATTTTCACATTGGCCCCAGTTACTTTGTGAAATTTTATGATATTTGTAATGAAATGTTGTGGTTCAATAAGGTCATGGACACACCCCATCGCAGAGCAGATCAGAGTAGATAACCCACTGGATTTGAAATCGTTTTGAAGTTGATCAAAAGCCGCATCATAGTCAGCCAACGTGGGCTTGCCAAAGTATCTGCTTTTCGTTACTAAGCTGTAAATAGTAGGTCCATTTATAGGATTTTGCCTGGCCAAATTGTTGTATATGAGGTCAGAAATTTGCGGACGTCCAAATTTCTTCCTAAAAGCCACAGCCACTCCGGCAGACATATGTTTTGGGTCTTGAAAGTCTGATGATATGGTGTGAGCAAATGCAGTGGATTTAGTGTCCGTGACTTCCCCAAAAACAACCCTCATGTCAGATTCCACAACAGTTATTCCACTTGTTTTTGGTAATAAAGGTGAGCAAGTAGAGTTTAAGGTAGATTGACTTTTTCTGCTAGTTGTGGTAATGATTTTAACTATCATTTCGGCTACTCTTAATTTTCCTCTCTTGTTCAGGTGCAAGCCGTGATTAGTAAAGAGGTGGCGAGGTAGATGATGAAGCGGAAGAACGAGACAGTTGTTCTTGGCAGCAATAACTTCAATTTCCCTATTAATTTTGGAAATTTTTAAATCTAAATTTAAATTAGGCTGGTCGTGCCTCATTGGCAGCGTCGCAAGAATCAGGTTTAAGTTATTTGATTTTGTTAGAAACTCCTGAACCTCATTCAGGAAACGTTCTGTGCCCATAGCCTCCATATTGTTTGTTCCAGCTATGATAAGGACACTGTCTTCTTTTGTTAAGTCTTTACTCAGATCCATGAAATCCTCCACCACGCCACCAAATCTTGCTCCTGGCCGAACACAAGAGAATGCATTCACTGAAGATCTTTGCTCAACCAAGTGACCTAGATTTTTTCCGTGACTATCAGCCAGTATGAGAAGTCGGTTTTTAAATGAGTCAGCTGACAAGGATGTGGATTTGGTTTTATGAGGTCCAATTTTTGATGGTGTCATCCATGTATTAGTGTTGGTACATACCTTTAATGAAGGAAGACAGTGCATACAACCTTTAGTTTTGTTTCTGAGGTCTTGGATTTCACCCTCTAGCCCTTTGTAATCATTTTGTAAACAAATAATTACACTGTTAAGATTTAAAATTTCACTTTTAGCACTGTTCAACTCCTGTAAAAGTATTTGTTTTTGAAAGTCTGATGTAACATTATTTGGCAAATCACAGTTGTTCGTTCCAGGATTAACTCTTTCTTCCAATAAATTTGTTTTTCCCAACTGACTGCGCTCTTCAATTAAACTTTTTTCCAAGCTGATACATCTATCTGTTAGTGCTTGCAATTGATAATTTAAATCTATGTCCTGTGTAGTATTGACACCTGCATCACTCTTGGTTACATCTTGAAATGAGGTAGGAGTACATTTTTTCATCAAAGGGGTTGTTGGGATTTCCTCCACATTACTTATTTTAGACATATTAAAACTGTTATTTTGGGATTTCCTAGAGGGTTTTATTTTGTTTTTACTTTTAAATTCTTCTTCAATTTCATTTATTGCTATTTTGAGGTCCTCACTCATTTTCTTAACACTTAGAAGTTTATTTTTGTGCTCAATATAGCTACTCAGTTCACTATATCTACACTTTCCTCGTTCCTTTGATCCATAGAATACTACATTATATATTTGAGATTTCCCTTTATTTTCTATCCCATCAATGATTGCTGGCCAAGACGGATGACCCCTTAGCTTAGCAATAACAAGGTCACCTACTTGATACTTTGAGGTCATTATTATTATTATTATTTATTCAGACCAAATATCAATTGAACCAGAACATTAAATAATCCAACAGAAAAAATATTGAATTTTTTTTTTATAAAGAAGTATTTTACAAGAAAGTATTTTATGCAATAGTAGGTTTAACTTATATATACAACAATATAGAAATAACTTATTTAGTAAAATAAATAGTACAAACAGTCACAGCTATAAAAAATAAATAATTAAAATTAAAATGTTCAAATATTAGTCAGTCAATGCAATTATTATTAGTTTGGAGTCTCTATTTATATAATAAAGTTTGACAGATGGGAGATAACAGTTACACAATTGTCCACTCAAGAGCAGTGCAAAGGTCAAGCAAGATTCCTGCCAGCTAGACTCTCCTTATCAGTATTGCTGATAAAGATCCCTCTTATCTCAAGTGAACAATCTTGTCCCAATTGGAAATTAAAATAGTTTTTTATGATAACCTTTTCACTTTTACTATTTATGTTAAAAATCATTTGAACTGTACGAAATATTAATATTGAAATCACCTACAAACATAGAGTTACATCTAAGTGACGAAGCAAATTAGACTTACACGAGTAACCCACCCGCCCTGTATATTTCATTACAACATGCAAAACAAGAGAACCCTGGGATCTGATAAAACTTCCGACTCCATTATCCAGATTTCACTCATAGCAATAAAGTAAAAAAAGCAATTAAAGACTTTTGATAATCCTTCTAGTTGGAACAACATAAGTTTATCCCCTCTAAGAGTCCCTTCACTGTAAAAGTCACCATCTACACTTTATGTTCCTTCAAAGTTTGTGAAATTTATTGCCCTGAATTTCTCACTCTGAGTTATCAATGGTGGCATTAAAATGGACCCAATGTATTGGGCTATCATTTATATTTATAATTTTCTTAGCAGTGTGTATAATTGTGCAATAAACATAGGTAATAAATAACTGGAGGGTATGAGTTAGACATTAATATTTTAAGAATTAAATATTAGGTGAATTTGTAAATCTACCCATAACAATTTTAGCTTGTTTGTACTCTTTAGGGTTGTGAAATAGTATACAATTATCATCCATAAAAATATATAGCCTACATTACACACACATTTTGTTAAACTAGATAAGACAATTTTTAGTTAAACTTTTATAAACGCTTCACTCTCTACAAACTAATCCATTTTCCTAACACGCTAACTATGGTTTAAATGGTGTTTTCATTCTTAAATTATTACCATCATGTTAATGATTTAATCATAAATTCCTTGCAAACTTGTAGCACAAATCAATTGGGTTTTTTTCATGGTAAAGACAAAAAAAATGTAAAATTGGTGTTTTGGATCTGTTACACTTAAATAAGAATACACTAATCCTGTCAACTTTTATCCAAGCCAATCACTGTTAATTTAATGGTGGCGAGCCCTCCTGCCATCTTTATCACAGAACAGCGACTCTCCAGCAGCGCTCACCCACTTATCATTTTGGCGGTGCTAATATGTCATGATTGCAACTCCTAGTGCTTATAGGGTTTAACATTATCTGAGTTTGAATTTAAGTACAATTTCGAGGAATGTTTTTATTTTTCAGAAGTACGTTGCCACTGAAACTAAGTGGCTTCGGTAGCGCCATTAGCCCCACCCTGTACTTCTGGTGGTAAAAGATAAACATCCCTTGGGATAGTACCCTGTAATTACATAAATGAATAAGTGAAGTAAGGCTAAAATGAACTTTTTATATTTATAATACATACATACATACATACCTAGGCCTACCTATATCATGAAATAACAAATGGTATATAGGGATATACCATTACCCCCTTCATTTGATATTTTTGAAAAGTCAAAAAAAAATGTTTTATCTCGTCTTTCCTGCACCTGTAATCAGTCATGATATTAAAAATGTTAACAATGTTATATATTTCAATAGTAACCAAAATTTGAAGTAAAGGCCTATATCACGTATTACAAATAGTAGATAGGGACAGTGAATTACATTATTTGCTTCATTTATTGGGATATTTTTCTTTATCTACATCTCTAATGTAAAGAAAAACATTAACTTTTCATGTATTTCCAATATAAAAGAAATTGAAGTTGTAATTCATTCTAGAGAATTTTCTATATTAACTTTATTAACCCTCCAGCGTCATACAGTACCATAACTCCTATAGTAAGTTTTTCTAAATAGTTATAAAATATAAATGCTTTATGCAGAGGTACACTTAATATACTTATAATTTTTATATCACATTAGCATTCATACAAAAAATTAGGTTACAACTAGTGCTACTGAGAAATTTTAGTACGAAACTACAAATATCTGGTTACCTGGTCGTGGAAAAAACCAAAGTAGTCTAAAGTCACATTTATCATACTAGGCTATAAGAAAATATGAAACGCTGTGAGAAAATATATACAAGATCTACATATTATATTTAAATTAACAAAAAAAGTAGCAAATTGCCCAAAAATGTGGTTATTTGATAGGTCAATATAGTATCACTTTACATACAAACACAACAAATTTTCTATCACAATATTTCCAAATTTATGTTCTATTATATAAATCTAAATTTAAAAGTTATTGTAAAAATAGGACAAATATTAAAATGTTAAACTTTATGAAAATGAAAAGTTTAGGGATGATGTTTACTACTTTAACTATGTTACCTAACATGATCAAAAACTACTTTGATTTAATCTCTTAAAATAGAGTTGGCTACTTTCATTTCCAGAAAGAATTTGTAGGTGGTTGTAAAGCATTATTGCACAGTAATTATTTGTGTTTTAATTATAGGTTATATATTATCATCAATGGGGACCGGGAGGAATCAGAGTTTCTGGGTGGGGGAAGATAACAAACAAAAGAGGGGTAGGTATAAGAAGTGGAAATAACAGAGCTAGCAACATTTACATGAGAATTTAAGCATAAAGATTTTATACTCAAATGCAGTTGGTGGACCTAAAGTCCTTTTTCGATTTTCATAATCTTGCCTACAATTTCTACCTCTGCAGACAAGTCTTCGTTTTTACCTCCATCGTTAAGATTATTGATAGTTTTTTCATTACTTTGATATTAACTGGTAGCTATTATTTTTGGAAGATTCTTATCGGGGATCTAAAACACAACATTATTAGTAAGAATAGATATTATTTGACTTATTTTAAAAATTGCATGGCCTTATGATGATTGGTCCTTATTTTCTGCTTCTCAAAAGGAAGGATATCTAATACTTTATTATTACACAATATAAGAGGTTTAGATTAGGTTATCATAAATATTTTGCTGATAGTACCAAATTAAAAGTAACCTTTTACAAACATTCACGTGATCTGAGCTTGAATTTGGGTAATATCTCGAGGAATGTTTTTATTTTTTTGCCAAAAGTGCAGAATGCCTAAATTCAAGCCTCAGAGATCACTGAGCTTGTTAACTGTTTGTCTTATATTACGTATATATATTTATTGACCTATGTAGACTAATAGGGGCAGACTGGTCACTTCCCCAGCGACTTCACTTCCTTTTGGAAAGCAGAAAACCAGATCCGATTATCATAATGACATATATTTTTCACAGTAAGTCAAATAAAGTCTGTTTTTTCTAATAATGTAGTTTTTTTAAGATTCCCAGTAAGAAAAATTCTCTCAAAAATATTGGCCTTCAGATAATAGCAAAGTACCGTTTTTCTTTTGTTATTTTGGTCCTGCTAGCTATAGTGCAACTTCTTTATGTAACTGATTAGTTCGATTTAGTTGCAATTTAATAAACAAAAATAGTCACTGTTTATAATTCTGTTTGGGTACTAGTACATGGTATTTTTCCTCATAATCATTATCAATCATAATCATAATCAATTATAAAAGATAGGATCAGAAATGCACATTAAATTTACTACTTATTAATATGTCAGAATGGACAGAAAAGATAATGTATTGTTTTTTTTTTTTTTACTTCGTAATTTGAACTTAAATTGTACAGTTACGACCACTGTCATTGCCTTGCTACATAGAATAATATGCTTAGGTAAGTTTGTAATATTTTTAGCTCTAAAGCATTAATGATCAGCCTTTCTGAATTTTATCTTTTACTTAAGGGTACTTCTTACGGAATTTTTTCATTTATCGCCATCACCACAGGGCAGTATCTTCATTGCTGCTCCTTGCTGATGGACAGAGGCCTTACGGGCAGAGTACGATAAGTGGACCCAGTTTTTATATCACTTACTACATCAAATAACAGAACTATCAATCGATAATAAAACATCTAAAATACTAAATTAAAGACACATGTTTCAAATTAATACAAATAGTTTAATCAAATACATAATGTCATAAATAATAAAGAAACTATAACCATTAATCAAATGATAAAATTAGGACAGGTCATGGAAAAATGACATTTAAATGATAAAGAAAACGTAACAACGAAACAAACATAAAAAAACTGAGAAAGAAAAAGTAAATAATTTTTTAGTGTTATTTTGGTATTTTGGGATTATACCGACCACACCAGTATGAAGAACACAAAAATATAAATTTATAGAAACAAACATGATAGAACGAAAAAAACAACTCTTTAATTACAAAATTACAAGCATTTCCAGGTATTGTGATCGGTATTGTTGTCGCTGTTATCTTATCTTTCTCGAGAATCCCGATTACGGCAGGCTGCGCGGGCATCACATGATTTGCATGGTACATAATTGCCTTTCCATTACAATTCAATTTATATTTCTGATCAGACCCTCTAGAATTTGATATTTTACTGATAGGTACTATCTCGAGGGATGTTTTTCTTTCGTTGACATCAGCGCGGGTGCTGCCGAAGCCCGCGCTGATGACTGGAGGCACTCGCATTTTGGGTGGCGGAGTGTGATCAAGAATAAAAACAAGTTTTGAGTGTTTTTTCAATAAAGAGTTTAGTTTTAGTTTGGTAATGTTTGTTTTTTTTGAATTTTTGTGTTTGGAGAAATGTAGAGGTAAAACACGGAAGTACAACAAAGCGACGCACCAGCTGAACGGGCAACGAGACTCTGCAATCACATTATCTACTAGACCGCTCGACTTTGACCTCTGTCTGAGGATGGGGAGGGGTTTGCGATAAGACAATTCCTGTTTTATATTGACGAAATATTGTTCTACGCTAATCTAGTAATCAGTAGAAGCAAAATGTCAAATAACGATTCATGTCTGGGTGTGGTCGGTATAATCCCAAAGTACCGTTATTTTATATAGTTTTCTAAAGTAAACTTTTTTTTATTTAAAAGAAGTTACTTGTACAAAAAATTGTGTTTACAAAATAATGAAAATGTGTGTTCAGTTGGTGCAGATGATTTAGTTATTATTCAAATTATTTACTATTGGTTGATTATATCGATGGGTATAATAATTAGGCTAAATATTGTCTGATAATCTCTATATAAAAAAACTGGGTCTGCTTATTGTACTATACCCGGCATTACTAATAGCCGATTCAACTACTAGGCCTAGTACCTTTTCAATTTTTCCAAAATTTCATTTTAATCTGTTGTTTTTTTTTCATTTAATTTTTAAGCATATTCCTTTAGAAAAACAACAAATATTGTAAAGCGGTTTAAGTAAACATTTTACCTTTCATAAAAATGTTATTAGCCTATATTCATATTGGTAAATTTTGTTTGGTGTCATTCAGTGAAGTTAATGGGTGGAGTTACGAATGAAATTCTCCACGTTATTAACATAAGCCTATCTTACTGAAAAAAACTACAAATAGTTTTAGAAGATGGGAATTACAAATAACAACTGTTTTTATTAATTTATTGGAATTGTCACTTTGTCATTATATTTGTAAGTTATACTGTAGACCTACTTCTTATTATCTATGACTTTCAGTAATTTATATGCGGCCGGTAGCTTATACAAGTGTTCTGTGGTCAGAACAGTTTGTACAGCACCAACAACCATCCCAGTGCAGTAGACTTAAATGTCTCACGTATAGCCTAACCGTAGCGTTCATTACTCAACTACCATGGACCACTATGTGTAATTCTGTCAATGAGTTTTTAATGTTACTTACGAGAGAGTGTGGATTACATAAACACTTAAAATATGAACAAATGAATTTATAACTTTTTAATGTGTAGGCCTACTCATATTTTTCAGAGCAATAAGTATGATTAATTGTTATGTAATCATGTGTTATCTTTAAATTGGGAAAAGATATTTTTATGAAATCAGAAGTACCATGTGGTTTGTAAGTAGAATGCACTTTCATACAAAATTAGGAAGTTATCATTGTTATTTTTACACTAATTATTTGTCCCTCCTTTGAAGAAAGTTTGGTATTGCTTGAAAAATTAAATTTGGATGGAAATCTTTTGCTTGATTTTAATGAAAGCAGACTTTTCCCCAAAAACCTGTGTTTTGGGGGAAATTCTGTCAAAATCGAAAAGAGGATCGTTGTGCCCCCAAAATTTTATAGTAAAGATTTTGGACGTACATGTAGTTAAGATGAAAAATAGGATTACATCCGCAAAATTAAAAAAAAAAAAAAAAAAAGCTAGGGGCCTAACCCCAAGAGCCTGTGGGTGACTAAAATAATAATTAGTTTCAGTTAATCCGACATAGTAAATGAAAATAATATATGCCTAATACAAATTATAAACTATTGTATTATTGGACTTTCACTAACTTGATAGCACTCTCCAGTTTCACAACGAGTATTATTGTGTTTTTATAAATTATTATATTGATAGTATTTGACACACAGCCTACAACAATATCAAAATGCAACCTAACAGCACACACAAATTAAACTTAACACTAACAACGTAAGATGTTACATACTGATGATAGACAATAACGTCATAATACTACTGTTACTGTAGTGGTACTACTACTAGTCTACTACTACACAAGTATTAGGCACTATCAACAGCTGGAGCCAACTTCCAGGCAAAGAAAGTCCCATTCCCATCAAGTTCAACGTGTTTCAGATTGCCTTGGCCAGTGATGTGATCATGTAGCCGTTTTTATGTTCATAACTTCTTGTAAGTAATCGAACGAAATATTCCAGTATTTTGGTTAGGTGACGTTGAAATTGATGAACAGAAAACTGTCCAATTCTGTATCCATAAGCGAATCGGTTTCCAAAAATTTCTCTAACTGTGATGAAAATAAGATAACTTTATTACGAGTAGATTCATTTTAAAGCTTAACGATAATCAACTGGGCTCTACCCCCATTAGCCTCTGAATGGGGAGAAATCACCGTAAGAAATGTATTGGCGATTAAACCGTCTGAATAACGTATATGTCCAAAGTTAACTTTGCATCTCTACTTCAAGTGATTTTTTTTATCAAAAACTATAGTTTACAGATTGGTCAATTTAAGAAAAATAATAAGTAAATATTAAATAAATAAACAACATTAACAATTAAAATTGAGTTATCTAATAAGCATTGTTAACATTAACAATGTCAATTCAAGAACCTAAAAGGTAGTTCCAGGACTGTGCAGGTCAGTGAAGTCTTTTCACAATGTTTGAATGATCAAAATATAGTAATTACCGCAAGGTGGAAATCTTAAAATGTTGGAAAACAAATTAGAGACTGAATTTGACAATTTCTTTTATGGCTGTTGGGATGTTTAAATCTTAAGGTAACGTTTTATTGAAGGCGCTTTTGCAATTTTTCTTAACAATTTTGATTTTGAATTACCTCCAAATATGAATTGCTTGTTGTGCCCATCGCTGTGCACGTATGTTCATACAGGTTTAAGGGTAGTTTTATATCATAGTATCTTGTTCTTCAAACCAAGCTCTGATTTTAAATACGTTAAGCTAATTTATTCATTTGATTTGTTTTTAAGTTAGATGCTGTCCCTTCGTCCGAATGTGGGATTTCGGAATGAAATGCTTTCAAGCCTTCAGGTTTAAACTGAAAGCATGCCTTAGCATGTCTAAGCGCATGCCTAGATAATTTACTTGAGGGTGAATGAAAGTTGTACAATGTAATTGCAGGACAACAACTTTGATTTAATTGGAACGTTATGTGAACTGATTTATTATATATATATATATTATATATATATATATATATATATATATATATATATATATATATATATATACTAGCTGTTTCCCGCGGCTTCGCACGCTTTTCGTAAGTTTTGCCCGCGTATGAGCATTTCTGGTTGAAGTAAATTATATTTCCAACCCCGATGTAGATTTTACCTTGATGTCACGATCAAGAAAATATGTCAAAAATGTATTGTACATGCATAATGTATTTTATTACAAAGTGGTCTACCACTCAACCTTTAAGTTCAACCAAAAATTTAGTTTAGACAATTATACATCATAACTTAGCGCCTTCAAATAGTGTTTCACTGTTTAATATACGTATCTATCTCGTAATTGCAGGTTATAATATGCAGGCGCTTTGAAAACTTTTCTTCATTTTATTCGTTTATATTCACGACATAAGCGAATAATTCAGATAATAACTATCCTATCTTCTAAGTTAGACTAAATTACGGATACATGTGAAATTTGATTGAAATTGGTTCAGTCGTTTTGGAGTTTATTGGCAACATACATCGTGACTCAAGATTTTTATATATATAAGAAGATATATATATATATATATATATATATATATATATATATATATATATAATATTGGAAAAACCATCACTCCATTAAGAGTGAGAATGACCAATCATCGATTTGATGTTGCTCATCAAAATTATGAGAGACCATTATCTGCTCATGCGATTCAACACAATCAAAATAAATTAGAAAATTGCTTCAGCCTAAAAGGAATTTACCATTTAGAGCCAAACCCCAATCAAAATACCAATCTAATAAATTTAAGAAATGTTGAAATCGCACATCAATTAATTTTAAAATCAAGGCAACCAGATGGGTTGAACCTAAGATGATTCTCTTTTCCTTTTTATAACAAAAAAAAAAAAAACTGTAGCAGTCGTGGGACTGCCGATAGAAGTGAAAACGGAACTATTAAGTTGAGAGTAATTAAAACTATATGCAAAAATTATATGAAATTTTTTATGTTTTATTTATTAGTTACATATGATGGGTTAAACAAATCATGCACAAAATATAAATACAAAGTGGTTGAAAAAATAATTAATATACAATTATCTTAACAATATCTTAATAAAAAGTTCAATGCAATCATTATACTTGTTGCAATTGCTCAATATTAATAGTTAGTTAAACATAGAATACAAGTGAGTAAACACCGAGTGAACAACAGTGAGTTGAACACCGTTGTAAATAATACAGTTATTGCTACGGATAAAGTATATAATTGCAATAACAATTAAACCCACAATATTTTTAAAACTAATAAATTAGTTAAATTAACTTGGTTTCTTTCGTAAAGGTATTTTTATTGCACAATAAACTAATTTATTGAGTTAATACGGTATCAGTGAGCCAATGCGCCAACTACAGTTCCGGCAGAAACGTTCACTCATCACTTCATACGCTACTACAGGCTAAACTAAACTTCCAATAAAAAAATGATAAATTACAAAAAAAATATTCATCTATTTTCACACAACTTTCTCGCTAACAAATTTTGTCTGACCAAAAAATAAAAAAAATCCTCGCTTACTACTTTTTTCTTGTCATTGTAAACGCTATGTAAAATGTAAACAATAATCAAAATTATTTCGAAATTTTTTAATATTTAAAAATGTAACCAATAGATTGCCAATATTAAGAGCTTTAATTTGACGCATCTTACAGAATTGTACGACATTGGCTTCACTTTTAAATCGCGAGAGGAAGCCGTAAAGGTCACTGATTTTCGCAGTCTGTTTTCATACTCCGCCGGGACAGTTTTAACACAGCGAGACTGACTTTTTCATGCAGGTTAGTAGTCCGCGGCCAAGTCTACGGTTAAAAAACACAGCGAGACTGACTTTTTCATGCAGGTTAGTATCATTAGCATGTCGGTGACGCGAACCGAGGATTTTACCCTCTACCAAAACGCTCAACGCGCCTAAAGAAGTTTTCACTTCAAAAATTTTAGTTCTATGTAAACATTTACAAATATGCTACATACAGCTGATTGGGATCTTGTTGATTATGGTATTTATTTGTTAAAATTTTATTTTGGTTATGTCTTTTGTTTTTGGTTTGAGTTCTGTTTATATGTTTTAATTCAGTGTGTTCTGAAGAAGGGTTGTGTCAACTCGAAAATTAAACATGAGCACTGAATTTTTGTTTCTGTTTTTGTGTACACTATAAAGTACTTCGAAGAGTATATATATATATATATATATATATATATATATATATATATATATATATATATATATATATACAGGGTGATTCATGAAGTTCTCCCCCTACTTCTACAGCACATTGTACTAGTAAAAATAATGAAAAAATGTTATATAAACATACGTCCGAAAACGCTTCGTTAGCGAGTTACAGCTAGCGAAAGATTTCGCCTGAATTCCTGGGTAAAGAGTAAAATAAAGCCATACTGAACTTTTGGAAAGGTTAATTAAGTAAGAAATATCGTGGATTCTTATGTATTTTTACCTGATAAAGCTAATAAAATAGGTTTCAGAACTGTACCTGTAGTAGTTTTTGAGGGATTCAGGGTTAAATGCAAAAAATTGGGGCACGAAACAATGTTTTTTTAAGTTTGATGTACAATAACTTTGTTAAATTGGTAATAAATACATAAAATCAACAAACATTAATTGTAGAGAATTTAATTCTGAGAAAATTGATATAATCAAAGTCTAAAATAAAACAGAAATAAGTACCAAAAAATCGATTTTATTCAGTATAATACATTACTAGTTTTAAGCAAAATTAATCAGGTTGAGCCAACCGTACGCACCTTTTTATAATAGATTCGAAAATGAGGCCATCATTATCAATACATTTTGCAGCACGTTTGTGTATTGCTTTTGTTGAGTTTCTTAATTTTTCAGGACTTCCCTGTATCTGCACAGCCGAATCCATAATACGGGCAATTAATTCATCACGAGAATTCACTTTTGTCTTGTATACAATGTCTTTCATCCATCCCCAGATGCAATAATCCAATGGAGATAGATCTGGTGATCTTGGTGGCCAAGGGTGAGGCCCTCCACGACCAATCCAGTGTCCAGGAAATTGATGATTTAAGTAAGCAGAAACGGCACGTGAAAAGTGGGGAGGTGCTCCGTCATGCTGGAAGTACAAATTTTGTCTGAGATGTAAAGGAACATTCTCTAACAGCTGCGGCAACTCTTCTTGAAGGAAATGCAAATAGAACTCAGCATTTAGGCGTCCAGGTAATATGAAAGGTCCAATCAGCCGATTGTGCAAAAGGCCACACCAGACATTGACGCTAAATCGGTGTTGAAAGTTCTGTTCCACTACCTCATGTGGATTTTCTTCTTCCCATGAGTGTTCATTGTGCAAGTTATTGACACCATCCCGAGTGAATTGTGCCTCATCCGTAAACAAAATACGCTTGTAGAGTTGATTATTAATATTCAAAAAGTTGCAAAACTCCAAGCGAAGCGGACCATCCCCTAGCTGTAGATGTTGAACCTTTTGTTTATGAAACGGATAAAATTTGTTTCGATTAAGTGACCTCCACACCGTTGACTGCGAAACTCCTATCCGCCTAGAAATACGTCGTGTACTTACACCTGGACTGCGATGAACAGCATTAATAACAATATCATCAAGTTGGACAGCTCGTTCATAATTGGTTCTAGTACTTGGTAGTGATCCTGTTTCCCGAAGAGTACGAAAAGTTCCTGAAATTGTTTTCGTATCTGGAATCCTCCTATTAGGGTAACGTAGTTCATATTCTTCTACAGCAGCTCTAGCATTACCATTACAGTAACCCAAAATAAAAACCATATCAGCGTATTCCTCTGATGTAAATAAGTAAGGCATTTTTTCGCTGAATAAACAATCGAATTATAACTCACAGAAAAATTGCATTTAATAACACGATTCACAGAACCCGATCTCCTGCTGTAGCTTGCAAAACACCACTAATACACAGTTCTAACGTAACAGTACAGAATACCATTGTTGATCAGCTGTTATTCGTGCGTTACCAACTTAGAAATTAATAAAACAAAAAACTGCATTTCGATGATTAGTAAACAATAATAGGAAAATGTTTGCTTCATTTATTTTCTAACATTTGATGTAAATTTTTATTAAAAAAAAAATACAACGTAATAAAACATGATATTTTTATTTACAAACAAATTTATTTAAAACAGTTAATCTTGTTTTCTCAATTTATCTCATCATTAAGGAACAAACATTTTGTTTTTGTTTTATTTTAACTAAATACCGTACGGTATTTCTTTATCAATTTGACAGAGTTACAAAATTCCACATTGATGTGAGTTTCAAAAGTTTTGGACAATATTGGCAAGTACGGCACATCAAACGATTATCTACATCAAAATTTTGTCCTTTTATCTTCACAATTACAGATCGCCCACCGTCCTCAACTGATTGCCGACGATACAACTGGTAACCATCATTTCCCGAGATGGTTTCAGCAATCAATGCTCTAGGGTATCGCTTAGAACACTTGCCGTCGACCATACAGGGGGAGTTGTTAAAAACTCCGCAAGGTCCATGTATCATATATTTACTTACTACTGCATGCAATTTTGGGTCAAGTGTTTCATCGGGAATCTCGGCTGAAATTATGGAATCAATGTCTTCGGGCCTTAATTTATCAACTAACCAAACTAATATGTGCGCATGTGGCAGACCACGCTTTTGCCACTCAACAGAGTACATCCAACAACGTACTTAGCCATACACACGATGCTTTATAATGAAATTCATTAAAGATTTTAATTTTTGCTTGAACACTCTGGCAGTGATGCCATGCCTACCAATAATTGGTGTTTGGCCGTGTAGCAATTCTTTCTTAATTTCCATCCATTGTGGGTTACAGGTGAATGTAATAAATAGAGGTCTGGACGGCCATATTTTCTAACATACGACATCGAATCTTGCGCGTATTCGTGCATGTGGCGCGGGTTTCCAATGTAAGTGGCCGTCAAAATTGTAATTTTTTCCACATTTTCTGCATTTGCAACGGCATTAATAGCATCACGAATCTATATGAATAAAAATTCATAGAGCTGACTTTTTTGTTGGTTTCAGCACCTGGAATCAGAAATGATAAACAATGACATTTTTGCATACATGAAATATAACACATTTATTGTCAAATTATCATCATCATTATATCGGACAAAAGGCAATCAATACAGGTAATCAATTTAAAGCTTTCTGGTAAACTATATTTTTTGTCTTTTTTTGCGGTGCGTAAACATATAAAGATATACTTTACCATGTGTAACAAAAATCTTCGACATAAAATATTGGGTGCTGTCAGACCCAAACACGACAGTACTTTATTTGCCATCAATAAACACATATATTCTATCATGATCAATGTCTAAATGTAAATTTCCGCATTAATTAGTAGTGTAGGACTCGAAGTTTGACATCGCACACGATGTAGCACATCCTCAGACATGTCATCCCTATATTTCATCCACAAATCTTCCGGATTCGAAGGGAAACATGTGTAAATTATAATCGTAAACAATGTTCGAATTTGATATGATGGAATCCTTGAGCGTATTATCCCAATGTAAATCATCCTCGAGTAACTGTAATAGTTGATACGCCTCACGGTAAGTAGCACACAGATGTCCATCAACTGTTCTTAATTGTTGAAACGATGTCGGACCACGAACATTCACCAATATCAATCTAAGATAATAACAATCAGCGTTATTTGGATGTACTGTATTTGTCGGCACTATAATCGATTGTTGGATCGTAGGAGAATGCTGCTCGTTCCAGGTTCACAGGAGCATTGCGTTTGCGGAATCGGTCAATTTCCTTTTCCCGGGCTCGCTGCTGTTGTGATCGATGTGCCCGAACTCGTTGCATTCTTAGCCTATCCACTTCATTCTGATTTACTGTAGAACGCAAATGTGCCATACCAATACGACTGTTATCATTATCAGTCTCTTGCTGGTCATCAGTGCGATTAGCGCGTGAGGTAGCTCGCCGCACATTCGATCTACTTCGACGACCTATGTTAGGTCGTTTTCTTCTCGGCATTGTAAGCAGTATCTGATATTAATGTTTTCTTGCACTAATAATGTTAACCTATAATGGCGACAGCTGTTTTACCCAAAGTTGCATGCAGTAGTAAGTAAACATATGATACTGAGACACTTCGTCATTTGTATTTGTTACAGCTGTTAAACTAATTATCGATACGTAAACATCAATCAAACGTTTGACAGGTAAGAACAGTTTGTATAGGAAAATCAAATTGTCGTTTTTAGTATTTTCCTTGCAATTTTGTTATATTTTCTCATCGTTTAAACCTTCCCTGGACTTCCACGAACATTTCAAGACCAAAATTAGCCAAATCGGTTCAGCCGTTCTCGAGTTTTAGCGAGACTAACGAACGGAAATTCATTTATATATATATATATATATATATATATATATATATATATATATATATATATATATATATTCCCAATGTACCTCTTAATACAAGTTGTAATTACATCTAAACTATGCTGTAAGTGAATGCTCGAACAGGACCTTTATGGACTGACAGAAATCTTCATTAACATTGATATTTTACATAATGCATGACAGTCGTCAATTCGTAACAAATATAAACTTTAATAATGTAAGAAATTAGGGCATAATGTAGCTATTACACCGTTTAGATCTATGTCATACAGTGGTTCACTCGGTATAATTTGTTTAAATGCTAGCTTAAAACTTTGAAGTGTCAGAATATTTAATTTTCCAGGTAATACATTGTATAAGTAACATACATCTTATTTGACCTACATTATGTCTATTTTTGTTATTTAGTAATGTATGTATATATATAGTTAGTTGTGCTTCGCAAGTTCTCTCTTGTATACACAAGAACTGAATACACGTACAAAGACGGTAGAGAAAGCATACCAAGCCTAACAAAAAGTGGTTTGCAGTGAGCCTGCCAGTCAGCACCAAAGATATGGTGAACAGTTTTTGTGTAACACAAATAATTTTTGAGCATAAGAAGAATCCAACCAAAGTGAAGTTTCATAAGACAAGTGGCTATGTACATTACCACAGTATATGCAAAAAAGAACATCTCGAAACTCACTTCCTGTTAATTATCTGATTATAAATAAACCTCTTAGGATTTTTGCAAACAGATTGTCAATGTGCGAGTACCATTTCAGGTTAGACTGAAGATGGAAGCCCAAGAATGTTAAGAAAGCCAATCTCTCCGAACCAGAACGAAGGCAAAGCAGGCCTGTTTTTGAACCTGTCAGCGCCCCTATTGCACAACTAATAGTAGCGCCCCTTTTCACACCACTACCAGCCGATTACTTCCCTGCCCCACTCTATTCTACCACATACCCCTCAAATTTAGTCTGAAATGTCAGTTTTTGGTTCGGGAGGGACTTAATGTTCCTTAACTCTTCTATAAAATTTCTCTTTGATTTTCATTCGAGAGCCTTTCCATTGTCCTCCAACTATGGACCTGCTGTATCCTGGACTGAAAACCGGTAGTCGTGAGGTATGTAGCTCGTCTCCGTCCGGCGGGAATGCGGGTGACGTACCTCGCGGAATCACGGACCACCCACCCCCTTCTTGTCATTTTAAGTATTTACAATACTTACATAATTTGTCAAATCTAATTTTCTCTAGATTACTTTTGGTTGTTTGAACTGGTTTGCCTCTAGACTAGGGACTCATACAAAAGGGGTTTTCAAGGTTTCATGTTGCAAAGTCGTCAATAATGTTTTGTAATCTAGTATCAAAGTAATGTAGTTTTGAATGAATAACAACAATAACCCATTGAACTTTTCATCTACCATTGACGTTCTATTTTCTGACTTGACTCTTTTGAAAACTGGAAAGCTTCGTTCTCAGATAAGGTTAGATACATATATAGAGCGATTTTCAAATTGGGGAAAGTACTCTCAAATCGGTTTGATTTTATGTAGACATACATTTCTTTGACCTTTATGATGTCCAAAATCAAGTATTGTTTAAAATGGTTACATTTCTGGGTAAAGCGTTGTTTCCTGAGTAAAGTGTTGTCCATCAATATATTTCTAGTATATCTCGCCTAGCCTTCACAAGCCACCTAGTTGAAATTTTTGCCTTGCAAATCCTAGAATGTCTTAAATCTTGTGTCCAGATGTTTATGAGCCTCTCTTGTGTTGCCTAAATCTACTGTAAGATTATTAACAAATACCTTAGTGCAAAATCTCTCTCGAGAATACGTTGGTTCCATACTCGTGCCTTGTTTTCATTGGGAAATAACTTTCTTCATTTTTCATTGTCATATACAGGTTCTTCTTTATTTTCAAGTTTCAATATTTCTGACACAGTCATCAAAGAGTCTTTTTTCCGTTCAAAATCGAGGATAGTGTTTCAATTTCCTTTGTAACGCGAGAAAGATCTTAATTTTAAAGGGTCCGACTGGTTTTGTCCACTCTTTCATTAATTTCGTCCCAGATCACAGTAAGTAACGAAGTTTTGAAATTTCCAAGTGTTTAAAAAAACCCGGCGGCTGTGACTCGTGTCTGAATATCGTCTGTATCGCTCTTCAAGAACGTCTTTCAGTTTATGTTGACTTATTATTAGACCTCGAAGTTTGTCTGCCCTAGCAGACCATCTTGTGTTTCTCGTGGGTTTAATAAATAGCTTTCTCTGATATTTTTATTTTCCTTCATTACTCTTTTCAACATGGCTTTTGAAAACGTTCCACCTGTGAGAGGAAAAAATCATACAGGCCTTGCAGGAATGAACAAATATGGTAGACATGCCTTCTCTGCAGCAAAACACCAAGCTAAGTGAGTGAGCGAGCTGCACATGCCACATACTCAGCAAGATCATTTCTACTTTTAATCCTTGGCTGAAGATTTATGTATATGCTTGACATGTTAGATGCATTGTCGTAACTTTGTCCACGACAGTTATCAACATTCAGCTCAAGTTTCTCAAGTAAACTGAGGATTGCTTCTTCCAAATTTCCCGATTGTTTGCATACACTAGGTAAGAGTTGCTTTAGGCGTTTGTTGGTGCAAGCATTAGTCAGTGAAATATATCGAGGTACTAATCAGCTAGTTGGTCTGTGTTCATAGTCATAGTCTCCACGCATCTGGTGTGGAGTCTATGACTAGAGAAAAATAATGATCTTGTTTGATTTCATTTAAGATATATTTCACGTATTTCTTTGCTCATAATCTCAATAAATTTACTGTAAAGATTTTAGAGAAATTAGTTATTCGCCAAATGGAAATACACATTCAGACAGAACGTCTATTTCCTAGATTGCGGTCATTTTTTAGAAAAAAACCACAGTACCTGCATTGTATTGGTGAATAAGTTTGCGAACCTATTTGAGGCGAGGGATAAGGGCAGGTGTAGCTCAATCACCATGTTAGATTACTCCCAAGTCTTCTACTCAATCAGTTACAGTTTGCTTCTTGCCAAACTAAAACACATTGGTTTTTGTGGCGACACAGTTGGCTGGTTCCAGTCTTATCTGCAATCATGTTTTCAAGTTACAAATCTGGTTCCTGACATTTTGTCTCCGCTCAAAATCACGAGGGGTGCCGCAGGGGAACTGTCTGGGCCCGGTGCGGTTTACATTGTACGCATCAGACCTAACTGATTGTGTGGAGCAATGCAATGTGTATGCATATGCAGATGACTGCCAGCTTCATGTTCATACGAACCCAGTTCAACTGAGTTGGCCATTGCGAAAGTAAACTCTGGAGTCGAGATATAAAGATATGGCCAGTCAAGCATGGTCTCAAGCTTAATGCTGATAAATGCGCAGTTATTCGCGTACAATCGCCTTAAATTAGACAGAGAATAGCGAAGCACAACGTGCATGTTAAGCTTGGAGACCAAGCGCGAGGTTTCCGGCGCTGTTAAAACGTCAGTAAAAACCAAGCACTCGACAGTGAATTTTTGTGTTCTTATCTAGCTTTTGTTTTGTGGTTAGTAGTGGCGTTTCTTCTGGCGGAAGAATACTTTATTTTCTGTTAGTGTAGTCTTCTTCCGTGATCTTGTATATTTGGCCATCATATACATTGACTGCTGTACATCTTATGTACAGCAAGCTTGGAGAACTTGGTTCATTTGTTTGTCAGTTTTCCTCGTCACAGATTTTGCTTCTTTACTTCTATCCGTTTCTAAGATATTTTTTGGTTTATTGTTTTTTGATTCGATTTGTTTGGCTGCCTTCCTATACTTTTATTTAAAAAATTTGATTTTGTAGTCAAGAGTTTGGTCGTCTCCTTCTGAGTATGGGCTCACAGTAGTGTTTTAGTTAGGGTTTGGCTGTCTTCCTGTAAACTAGTTTCGAAGTTCATTTGAGTCACTTTGGTTGAAGTTTGTATTGGCTTTGGCTTAAAGTTTGGTATGCCGAGTCAAACTGTTGGTTTAGTAGATTTTCAGAAAAATATTTATTTTAATGGAAAACCAATAGTAGACAATAAATTAAGAAAAATATTTTAATCTATTCTGCTTGTTTAGGTAAAATAATCTTAAACTGTTTATCGACTTTTTGACATTGGACAAACGTTGATTCATCCAAAAACTGCCATTTCTATACAGCTTAAGTGAATGTTACTCCTTTAGTAAATAAACTATTTTGAGAGGACTGGTTTTGGTTAAAATTAGTTTGGTTTTCATCCAGAATGGTTCTGGTTGATTTTAGTATTTTTTTCATAGTGCAGAGAATTGTTTTAGTTATTTATCTATTGTATTACAATGTTTTGTAAATATTTGTAATACTTAATAATACATTTTTACCAATTCTATTTAATGTAAGCTTTATATTGTTGATATCAATGTAAAACACAGTAAGTGCTATAGGACTTTTGTGAGTCACAAAATTTGTGACTTAATCATGTAGTTCAGTGGGAAGACCGCCACTTGACAATTTTTTAACCTAACCCCGCCATTGGAAAATGAAAATTTATATAATTATTACCACTTGGTTGGTATTGTATTCACTGATAATTGTATTTCAATACATTATATGAACAGTATTAAGGAAACATATTTTATAATTTTCAGGGAGTGTGTATCTTATACTGTTGTTATCTTCATGTTAAAAACAATTGTCAGAATACAGGAAACAAGATCTCAATTCTTAACCTTTGAAATTACACTTTTAAATACTTATATCATTCTGATGAATCCTTTAGAACTGTTATAAGTTAGTTATGTGAGTAATAATGACCCTAGCGAGTTTACTTGCCATGATTCAGAAAAATGCGTCCACACTCGGCTTAGAAAATGTATAATAGTTTGAGTGATTTATATCAACATAAATTATTTTGGTAATTCACTCAACTCTACAAACTTTTTTAATGGAAACGTGAGTTTTCCTTTTATTGAGAAGAATAGTTGTTCAATAATACGGAAAAAAACCCTTTAATTTTTAAATAACGATATTCTTTAATAAAGTCTTAAACTTCAAATTATGTTTGCCAAATCAAATATGCTTTCAGTTCTTGTCACGAAAACTAAAACATTCCAGATTATTCAAGAATGCATAAGGAATGACACATTTGAAGTGTTTTTCTTCCCCTACTTGGACGATAATTTTTCTTACATTGACAATTTGGGAGTGAAAAAATACTTTTCTATTGCAAATTAAAACCATGTGGTTTCTACAACCATTTATAGAATTTGTTTCACTGCTTATGCACCAAACCCTTCCTGTTATAAATTTCTCAAGAGACTATCACTTGCCGTTAAATGTTATTTTATATATTAACTTATGAGGTTCCATGAACATTCCACATCACAATATAGCTCTACAACTTTGCTGTTTCTCCTTCCAGCCACTTCATGTTGAATTTAAGTATTGCAGTAAAATTTTACTGGACTAGCTATAAGATGCTTATTTAAGACTTGTCTAGACTGTTTACAAATTACCTTCCCTCAAGAACTACTAGAATCGCTCAATTGTTTACTCTAGTTGAATTAATAGTCCTGCTCTAAACTCATCTTTCAACTTGACTAGACTATTATAATTCACACTTTAATAGAATAAAAAAGCCACCAAAGAGAACTTTTTTAAGATTTACTCATTTTTATCTCTGCTATAAAATGTAAATTCATAGCACAATTCAATAAGACTGATCATATAAAAAAACAAATATGAGCATAAATATTTCAGTAGCACGGCCCCTAAGGATTACAACAGGTTTACAATGAACTGTTTAGTTTTTAGGCAATGACAAAATTTACAGTAAAATAACTTATTTTATTGGTTTTGTAGCATAAACATTTGTTTCGTTATTAAAGGCAATTTATTTGTTATAAAAATAAATATAATGGTTAATTTTCAATGTCTTTTGATGCAATGCTCTTTTAAAAAGTATTACCTCACTTTTTGACGTGACAACGTCTTAAATTAGGTTGCGGCTCGGAGTCACTCATGAAAAAGTGTAACGCCCGGTAACGTTACGATGCCCGTCCAGTGGGTCCGCCGCACGGGATAAAGCAGATAACTGTGGGTCCGCCGCACGGGATAAAGCAGATAACTATGTTTATTCGTGAAAATGTGGAGTACTTAGATTCGTCATTTACAACAACTACAACAATAAAGGTAAATAATTGTACACTGATATTTCATTATCGTAAACTATGATTGATTGATTAATTGTTAGATTGACACAAAAGTTGAGAAACTGAGTATAGGTTATGTCATACTATTGACAAATGTTGATAGTGTTAAGTAAATTATTAGTTTAAATCACTCTGCAATCAATCGTAATTCAGTCGATTGAGAAGAAACAGCGCGTATTGCTAGTCAAACATTTAAAATAACAAATTATAACCTCTAACCTGTCATAACAGTGCGACCAAACAAACGAACTAAACCGACCAATCACCACGCGCGGAGTTAGAATTTAACTGTGTTTAGCAAGAATTTCAAATTCCAATTTTAGTAAATGTTTTATTCAACTTTACCATTTACAATAACAAATTTTAATTAATTTCAAATTATGTACAATGTTTTAGTAAACAAAATATATTTCTATAGTTAAAATTTGTGCAATTCTTATTTTCATTCAATTCCTTGTTCCTATTGTGCAATTTAATAATATTCATATCAATAAATATTCTACCGAGAAAAAGACGTTGTTACGTAAAATCTTCGCCCGTAAAACCGACTTTACAGCCAACCATAATTTATTCTGTTTGTTATTTATAAATTTTTAAAAACTACTTTTAACGTATTTTTGAAGGTCTTGAGAAAAATGTATATCACAATACAATGTAATAAAAATAGATATGTTAAATGGTTTAACCCTTTGAGTGCCACAGCATATTTTCCCAAGTCATACGCATAAATTGCCGGAGCATTTCCTTCTGTTTTGCAAGCGTATGGGGAAAAAACTATATTAAAAAAACTATTCAATCGATTTGAATAATTTTTTTTTAGTTTGTGTGTTATCAAACAAGGTATTTTTTCCATATAATATTATAATTTTATTTTTATTTACACAAAAAAATATAGGTTATAACAAAAAACTAAAAAAAAAATTTCAAGTTTGAACTAAAATTTTATATATGAAATATTTTTTTATATTTTTTTTAGCTATACCAGATGAAAGAGCATGAAAAACCGAACAAAAATCATGCATAATATGGTGTGTTACAGTAATATTTAACCAGATACTGCAATATATACAAAATACAACAAAAAGCAATTTTTGTTCAAGTTTGTCAAAAGTTTAGAAACAATATTATAACTATCCTATTTCACTCAATGAAGTAAGACGACTGTAAAATACTAATTATATAAAAATATACACAGGCCTACAATATAACCTTACTTCACCTAAAATCAATAGTTTGATTGGAACTTGCGTTTTACTTCATCACCATTCCAACAATAAAATATACATCACTAAAAAAATTAACACAAAAAAAGAAGTTTATAAATGCATTGTAACTTTTACTGATCACAATTGCAGAATAGTAATAACAACAGTTTTCAGCATAATGTAAACATCCAACGAAATGAACCAAACTGTGTAGTTAATGGCAACAAGTAGCAGCTGACCAACTATTGCGTCATCTGATTTTTTTCTGATGGCAAATAACTACAAGGAGGCGGTGAACAATAAAAATCAATCACAATCGATTGTTCGAAACTTGTAGATTGCCGTGAAATAAGTTATTTGTCAAAACAAAAATGAACTATATGTGATATTAAATAAATACAAATCGTCTGCTGGGTAGATGCCGGCAATTTATGCACATTTCACAACGTCTACTATGTAGACGCTGCAGCACTCAAAGGGTTAATAAGTACTCATAATAAAACAAAATAAGACATAAATACTGGAAGATTATCCAATTTCCTGATAAAGATATCCAGATATTATAATATTGGACTTTCAAGATTGAAGAGCCATATTTTGAAGCCCTGAATTCAGAGAATGAAACCATTTTTATGAGAGTAACAAAGAAATAAACTAATTTCCATAGTAATCTTAGTGAAAGCGTTTATGATTAATATGATGAGTTTTGCATTTCAAGTAGACAATTAAAATATGTTGCCACTGGCCCTTATTTTAGGTTTAGGTCATGAACAATTTCTCATTCAAAACACTATTGCATGTTATTTTTATGACTATTTCTCATACCTCTCTTTTTTACCTCTACTGAATTTTAAAATGTTAATTAGTCATTGCTAACAATACCACTCACTATATCTTAACTTGGGGAGCAGTTAAACCTTTGATGAAACAATCCAGCAAACTCAACAGTCGCATTATAATTAATGAGAAACTAATCTATATAAAGTCAAAATTACTTTATCGGATTCCAACAGTTGTACTACAAAAACACAAAGAATTAAAACCACAAAATATATAAATATAATCTATTAAAAAATGTGCAATAATTTTAAAAATTTTTATTTATGAATATAATTGACATGAGATGGTGATGAAAAAAAGGGTTATGGGGTGTGGAGGTATCGCGATAGTGGTGCATCAAGACACCAACATACTGACCTTGGTTATATGTGTCTGTCAGTGGCTTCTTAGTATAATATATCTACTAAGAGGAGTATGTTTATATCTATGGTGGCAAGTGTCCAGGGTGAGACAAATCATTGTAAAGAGCTGTTTCCAACTGAACCATAATCACCGTAGTGAAAGCGAGAGGCTTTAATGAATGGCATTATTTATTAGTCTCTCTTATGATTAATTTAAATCTCAAAAAGATAGAAGCAGACGTTAAAACAATTAAGGGATAGTATACAGGAGAATACATTCAGGAAAAAATGTATTTTAGTTTAACCCTCCAAGTGCCACATACCCACTCCCTTAGTGCCACAGCTTTTTTGGCGTTTTTACAGTTCTCATTTTAAAAAACCATATAAAATACAATTTTGTAATTAAATTGTTCATGTTATAAACTTATATCAATGTATTCACAACACAATAAGGAATAAAAGAAGTATAACAGTATTGTACTTAACCTCTGTCTGTTTAGGTATGTAGCCCTCTGAAGTAAGTTTCAAAATTTTGTTATGTCACTACTCAAGATTTCATGTACAAAAAACACAGATCAAACTAACCATATTATTGCAAATTTAATAAGTTTTACAAATATATGCACTTTGTTTATATTTAAACTAAAAACCAAATTATAAAATTGGATAAATCACAACTATATACACAATTTTTTCCCCATGTTTACTTGGGAGTCACTGCTTTGTGATGCCTTTCTTTTTCTCTCAGGCCTAAGGGGTCTCCAGAAATGTTCTAATAAGTGAAAACATTCCCTGTGCACACCTGTATTACAGCCAGGGCACCAAAAACTGCTTCAGCCTTTTTTTTTTTGCTGTAGCAAACTGTGCACTGGCGTAATTTGACCCTAGCTTGAAAATTCATTAGGGTCCTGTTCGTACTCTTCACCACTACCATTTGAAAAATCACGAAGTGAAATGTTTGAAGGTATATCAGGAGATTCCATGTCATTTGCATCGTTTTCACTAGATACATATTCATCTAAAACATCCAGAATTTCACTAGAATGTTCCAAAGTATCACAATCCATGTTTGTAAAATCACGCAACACCGCAGTCAGCAGTATGCAGTTGTAACGTATTGTCAAAACAAAGTATGACGTAATGCACTGCCTCCACAATTACGCATTGTTGCGATTATATGCACTATAACAAATCTTCATGACTAGATGTCATGTATGAATCCAAAATTTTAGCTTATTTTCTTCTTTGACAATTGCTATAACATGTACATGTTCTAAAGCAATAAAATTATTATTATTATTCATCTTTCAGAATTTGACTATTTTGATGCAATTTTAATATGAATATAATACAAAGCGCTGTTATATAGTCGCGGGCGCTACTTTGGCCGTCTTAATAGGCATTAATTAATTAGTCGCGTCCGTGACGAAAAGCGCTCAGAGGGTTAAAAGAAACATTGAAAAAAAATAAAGGATAAAAAACAACTTAATTTATGATTATATTATTGCAATATAATTTTATAATTTCATTAAACACAAAATAAGAATTATTTACACTATTTACATTTTCGGGTACAAACTGTAAAATCAAAGATTGTATTGTTAATGTAGATAACAACATGTTTTCATTAAAACAATAACTGTAAAACAGATATTGATTTTATCCCTATATTATGTAAATAAATTTACTAAAACAGAAAAATTGCAACCAATGGAGCTTTGTTTGAAAATAATTATAAAAACCATTTACAATTGTATTACAAGCTAAAACTATACTATAAATAAGCACGATACTCTATTGCTATTACCAAACTATAAGTTAATATAATCCATATTTGAGAGAAAAGATTTTAGAATTAAACCATGTAAGTATTTCAATAAGTTGCAGTTTGCACTTTTTGAATAATAACTTTATTCAAATCTGAAGCACATTTTGTGCTTGTCAGAATGTAAAATACTTTTTTGTACTACTTTAATAATTATGGCTAGAGTTTCTAATATCCTTTTTCCAGTGTCCATATTATATTTACACATCGTTCATAGTAAAAGTTAATAATTATAAAGTAGTTTTAAAACTTAATCTTAGCCTACATAAGAACCAGTTACATTTAAGGAACTTCTCCATTAGCACCAATAGACTTCTTCTTCTTCTTTTTCTTCTTCTTCTTAGGAGGTTCTCCATTTTCTTGGGTATTATTCTCAGTATCATCCTCTGCGAAGAATGATCCATTTAATTTGTTATCATCCCCTGAAACAAAACAAAACAAACATTACTTAATCTGGCAAATGATTCATCATTTGAACATTAATATCTTGACCTTTTATTTTTCAACATTCAGTTGAGTTAACAAGAGTTGCAAGATCATGCTTAAAAATCAGTTATTTTCTCATCTAGCACTTTTGCCCACTGGTAGGAAAATAACTATTAAATTATACTATGATATCAATATTCTAACCACACATCAAGGAGTATCCCACCTAACTTCATATGCTAACACTTGCAAAAAATACTCAAAAGCCAATTCCAACAACAGTTCTTTCTAGCATTTTAGTTTGAGGGTCTAAATCTAAGTTAACATGACTTGTTCCAAACCTTAACTAATTACATATTTTATTTCTTGGTGAAAAGAGGGAGGAAATTACTCTTCCTAAGATTACTTGGATTAAGTTCTGAATTAACTCATTAGCAACTTTACTCTGAAGACTAGCCAGCTATAAATAGTCAATATGATGATGTCATTTGAAATGACACATATTATATTGTTCTTTCAATGTTTGAGACTGTGATGTTTGTTTAGAAAGCCTCACTGATTACAATGGTTTTCCTTTGCAAAAAAGGAATCTAAGTTCTTTTTATTTGACGTTCACTCCCAGCTGACTAAGCGTGCAGCAGTTAGTCTGCTGATGCGCTTTGTTGAAAACTCATGGAAACATAATTTTTGTTCAATTTGTCAGAAACTTCGTGTCCTTGTTCTCTATGATAAATAGATTTCAAATAAAAAATTTTCCATGCTAAAAGTATTTTTTAGTTTTTATTTTTTTGTAATAGAATGGGTTAAAACAGAAGTATTTATATTTTTTGGTCTTTAATATTGTAGGGTACCTGCTACAGAGTTAATATAAGGCTATGTTTTCTTATAAAGGGATCTATACCAACCATTTTGACACCAAAAACATTTGATCATTGAAGAACTTGCCACAAAATCTTTTTGAATAGATTTAACCAACCTTACGTTTTATACAAGATAATTTGCTAAATGTAGTGTTGTAAAGAAATTAAATTTCTGAGGAATGTTAAATGTAGCCAATGCTAAAAGGCTAGAGCACATACCTTAAATTTTTAAGGATCAGAATGATGAAATTTGCTAAATGTAAACAATAACCAAAATTTTATAACACTTTACCTATCAAGAGGTTTAATGTCTGACAACACATACTAACTACAGCTGTGCTATTCAGTAGTCATTGTGTTGACATACTTTTACAGGACTCTAATTTAAAACTGTATTTCTCTGTGGCGCTTACTTAATGCAATCTCAATTTGGGGAGGTGGAGGGTAAGGAATGGGGGGAGAAAGAGAAGGAGGGTAAAAAGGATTGAACAAGTTGAGCGATGAAGGTAACGTTGATGAGGAATGGTGTGGTGTATGCATGGAAAAAAACAAATGAGGCATCTAGAAATTGAAGAAACAATTGAATTTATAATGAGTAATTGCCTAAACGATAAACTTATAATTATTTGAAAAAGGCTGATGTACTAAATCTATTTTTCAAGGCTTGAAAATGGATCTTACTGCAGTTTTTTATTGACAAAACGTGAAATAATGTTTACAAACCATTTCCCGATAGCTTTCTTTTCTTCTCCTTCTTCTTCTTCTTCTTCTTATTTTCTGCTGCAGCCTAGACAGATGAACAATGCAATGAGAAGAAATTCAACATGACTCCTGTTTAATTAATTTAGTTTATTACAGGACAATGCTTTTATTTTGAATAGTTGATAAATTTGTGATTTACTTTAGAAATGTTTGATGTAAATATTTGATAAAAATGAATTATTGTAACGGACTGTAAAAGAATTACTAATAAATTGACTGACACATTTAGTTGCAATTTAATTTTAATTTAATACAACTTAGAATAACTCACTCAGTCCACTACTCACCTCAAGAGTAACTGCTTCCTGGGCTTCTGTCATCACCTCAACATTAGGCTTCGGTTTCACCCCAGTTTCGTAGAACTTCAGCCTGTCTTCCACCTGCTGTCTCAGCTTCTCGCCATATACTGCTGTTTGAGTGTCTACAACAGGCCACAATTTTGTAAGAACATACACACCAATGTGAAAAATCAATCTAATTATTTCCTAAATATAATTATTCGATATACATAAGCTATAATTTAGTAATAATCAATTTACATCACTGAAAACAATAATAAATAAACAATATCAGATTGTAACTAACATCTCTTCCAGTTTACACAACGTAAAAACATTATTAACTTATTTTTTATGTTAGTTACAACACCAGCCATGTAAGTCTAAGAAAATAGGAATTTCCGCATGTACATTTTAAAGTATAAAATTAAAAATTTGTCCATACTCCTAACAGATGCCAAGGTCACGTGAAGAAATGTATGAGAAGATGTTAGACAACTTCCCAAAGCTGTTTATATCATTAATCACAAAAATAAATACTGTATTATCAACTTCTGAAAAGTGCAAGAAACTGTTGCTCTTCTCTATGAACATAAGTTTTATGTGATTAATAAATAAGTCATAAAAGACATATTGGAAAACACCTATAAGACCCGATAAAGCTCAGAAAAGTTCAGACGTCATCAGTATGTTTTGTGAGGGAATTGTTCACTGATGCATCAAAAAATCAATTGAAGACTCTTGACAATTGGAAAAATATAAAACTGATAGTTATTAAAATAAAACTTTTCCAATATGTTTATTATTAAATAATTTGTGGAGTCGTCTGACAACAAAACCTTTGATTTAGAAAGGCCTCATCTAAAAAATAAACAATATTGGAAAAGTGTTGTTTTAATAACTAGTAGTTTTCAACAAACAATAAATATCTTCAAAGAAGTTTCACATTTCTGTGACATTTCATTCATCTCAAAAGTCACAACTGTATCAATGGGAAACTGTAAGTAGTGATGGTCAAAATTTAGAATTTCAAACCCCAAATCTGAGCAGTACATAATGAATTTCTGATCCTTGAATATAACATTTTCATTTTTACTTTGTACCATCAAATAAGGAACCAAGAAAAACTTGTAACTGTTATAAAATACATGTTTCTGCCATAAAAAGAAGTACATTAAAATGCAGACTACCACCTGACCTAATGGTTAAAAATAGTATTCCTATAAAATGTTTATCATTAGGCAAAGTGAACCATAGTATGTTTAATATTAGAAATATCAAAATCTATTAATGTTATCTTTATTATCAGGTTCAAAAATGAAGTTTCTTTGAAGATCTTTACAAATTCTGACAACCAGCGTTACTATGAAAGTTTCAATGCTGTAGCCTACAACCAATTTAAATAATTTTTTAATTTTTTTTTTGAATGAGAGGTTTATATATTGTGTGGTTTGTGTAATTTTAATAAATATCTAATAGGCTATGAGTAAGAAAAGTTGATCACAATCTGAGTGAGATTTTGGAAAACATTTGCATTTTAATAAAATAAAAGTATGGATTTTGAGTAGAAATGTTTATACATTAAAATTTCACTTTTACCTATTCAAATAAACAGATGAGGAAAGTTTGTGAAAAATACAGTATACGAGGTATGGCTATTAAATAACGGGACTGATATTGTAAAAAAATTTGTTTTCAATTTAAACATAATTACTTATTATCACCTTCAATATACACCCCTTCTCTATCCCTGCAACGCTCCATGCAAATTTTCCATTGTTGGAAACAATGCTGAAAGTCATCTTCTGTCAACTCTTTCAGGAGTCTTGCCGCTTTTTCTTGAACAGCTTCTACGGATTCAAATCTCGTACCTTTCAATGCAGATTTCACCTTAGGAAAAAGATAAAAGTCGCATGGTGCTAGGTCTGGCGAGTAAGGTGGATGTTCTAACACTGGGACGCTGTACTTGGTCAGGAACCGCTTGACAGATAACGCAGAATGAGCTGGCGCATTGTCTTGGTGCAAAATCCATGATTTGTCCTTCCACATTTCGGGTCGTTTTTTTCTTACTCTTTCATGTAGTTTATTAAGTACCTCATGATAGTAATGTTGATTAATTGTTTGACCTTCAGGAACCCAGTGAAGGTACACAATCCCACGAATGTCGAAAAAAACAATCATCATTGATTTAAATTTTGACTTGCTCATTCTTGCTCTCGGTGAAGTTGAGGTCTTCCAATGTATGGATTGGCACTTCGTTTCCGGATCATAAGTAAAAAACCACAATTCATCACATGTTATTATTTTTTCCAATAAATTTGGGTCATTTTCAATGGCATTCAAAGTGTCAGTACAAACATTTTTACGAGCTGCTTGTTGATCAATCGTAACCATTTTTGCACACACTTTTCGCATGTTCAAATTGTCATGTAAAATTTGCCGTACACATTCTTTATCAATGCCTACAGATTCAGCAACTGCACGAATGCTTAATCGTCGGTCAGACCGAGTCAAATTAAAAACTTTTTCGACATTGTCTTCCGTTTTTGATGTTGAAGGACGACCTGGCCGCGAATCATCTTCCACATCTTGTCGATCATCTTGAAAACGCTTAAACCATTCAAAAACACGAGTCCGCGATAAACATTCACTGACATACACTTCTTTTAGTAAATTATAGGTTTCGATAGCGGTTTTTCCAAGTTTAACGTGAAATTTAATAACAATTCGTTGCTCTATTATTACGCTAACCATTTTTCCGGCAAAACAAAATAACAACACTTACATAAATGAAGGTTATGACACAACAATGTTGTTTACAGAAACGAGACTAACTGCATTCTGAAGAGGAAGTCTCAAACTACACAGCTGTTGGTCATTGTTGGTTGGCGCATGTGCACTCGTTCCACTGCAGCGTCAGTCCCGTTATTTAATAACCATACCTCGTATATATAATAATGTAAATTATACAAGTTTAACATAAGTTTACTGACCTGCAAAACAATCAATGCGAGATGCTATGGAACATTTATTTGCAAGGTATCTAGAGATACGGCCTTTGTTTTTTTGGCCAGCCCTTCCAATGAATGTAGAATTAAACAGGAGTCCATACTTTGGTGTATTGGTTCTTGTCTTAAGAGCCCTGCAATCAGATGAATTAAATTAATGAACCTCAATTGTTAATTCCTTATTCATACAACCTACTGTTTTAAATTGAAAACACTGTGTAAAAGGTATCCATTATCACGAAGAGAATCAATTAATTCTCTTCAGTAATTCTTGTATAAGGAAGAGAAGAATCAGTAGCTCACCTGAAAAGAGCTTTTTCAGCTCCTAGTATTTGTACTGTTGATGCAGGATATTTTGCAAGATTGGTTAGACTGCCTGCATGGGCAATCAACCTAGCGCCCACTTGGTCTCCTATCAGCTGTGCTAGATTAGGGGCCACACCCTCCATCTTGCTGTGCAAATATTCAGTGAGCTGCTTGCGGTAGTCCGATAGACTCACCACTCTGCGAGCGAAAGTCTCTATATTCATCAGGTCTATCACTGATATGTCCATACCTGTAAAAAGTTAAAATGTACTCAACAAATTCAATGTAACAACTATAAAACTGATACCACCATTTATGTGCTATTATTTCCAATATTTAAAAAATATTTAGTTCCAAAACCAATTATCACAAGTAATGAGTGAATGTTGCTAACTGAACACTTCAATATATTAAAGATATTTGAATTAAGACCAAATAGATCGTCATGCCTCCTCTAAAATATTTTTTCTCTAAAATTTTAATTCTTTGTACTTAAATTCTAAATACCGATCAGCATTATAAAAAAGTGGATTCTAATTCATTTTTCTACAAAGTGACTGAATTGGTATATATTTTCATTTGTTTACAGTGAATTCTTGTGATGTTTACTTATCCATTCTCATTTACTATTTGTTATTTTAACTCGTATATGCTTAACTCCACAAAGTTGCCACAGGTTTTCTGGCAGTGTGTTTAATCCTCAGTAGGTCTGATGAAGCAATTCATTGAGATGAAAATGTAAAATTTTGGTTACACAACAAATTCAGATCATGTAACCAACATGTGACTCAGCTTTTAGTCCATGCAGAGCAGCACATAACCAGTGCACTTGTCTACCCCATTGGGTTCAAAATCGTTAACATAAGCTAGAATATTTTCATATTCATAAAAATACAGATGTTATTAAAATTTGTAAAATGTATACTCAGGGTTCCCACTTCAATCTAAAATACTCAAATTCACGGCTAATTCACGGTTTTCACGGTTAAAAAAATTAAAATTCAAGGTCGGAAAGTTTTCATGAACAACGTTACCGGTACAAACAAAAATCGTGTTGGAGAGGGGCGAAGTTGAGACGTAAACACTACAGACGCAGGCAGAGCGGTAAAATACAATATAAAACTTCTTCCCATTTGACTAACGATGTCATTGGTCCGTGCAGGAATTGACGGAAACGTCTAAAAGAACGAAATAACAATAGGCTTCGGTTACGACGCAAGCAATGAGCGGCGAGCCGCCCGATTTTATGTGCGATTTGCTACATAATGAATATAACAAGGCAATATTATTTTACAAAAACAAAATCTTCATCATAACAGTCATCAAAGCAATGACAAAGACAAATTTCAATATAATTAGCATGCAACATAGCTCATAATTTTCTTTTAACTTACAAGTTTGTTGAAATCTGAAGAGAACTTTGTTGACACAGGTTAGACAAGATGCAGGGTGACAGGATTCGTACGTTGGCTAAGGCTAACTCGTTTGAGTCCATGAAGTACACTTGCGTTGATTATTAAATTATTTTCTTGTTTAACGCATTATTATTATTATTTCGATCAATTTCTTCCACAGGAAAATTTTCACATAATCACAGGTTCACATTTTAATTAGTACATAAGAAAAGGCAATTTTATTGAAATTTAAAATAACATATAAACGTTAAATGTATAAAAATTATAATACAACTTGTTATAAAAAAAGTTATTTGGTACCAGTTTATAAAAAAAAAATTATATTTGTAAACATAAATAAAGAAATTGATAAAAATGTCTAGAATAAAAGTGAATTACGATTTGCACTTTTTGCTAAGTTCCTGTATCTTATCGTCTAACTCAGCTGCCCTTTTCCTGACGTCGGACAAAACCTGGAATTTTTGTGCTTCCAATTCTTTTTTTCTATTGCAGCTTGCTTCCTCTCTTTCTTCAGAATTAATTTTGTCTTTCATTTCTTCTCGTTTGTTTTGCCAAGTGCTCCGAGTAGTGGGGCGTGGGAATTTTTTGGCAGCATGAACTAATTCATTAGTGATTTCCATTGCCTCCAATCCTCCTGCTGCTGATACGCCGTTCACAAACTTTTCTCAACGCGACTAAACTCTCCTCCTTCAAGTTTTCAACTATACACTGTTTGTTGACAGAGAAGCCTCTTTCAACAGAAGAATTTCCGTGAGAAAGTGTCAAAATGAGTTGAATGAAAAGCTTTAAATCTTTATATCAATTCTCACAATAAGAATATAAGATTGGAGTGGAGTGTCGAGCTGGGGAAACAAAATCTTTCATGTTGAGACATGAAACCAGCTGTTGTCCGAGGATGGGGGGAGTGTAGTACACGATATACCCCTCCCCTTCCACTCTCATTGACAGTAGACAACAAAGGTTATTTTTACCATAACATCGCTGCACCACATTACAATAAATGAACCTTGTACTACGATATATATTTTTCATCTGCATTGAAATGATTAATAACGTTAACGTAGTCGTATGGAACCCGACAAAATTATACTTGGACGACTTCCTCGATTTGTAGTTTTGTAGTAATAAAGCTTAACACTACAAAGTTAACTTGACGTTTGTTGTTTCCTGGTTAGAAAAATGCAATGGTTTTTTTTTCTAACGTTTTTATAACATGACGTTTCATTTGCAATATTTTACTAATACATTATACAATTTAAACACACAATTCACCATAAAAGATTTAAACCGTGTACACTCGTAATATCCATGCAGCTTAGGAATCATAAAAAATATTATTGATAAGGAAAAACGCATATCACTACCGTTTAATATCTAAAGAGATGAAAAATAAAATTGTTTTCTCAAACGACCTTACTGGTAATTAAAACAGTTATATAGGCCTATAAAGTTATGGTCTCGCTGCGTTAATTGATATGTGTCGTGTAGGTTCTGCTCCGTCACATTATTATACTATTTATTTACGCAAGACCCTAAATTAATTCAATTTATTGTCCACCATAAATTAAAAATTTTTTATAATTATTACATTGTGTTAACAGTCATTACACACAACGATATAGATATCGTACTGAATAGCATTTTTCTCATTAATATTTAAATAAAATAAGGGATTTAATAGAATGAAATTAAGTTAAAATGTAATTTAAATTCCTTACATTAGATTAAGGATTTTGTATACTTTTTTTTATTTTATGAAAACAATAATAGACTATATCTGATTACAATAAAACTCCAATACGGAAAAGTGTTTACATTAAACGACAATCTATCAAGTAATTAAATTGTGTTATAATCTCGCGTTCAATCAGAGAATGCCTTGTTTACAGCCGCGTAGCGTAGCCAAGGCCCGGAACCTGGCGACAGACAAAGACAGGCCTCACGTGATTTGAGCCGGAAGCGTCATCTCCCACCGGCCCTTCCTTTTCCTCATTTGTTTTATAAACCATATTATCAGTACAATCGCTCAGATAGCAGCACCTGTCAAACTTCGTGGTCTATCCCCTACATTGCGTGCTACTTTTTACTTTGCAATAGCGAAGGTCAACTTTCCCATATGATCGTCTTGACGACGACGACCCGTGTTGGATTTTATTTATTCAAAAGTTGTAGAGAGATTATTCACGGTATGTAAACAAAATTCACGGCTTATTTAAGGTTTTTTCACGGTGAACGAAATTCACGGCTTATTCCCGGTTTCACGGTTTTCACGGTCGGGTGGGGACCCTGATACTGTATTTACACACAAATTGTACAGGTAAGTTAATGGTATTTTTTTGCCAATACACTTATTCTAATATTGTAAAAACATTTGTTCTGTATAGTAATTTAAATGCACTAACTAGCTATCCAAGCTTCACAAGCAATTTTCAAAATAGAAGGGTGTACCTTCTTAGTGTAAGTACCTATGATTTTAATATGATGGAGCCCTAATTCTTTACGCAAAAGTAAGCACATGCACACCAGCTGTCCAAAAGTCCAGGGACGGTTAAATATTTTTGCAGAGATTAAAGTTAGAACCACAAAACTTGGTACAAAGTAACTGAACATACATATCTAATTTACCACATATTTAGTGACCTGCTACTTCCTTAAAGGGATGGCCCATAAGTAGCCAGAAGAAAATCTTAAATGTAAGCATAGGTTAATAATGTACATAAATTAAGTCTTTATTAGTAGAGTACAATGTTGCAAACCCGACCTAAAATGGACAACCTAGCTGGAAATGGCAACAGTTCCTTTGATTTGATGTGCACATAACCCTATACTTACATTTAACATCTTCTGACTTTATGTGGGCCGTCCCCCTGAGGAAGTAGCGGGTCAATGAATATGTGGTAAATTAGATTTTTATGTCCAGTTACTTTGTACCAAGTATTGTGGCTCTATCTTACATATTTTCAAAAATATTAAAACACCCTGGGACTTTTTAAACACCTGGTATCCATGCCATTACCTATTATTTCAGTGCCAGTGTACAAGAGATACAACTTTTGCTGGTTCATATTTGCTTCATGAATGTAGGAGCATACATTTATGGTTCAATGGCATTAGAAATGTAATTTATTTCTAATGCCACGGTTGAGTTCGCCTGTCCCTATACCTCCATAAAGAAAAAAATACATATAAAGGTAAAAAAAATGACTTAGGTAAAAAAGTGTTGACCTCCGGCCCTTGTAATCTATGTCCGGTCTAAGATATCTCCATTGCTTAAGTTGAGCTTGCCTTGTTGTATTGTTAAATATATGTACATACGTAGCACTGAAAAGCTCTATCACTGCACCCTTTACATATAAAGGGTCTAAAAATGTTTATTGACACCATTTGAATCCACTTTCAGTTCAGTTATGGTGCCACAGTTGAGTTTACCTTGTTGCCCTGATCAAGAAAATAATTACATAAAGACCTACTTTGATCAAAAAGCGTCAGCTACTGGTCCTTGTATCTACTTCCGGTCTAAGATATTTTAAATGCCATAGATGAGTTGGCCTTTTCATAACGATGAAGAAAATATACATACTCATGTTCAATTGATAAGTTACTGCAATCAAAAGTGTCTATAAAAACTGTCCAAATTAACTACCTGTCTAATGTATTCATGGTTAACAGTTAAGTGTTCGTTGTTGCCCTTACCAAGAACATTATATACATATATATGAAACAATTTAGATTAAAAAGTACCTCTAAAATATTTCTGGTGTTATAATTGATTTTTATTGTTTAGAAAATATATGACTACTTTGGTCGAAAAACATCTCTTTCCATCAGTTGTATTCTGCTTCCGGAATAAATTAAAAATCCTTGAAACTAAGTTCATTCGAAATAGTCGTTTATAATAAGTTTAGCGTGATAAAAGTCTTGTTGATTTTCAGACTGTAGTCTGGGAAAGAATGATTTGTTGAGGTATGTTTATGTTCATTTCTCTGTTTCTTTACAGTACTCTAAAAATTCTATACACAATCTCAAGGGAGCCAACCAGTTTCAAATACCCTTATGTGTGAACGTTCACGGCTTTATTCATTAAAGAGGGTTTTTATAACATAGTTGAAATAGTATTTCTAATCGGTTAAATGGTTTAAATTTGTCACTTGTGCAATTGGTAGTAAAATTAGGTAGTAATTTTGTCTTTGCAATCTACATTACACAACTGATCAAGCACCATATATAAAATTTTCTAAAAACTTAAAGTGTAAACAAATGTTTTTTCCTCTTTGGCCAATTTTAGCTGAAAGTGTTAACAGGGTGTTTACTCTCAGTTAAATATGGATAATGTTTCATAAATATTATCATTTATATTTCCAAATATAAAAATATTATGGACAGCTTTTTCTATTCTTCTCTCCATAAAAACCTTCCATGGGTTTCAACAAACATTTTAAATAATGAATTAGCCGGATTAGCTCAGCCATTCTTGGGATTGGCGCTTAGCAATACAGTGGAACCTGGCTAATTCGAAATCTTCTTTAATTCAAATATTTATATTGGTCCCTAGCATTTTCTATATAAGTAATGCAAAATATCGTGGTTAATTTGAAGTTTATTTTGGATAATTCGAACTTTTTATTCGAACCCACGAAAAGACGCTGCATTCTTTCTAATCGCAAGGCCATTGGACACAGATCTAGCCACCCTCCTGCCCGGCCGGCCGGCTCGGCCCTATCCTTCCTATTGTATTCTATTCTATTGTTTTGTAGACGTGACTTCGGTTGTCCAGTCTATGCATATGGACCAGGGGATCATAAAAAATCTAAAACAGTTTTACAGACGTTTATTGGTTGAGTACTGAAGATAGCGACGCCCTAACAATCAAGTTAGACATTCTTCAAGCCTCTCGCATGTGCAAGAAAGCTTGGGACAAAGTAACGCCCGAAACGATCAAACATTGCTTTAAAAAAGCTGGTTTTGTAAAAAAGGAGGACGACGGCGAAAAAACCCAACGACATTATAGCGGAAGCGGTACCTTCAGTTGACGGCTGGGAGGACGTCATTACTGACCCTGCCATCTCGTTTGAAGATTTTGTCAACGTGGATGAAAATGTTGTAGTATGTGATGAGATAATAGACGCGGAGATCATCGCTTAAGTGCTCAATAATAAACAAGATGGCGACATGGCATCGGGTGACGAAGACGGCGAGTCATCAGTTGGGGTGGAAATAAACGTTCCAAGTGCGGCCGAAGCAGCACATCACATCATGGAACTTAGACGTATTTTTGAAAATAAAAATGACGTAAGTGAGTCTATTTTCAATTCATTGAATATGGAAGAATCTTTTGTGTTTCTGTTAGAAATGTTTTGAAAGACTTAACTTTAGAAAACAAGTGAAGTTTTCCGACTTCTTTCGAAAAAATTAAATAATATTGTACTGTATAATGTTCCTTATCACCATTCAACTTATTTTCTTTTATTCAAAAACAAATAATGCAATTGTGTATTTTTTAGAAAATTCATTAGTCAATTTTGCACTGTTTTGCCATACTTTGCTTGGTAGAAATGCACAGAAAAACATACATTTACAACCATTCATGTTACTTTCAATAAAGGTTTTCAGCAAAGATGTGAAGTGCCATTATTTTAAGCCTTTAATTCTTAACTTTTTTAATTTTTGGATAATTAGAATTTTTTTATTGGTCCCTTGAGATTTGAATTATCCAAGTTCCACTGTACATTTAGTAATTTATTTTTTTATTATAAATTTAATTAGGAAACATCCATTTCTTTACAATAATCAATCAATTTCTATTTTTTATAGATGATCAAAATGAGAATTTCCAGAAAATTAAACTCCTTTTATACTAAAATATTTGAAGATAACCTGTAATGTAGACAGTTTTACTGTAATACTATATAGTTTCATATTTATATCTCATTACTATACTATGTAAGATCAGAATGCATAAAAAATATATGAATAATCTAATAGTAAATATAAAAAAAATTAGATAATAGTCTTCCAACATAAAAATAAACTATAAATAATTATTTCTCTTCTTTGCACTATTTATTAGGAAATACTAATTTATAATTTGCTCCAAGATTCTAAAATTTATAATTTTGTTACTTTAGGCTTCAAAAACAACAAACAATAAAAATATTAAGTCCTTATTTTTATTTTCCTTAGTATAAAAATAACTGTTCTGAAGAATTGAATTGTTATTGGATCAGAGTTTTAGTATATTGAAGGGTATGTGTATTTATAGTTGCAAAATTGTATTATATAGTTATGACATTTTTAAGAAATGCTTGCAAATTAATTTGTGGCCTATATACAAGTGCTCTTTGACACTAAAAAAATTGTATGACAAAACATTAGGAATACATATTTTTATTATATAATATGCCAGAAAGGGAGAAAAAAAGTAAACAGTAAAAATCAGATGAATCAATGAGAGTAGTGGGTTATTTTCCAAATCATCAATATGTGACATATTGTTTCAGGATAAGAGTCAGTACAATAAGAATAGTCTAGACCTAGTTTAGTTTTCTGTAAAAGAGCAATTTTTTAAGTAATAATCAAGAATTGATTGCATCACAACACCTCACTCATTACACCACATTATAACTACAATTAATACACAAAACTACCTCTTTTATACATAAGTCACATAACTATTACTTTATCCAGTGTACTTGCAAAAATTTTAAGAGAAATATGTCAAAAACCAACTTGTGAATTATTTAAAAATTAGCAATATAATTTATCAAAACCAATTTGGATTTAGGGGTGATAGGAATTTGAATGATGCTTTATTTTGTTGACTAACGAGTTATATGATGCTGTGGACAAAAACAGGAAGGCTCTGTTGGTATTTATTGATTTGATTACAGCGTTTGACACAATTAATCAGGACTTATTAATTAAGAAACTAAATTTCTTGGGGGCTCACGATACAACCTTGAACGGCTTAAATACTACTTCCGAGACAGAAGTCAGGTTCACGGGGAGCTAAATTCAAGGAAGACCATACAGTACAATGTAATTCAAGGAAGTACTTTAGGTCCTATATTATTCTTGATATATATGAACAATTTAGATAAAATAAATAATGGTAAAATATTTTTATACGCGGATGACACAGCTCTTTGTTTCGAGGGGTCCAGCTGGCCAGAGGTGTATGGGACGGCTGAGCATGGTCTGAACACTGTAAAGCGCTGGTTTGACCAAAATGGACTCACCATCAAAACAAAGTGCATGGCTGTAGCACTTCGGACGGGTCATGATCCGGAAAATTTACATCTGAGGCTTCACACTTGTGGCGGATTGGCTAGCTGTATGTCATGTGAATGTGTAGAGCGTGTATCTGAATACAAGTATTTAGGAGTAATTTTTTATAATTGGTTGAAATGGGAAGCTCATATTCAGTATATAAGAAGTAAGTTAAGGAAACAAATTTTTATTTTTAAAAAACTTTGTAATATATTAACATTTGATGTACTAAAAATGGTTTATTACAATCTATTCTGCTGTACGGAATTATTGCTTGGGGTGGGACATTTAAGAGCTTGTTGTTACCATTAGAAATTGTCCAAAAAGAAATTATTAAAGCTGCCTTGAAAAAGTCTTTATCCTTCAGAATTGTCATTTGATGAATTTAAGGTTTTTAACGTTAGACATTTATGTTAGAAATATTATAATGTACATGTTCAAAACCCACAGTTATATTTTTAACCAAGTAACCCATAGTTACTCGACCAGATTGGCAGTGTCCTCTGGTATTATTGCCCCGAAATTAGAGAAGTCTATCAATTGCACAAATTCACACTACATTACAAATATACAGAGAGAGAGAGAGAAGAGAGAGAGAGAGAGAGAGAGAGAGAGAGAGAGAGAAAACTTTATTACATAAGCTTTGAGCTTAGAAATGGTGTCACAAGATACATTTATTTTAAAATTCTCAAGTCACATCTTTAAACAGTTTTTGAGTTTGATGTCTTCAGCTTGTTGGCCTTCTATCACAGCGGGCTACAAACTCCTCAATGCTATACACAGGGTCCTCAAGCATCCACTTCTGAAGTCTTCTCTTGAGTGTCTTCGGTTCCCGCATTTTAAGTCCACTGGAAGGAGTTAAAAAGTCTGGATCCAGCATATGACGGCTTCTTAGAAAATCTGGAGGTTCGGTGTACAGGGAGATTGAAATTCTCACGGTTTTCGGGTGTTGTGTTGATGCACATTTTGAATTTCTTGGTAAGTTGAGGGTAGTCGAAAAGGCAACAACCTCGCAGATGTAAATGGCAGCCAATGGAAGGATTTGGAGAGTTCTGAAGACATCCCTGCAACTATCTTCCCTCTGAAGGCCCCCAAGAACTCTAACAGCACGCTTTTGAAGAACAAAAACTCGCTGGGTGTTTTCCTTTGAACAATTTCCCCAGAAAATTATCCCGTACCTCAGTTGGGATTCAACAAGTGCATGATATGCTGCCCGTGTTGCATCAACTGTTCCAACACTGTTGATTCTTCTCAGGGCAAAGATGGAAGAGCTGAGCCTTTGGCAGAGGTAGTCGATGTGGGCGTCCCAACATAGTTCTTGATCCAGGATTATTCCGAGGTGTTTGGTTGACTCAGTAACCTGAATGTCTGGAGGACAGGTGATGTCATTTTTAAAATTTGCCAAAGAATACCTGTTGAGTTTTGTTTTCATTGAAAACCAGGTCATTGTTGGCGCAGTATTCCATGGCTTTACTGATAGAGATAAAGTTGCTGATCTCCAGAGGCTCCAGTTCTCTGTTGCTGGTCAAGAGCACCGAGTCATCTGCAAACATGACGGTGTGGCTGTAGGTGTCCATGTATTTGGGGAGGTCTGCTGAAAAAAGTGCAAATAGGACAGGGCCCAACACAGACCCCTGGGGCACTCCTCTAGATACACCCAACAACTCCGATCTCACTACACTAGTGGTTCCCTTAACAGTATGTTTGATCTCAACTAGCTGCTGCCTGTCAGAGAGGTAGGATCCAAACCAGGCGAGTGCTGATTCAACTATACCAAAAGTTCGAAGTTTTTCTAAGATAAGCTGATGGTCAAGGCAATCAAATGCCTTGCTGAGATCCAGGAAGGCTGCGCAGACCGTGTTCCCTTCCCCGCTTCTAAGCTGTCAAGGATGTGCTCTACTATATCTGCAACTGCGGTGATGGTGGATCTACCAGGTATAAAAGCCGTGTTGTCCCCTTGGCAGAAGGTTGTTCTGGTGTAGATACTTCAGGAGGCGAGCCAAAATCACTTTTTCTAGTACCTTGGAAAAAGTGGGGGACCAATGATATTTGGTCTATAATTCCCCCATCACATCAGTTTTTCCTTTTTTATGAAGAGGATAAACCTTAGCGATCTTCATGCTGCCAGGGAAGATTGCCTGAGCCAAGGATTTGTTAATAATATCAGCTAATGGTGGACAGAGTTCCCCTTCACAAAACTTCAGGAGCCTGGAGGATATGTCATCCACGCCAGTTGATGGAGTTGGCTTTAAACTTCTTATAATGCATCGAACCTCATCAGTAGTTGTTGGATGAAACGAGACCAATCCATAATCCGTAGCTGGTTGGAGGAGCTGAATAGGTAGGGTAGTTCTCTGTGAAGTGTTTGCTTTAAGCGTTTTCTCCAGCTATTGACGTGAAATATTCATTGAAACAGTCCACAACCATTTTGGGGTCTTCAACGACTCTATTCGAAACATTCAGCTTCCAGGTTGATTTCTCTCCGGTTCAGCCACATGCTCTTCTTTCAGAATTTACAATGCTCCAGATAGCCTTGGTTTTATTGGAAGATTCTGAGATCACCTTTTCACTTGCAGCTCTCCTAGAGGATTTAAGTTTTAAATCGTAGGATTTCTTCCTCCGATTAGCTTCCAGCTTGTCCACACTCTCTCTTCCAGTAAGCAGAAATCTGTTCTGGGCGTGGAGGAAACTGGCCTTTAGTACATCCACATCTGATCATACTGAAATGACCTTAGTCTTGGGCGTTTGGATCGTGATTTTTTGTAGGGACATGATGCGTCTAGTGCCAATGTGAGAGTTTCGGACAAGTTTGAAAGAGATTCACTGACATCAGCTGTCTGGTAGACATTAACCCAGGATTCCTCAGCTAGAAGTGCCTTTAATTGTGACAGGTTTTTGGTCACTTACTTGTCTGCGAGTGAGGATTGGTTCAGTTTTAGTTTTAGCAGGTATGTCCGAGAGTGCATAGCTGGCCACTGTGGTCGGATATGTGCTCATGAATAACCTTGATACTGAAGTTTCTTGGATTTAAATTGCTGCAGACGACATCAATGGATGAATTCAGAGGTACTGGTGACTCTTGTGGGTGGCAGGTTGGCTCTATGCATGTCGAAGGAGGCAAGAATGTTATTAAGGGCTCGATTTTCCTTTTCTTTAGACGTGTTGAGACTGTCAACATTCAGATCGCCAACCATGCATATAGGGGTGTTGTTGCTCGGGAACATTTCCAAGGCAGTTGAGATTCGAGTCAAGGCTTCTTCCAGAACACTTCCAGGAGGTCTATAGATGCCAAGCAGTAAAGATGTTTCCCTCCATTAAGAGCTATTTTTATACTGGCCATCTCACAAACGAGTTCCCAAGCAATGCCTCTTCATTTCAATCTCCTCAACTTTATTGCCAAAGGATTTGTGTATGTAAATAGCGACCCCCCCTTTTTGGTGATGTTCCCTACAATAGAATGCGACGAGGTTGTAGTTTACCAGATGTGTGGTGATAATCTTAGACTGATCGAGGCCATGCTCGGTTATGACTACTATGTTAGGAAGTAACTGATTCAGACAGTGACTAAGCCGATCGATCTTATTTCCGAGGCGGTCCGACCATTTTGGTGGAAAATTATAATTTTTTTTCAGAGCTGAGTTTATGAAGATTCTGCTTCCTTGTGCTGGCCTCTCTTTGACCCTCTTCCTCACATACCTACATTACCAGATTGCCTTAACCTACCAAGTGTGTGCATATCTGTCACTTATAAAAAGAAAGTAACCTTATGGCTACTAAACATAGATAAGGGAGAGTTAGAATATTTTATAACTTCTTTGTATGCACATTAGCTTAATTGTTGAACTTATGTTCAGCAGGAGCATTCACAGTGGGTTGGTGTCATGATGTTGTAACTTTGTAGGATTGATTGTCGTGAGAGTGTCTTTTGATGGTGGTAAATGTAGGGACAGGAAGGGGGAGATAAAAGTAAAGGGGAGGGAGGGAGAAAGTGAGAGATTATGTTGGTTATGTGTGGCGTGAGTGTATAAGTGTGTGAGAGGTTCCAAGCCTCCTAATAAACCGATATGTTTTTATTTTGGATAAATTAAGTTTATATTGTTGTTATTATATTATCATTTCTGCTGTTGTTATCTCGTTGTCATCTTATTGTCAAACACTTACTTTGTTGTAGCTATGATGTATTTGTTTTTTCTTATATTATGAGTATACATTTTATGTTATCATTACGTTGTTTTTCCATACGAAGATTTTACATAACTTATTATGTTGATGAGTACATATTCATGCTGCTGATCGCGTCTCGATCTCCACACACAGGCTACGCCCATGTAGAGATCATTTCCTGTTTTTCCATACATGTTGAGATCTTTGTATCTATGAGGAAATAAATAAATATTCATTCATTCAACTAAAAGACAAAATACCAAGCAGCAGTAAAAGTGCTTGAGGACTGAAAAAATCAGAGCAGCTTCGTTCTTTAACTTTAACGGTCGGTAGTGTTACCAATCAATAACGTGTACAATACTGTTATCGTATATCAATTCATCAAAAAGTTTTTCAGTAAATTTTTTTATAATGTGTTTAAAATAATACTAAAAAACATTGTAAAATAAACATATTTCATTGACATTTTTATGGCTCGATAGCTGTTTTAAGTTGTAACACAAATCTTGTAAAATCACTGGATTAAACTATTATATTTATATTATGTATGTTATAGGGTAAAAAATTAAAAGTAAAATTACAAATACAAAATTATGAGAAATAATACACATTACTTGATAATTCTAAACAGTCATAGATTACTATAATTGAATCACATTAATTTACACTTTTTAAATATTACCCTTAATTTGAAAGATAGAAAGCTTACCCATTGAAGACCTTGCAGCATCAAGAATAGTTTGAGCCTTTGCACTGTCCATCACCAGCTCCTCTAATCCTTCAAGTTTGTCTTCTGTCAACTCCTTTCGGTTCTTGATGTACTGAGCAACTCTGGCGTAAGTGTAGTTCTCTGGCACTATTTTCACCAGCTCCGGAAAGTGATATGAATACCACTCTCTGAAACCAAATCAGTTTTTGACATGTTAATACCAAGAAAAAAACTTTAAGTAAATTATGATCTGAAATAAGTGGAAGGATAATAACCTTAGATTCCAGAGAATAGTAGGCCTACTCGTTATATGTGTTAAATTAAACATTTTATAAAAACATATGTTGTTAATGGATTAATATCAACTTAAGATCTTAATTATGAGATTCTTAAAATGTAATTAATTATACACATTGTATTGCAGAAACAATTATAGAATGTAAACCACATTACAAAAGCATGTCAATGAATAAAGGAAATGTAGACTATGTAGCTAGGTTTTAAAGTGTCTCGTAATGATAGTCTACCACAGTTACAGTAAGTTTTCTTTTGTGCGTAACTTTTGTTAAGAACACATTTCTATAAACGTCAGACATCACACGAATTACCTAATCCAGTCTGCATAGAACTAACCTGCCACACTTCTCAGCACACATCGCATCAAGCTCACTTACTGTATAGAGGAATGCTCTGCATAATCCACTACCTTTTTGATATATCATTCCGAAATATTATATACACCTAATTTAATGCATGCAAATCTATATATATAAATGCGAATGTTTGTTTGTATGTTCCGTTATAACTCTGGAACCAATGCACGAAACATCGTGAAATTCTGTACAGTGATTCTACACGTTCCTGGAAGTAACATAGGCATACTTTTAGAGAGGGAAACATAGATGTAATTAATCTTTTAATTATAAATTGTTGTTGATGTTGGATTGTTTTATATTTGATCCGACAGACTGTGCTACGACACGTAATACAAAGCGAACTGATACTTAACAGCTGTTAATACTTTCAGCTGAAGTTCATCAAAGAGGCAAAAACATTTGTTTACATTTAAAATTCCGAAAATGTTTATTGTAAAGTAATTGATCAGTAGTGTAATGCAGGTTGCATAGAGGACGTCATTGCCTAATTTTAAATTCAGATTGCACCAATGATCAATAAACTATCTAATGCAATGAAAATACTATTAAACGCTATTATGAAAATAACCTCATTGTACAAATCCATGAATGTTTGCACATAAGGTAATCGAATTAATGCATGCAAATAGAATGATAAATATTGGGAAAGTTATAACTGCACAGCATGAACATTGTTTGCATGGTCATATTTATTTAAACTATACTTAAGTTATGCAAATAGGTGTCTTGGGGCGTGTACAAGACTCTTTACGTCAAGATTGTTGTCACAATGCTCCAAAATAAGAATTTATAAAACAATCATTCAACCAGTCCTAATGTATGGAAGTGAAACATGGACATTAACGAAGAAAAATGAGGGGCGGTTGATTGTTTTTGAGAATAAAGTTCTCCGAAAAATATTTGGACCAATATGTGATGAAGGGGTGTGGCGAATAAGAAAAAATAGAGAATTACGCAATGTATACCAAAATCCTGATATTGTGGCTTTGGTGAAGGCAAAGAGAATTAGCTGGCTAGGACATGTACATCGGAGACAGGAGGGCACAAGGTTAAAAGAGGTCTACCAGGCGGTACCGACAGGAAGGCGCCCTTTGGGTAGGCCAAAGATAAGATGGTGCGATCAAGTGGTCGAAGATGTGACCCGGTGTGGAGGGTCTGTGGATCTGGCGGAAGACAGGGTGGCGTGGAAGAGGCTCATAGACGAGGCAAAGAATCGACTGAGATTTGTTACGCCCCGGCAGTAAGTAAGTAAGTATACTTAAGTTATAGTGGAAATGGCTCTGGACCCAACTATTTGTAGACGGTGCATGAAAATAAGATTCGGAGGACAGCATCCAATGTGATTAAAGGTGCGGCAGTTGGTTCCAGCGGCATTGTGTTGATATATAACAAAATTATTATTCCCAATACTCAAAGGACTTCAATAAGAAATAGGACTGTAACACAGTTGATTGTAAGCCTCCAAAAGCCGTTTACTCCACCCCCCCAAAAAATTAAAAAAAAAAAAAAAAAAATTAAATTAAAAAAAACCTGACTGACAGTGCATTTATTCGTTTTTTTGGTCTTATTAGTTCGTAGGGCAGTAGTCCAGGTACTACTTCTAGTATAAACTCGTTTTATCTTATCAGTGATAAACCCGCGCCGCTTATCTTTTGCCTGTAATGAAACCTGCGTTAGTTCTGCCTGAGTTTTGTGTGTGTAAGCAGTTATGGCGTGATCTGGGCTTGGACTTTGCAAGCCCGAGTTAATTTTTTTATAAAAGAGCAAGCAGCTGTGCAGCGGGCAAGCATCGTGTGATCTGAATTTTGAATAGGCAAGCTAGGGTCTTTTTAGCGTGTGACAAGAACCATCCACGCCATGTCAATAACTTCACTAATTATTCCTTGTCCATGTAGGTTTGTTTGTTTACGTTTGGTGGTCAATCAAAGCCGTCATATAGGTCACGTGATCCGCCCGGCCAATCTGAAACTTTCCTGTTTGTCACGTGACTACTGTCAACTCATCAAAACGACCATGGTTTTTAGTTTCATAGTCGAAAATCTTGTTATTTATGTGTTTTGTATTGCCAACATTTTACTGCCGAAAAACTGGTTTTTATATGAGAGCGATAATCGGGACTATTTTTTTTTGTGAAATTACGTTAACCTGAGTTAGTAAGCAAAAAATTACGGCGATTGGAGCGGTAGTCGCTGATCTTAAGATTTACCATTCGCCCTTGTAGTGCAGTGTAATTGGTGCATTAGGTGGCGCCTTTAGAGGGCCACAAAATCAATTTATTTGATGCCACTTTTCATTTCAGAGGGTATTTCTCTGTAATTGTTTGTATTTCTCTTTGCATTTATTTATTGTCTTGCTATTTTTTGTCTCTCTTATTTATTGTGGTCTGCTGCCCATTGCTGCTGCTTGTGCGTAGTTATTGCATTGTTGTCACCCACTATTGCTTGCTATTCTCTTTATATTTTTATATATTGTTACTCTGTTACTGCATCTATTTCATCGCTAATTATATAATTATCTTACATTATGTTTATAATAATATCTACTACTGTTATCGCACATTACTGTTGAATCATTATTCATACTTTGGCATTATACAGTCATTTTGTTGTGGTATTGGCATTAGTGTTGATTTATCATGCATGCAATATTATAAAAAAAAGTAAGCTATTATGTAAAATTATTGGAGATATCCGTTGCAATAAATAGGTAAATATAGTATTAGTGTTGTGTGACCATTAGTCATGCTCTGCATTTTAAATATACTAACCTATTTTGGTCAATAAACACAAATAATTGCACCATGACAACATATAACTGGAAATCAAGTGATTAGGCAGTGCTGCTGAAGAGGGAGAGTACTTTTTTAACCAAATTTAAAACCGAGAAAACACATTACTTATAGGCCGTTGAAAAACATAATTTACACAAGATAAAAACGATATAAAATATACCCAAAATATGAGTCTTCTAAAACTGTCATATCTTGAAGTACTTTATACACAGACCTATCTACAAAACCCACATATTGGTGTTGCAGCACTGGAAACTACTTACAATACAAGGTGTATTCGAAATTAAGCAACGTTAAAATAAACGAGTAAGTGAATGTTTTGAGTATCAACAGTAGTATGAGGCCGAGCATTGTCAAGGAGAATCACAATTCCTTCACTGACATTTCCTCTCCATTTATTTTCAAAAATTATAGAATGAATCTTAAAGTTGGCGGTATTTGTAATTGTCTTAAACATCATACACGTTTACAATAAAAAAACAAAAAAAAAAAAAAAACACAACATAAAGCAAAATAGTGTTAGTTAAGAGCCAGAAAATAAGGCAGATTACATGCATGCACGGAATGCTGACCGCAGCACTGTGACAGCTTAAAATGAAAAACGGTACTTACTTTCCGTATACACCTCATATTAAGATTAACTAAATATTTCTTTTATTAAAATAACCTTTTAAGTTTTTATAATTAAGTTACAAGTTTTACCTTATTCTCATGGAGAAAGTGTTGATGTCCTTGTCCAACTGATCGAGGAGGGCAATGCTCTGGATAATCATGTTGTCCACTCGGTGAACATTGAACTTGACCTTAGCCCGGGAGTAACTGTGCCCCAGACCGAGTTGAGCCGTGCCACAAGACTTGATTGTGAAATTTTTCACCAGCTTGTGGAAATGGGCACGAATACCTAACAAAATAATTGACATTAAGTTAACTAAAGAAAACCCAGACTAGATGTGAACTACACATCGTACAGGCCACAAAATTAAACTTCTATTCAATTGAGCTTTGTATCATCTGGATTTGGTGTGTAAAAAACCATGTGTTATAATTAATTACTTATCTAAAGAAAAGTGATACCACACAGCTGTAGCATACCTTGAGTTAGGGGATTTTTACACTGACCCTGCTGTTTTTATCATAAGGTTGAAGGGTTATGCACACAATGGAATGCCACAGTTTGAGGATTACTGTATGGTCAGTTACAAATTTTATTTTAAATGGACTAAGCGTTTCCTTTAAAGAGAGTAAGATATCGGCAAGATTTTCAGAACAGAATTTCTCTAAGAGGCAATTTGATGAATAAAGTTTTGCTAAAATTGATTATAGTGGACGAGAAATAAACAACATATATGCTAACTATGGGGCAACTCTGTGTGCGGCAAATAAACTAGGCAGTACTGGCTGACAGCACTGAAGAAAAATCGGCACTTAAAAAGGTTAAAGGCTCATCAAGGTATAAAACACTATATAACAACTACCAAAACTAACTAAAACACTAGTAACATATCTACAGCTAAAACTAGTTAAGTATGATATTTCACATCTTAATTTTCTTCCGATGAATTCGGACAAAAAGTCCTCAATAGTATAAATTTCAACATATAATCTTTAGTAGTTTTTTTAAAGCCTTTAATGTATGGATCTTCGTCCATGCTAAAAATAGTTTATTAAAAAAAAAAATGCTGTTTTAGATAAAGGAATTAGATTATATTCTTTAACAAATTTGAGCTAAAACTTCCATTATGTAAATACTTCTCAATGTTAAAATTTGAAGATTCAAAAATGATCCAGCAATCAATTCCATATCTCATTATAGACCCAAAATAGATGGTTTTTGTGGTTTTAAAATCGGTAAAATTTCAAATTTTACACCAATAGCATAAAGTGGTAAATTTAGTTTCCCATTTAACTGGCTAGTGTGATTTTCCCTTCTAAGATTACCATCCAAAGTAACAAGAGATAAGTTTTTGACCACTTAGTTGCCTCAAATTGCAAAGGGTTAAATTAACTAACTCGAATTTACTACCTCCTACTCTATAAAATTACTTCTTATAATAGGTGTTCAATGTATTAAGAGTAATTTGTCCTAAAATGACTTCTCACCTCTAATTATCTCTGGAACAGGTCCTGTGTGCTGGCAAGTTATGGTCAAGGCTTCTACTATACTAGCTCCAAGTTTGCTGTCCCCAACTCCCAGCACCACTTTCTCTTTTTTTGTTGACTGCGGTACATTTTTGTCCAGAAAAACTTGCAATGTTTCTGGAAGAACACCTGGAAACGTTGAAAATGATAAGTAAGGGTATATAACACCCTGTACAATACTCTTGTAGTAAATAAAATGTATTAAATATCATAAGGATGGATAAATTACAAAATATAAACATTAACAAAAATGAAATATTTAACTCAGTCAATAATTAATTCAAAGAAATATTATGAAGACCAACTCATGACTAATTTATCTTTTTTTGAAGTGTAATAACAAAAAAATGAAATAAAATAATTACATATCACGGGCAGAGCACGATAAGCAGACCCGGTTTTAATATCGCTTATAAGTCATCAATACTTTATATATCAAATAACAAAACGGTCAATTGTACAGGGTGCGGCAAAATAACCTCCCTATTTTTAAATGGTAATAAAAACCACAGTTTTTTTCCAAAAAACAAATTTATTCATTTTAACTTATTTTATGACATGGGAAGTTTTTTTCTACTTTCTTTTAAACAGAATATCAGATAAGTGGTGGCCGTGGTTATCAATACATTGTTGCAAGCGAATTCTGAAACTGTCGTGGACTCTCTCAAGCATGGCTTGAGGTATGCACAGAACTTCCTCCCGTATAGCTTGCTTCAGATCTTGCAGGTTTCTGGCGCGATGTTTGAACACCTCGGCCTTTAACCCTTTCCGCTCGTATGTCGGACGCCATCTGACATTGCAGTGACGTCAGCTTTACTTTATTTTTAGCCAGCCTACGATGTTTCCGATTGGTGCTGCGATCGCACGGCATTCTCAGGAACTAATAAATTACAGCTGAACTACGATTGGTCGGCTGCTGATTTATTTTGCTTTGTCATTGTAGTCACGTTTCCTAACCAATTTTCAGACGCGTTCGCATTAATGACTCGATATGTCGTTACCAAGTATCTCTTTTCTTTCTGATTCAGAAGTTATTGCTGAATTACTTAATTAAGGCAAGGATAATCAAATAAACATACAAAAGCCAACAGTTATCTGTCAGTATAACAAATATATGGGTGGCTTGGACCAAGCAGACCACTATATTGCTTCCTACAAATTTCCCCGTAAATCTCTGAAGTAGTGGAGAAAGCTATTTTTCTGGATGTTGGAAGTGGGAATAGTAAATAGCTTTCTCTTGTTCAACACGAATAAACAAAACCATGGAGAAAAAACAATTCAACACAGGAATTTCAGAGAAATCCTTATCACTGAACTTGTAGGCCATGTCCGTAACCCTATGAGTTTGAATCAGGGTCGTCCTTCATCAGTAGAAAAAGAAGAAAGGCTAAACAAACAACCTCACTTTCTTGCAGCTCATCCAACAAAAAAAACTAAAGACTGTGCTGTTTGTAGCAATAGAAAGGTGCCGGGAGGAAGAAAGGAAACACTTTACTATTGTAAAACCTGTTCAAAAAATCCTGGTCTTCATCCTGCAGAGTGTTTTGAACGATACCATACCATGCTAAAATATAAAACTTATTAGTGTAATTATCAAATTTTATATCTCTAAAATATAAATTAGAAATAAAATAAAATTATTATACAATATAATAATGTATATACTTTATTGACTTCCAGTTTGCTAAAAATGGGTTTTTACTGAAAATATGCTAAAATAAATACGAGCTGAGGGGGCAGACTAGTGAAAAAAATCCGAGTGGAAAGGGTTAAGTAACCTCACAGAAAAAAGTCACATGGGGTTAAATCGGGTGATCACGCTGGCCACACAATGTCCCCTCCCCAAGAAATCAACTGGCCAGGAAACATTTGCCTCAAAATGTCCATTGCTATTCGGGCAGTATGTGCTGTGGCACCGTCCTGCTGGAACCACACATTCTCGAAAGCCCTCTGTTGTAGGGCAGGTTCAAAAAATTCTGCTAGTATGTTGGCATACCTGTTTGAGTTCACAGTAACAACATTGCCATCCTCTTCAAAAAAATGAGGGCCAATGATTCCACATCGTGATAACGCGCACCAAACAGTCACATGTTCACTATGAAGAGGCCTCTCATGGATTTCCTTCGGGTTGTTTTCACTCCAATAGCGAAAATTCTGTTTATTCACACTTCTAGACAGATGGAAATGCGCTTCGTCATTGAAAAAAACAACAGCGTCTATCCAAGATTATTTGACACGCTTCCATACGACTCTGCCAATCACGTTGAGACAGCTCTTGGACAACAACCATCTTGTAAGGATGGAAATGAAGATCCATGTGTAGAATTCGACGAACGCTACGGTCGGACATTCGAATGGCGGCTGCATGTTTGCGAGCTGATCGTTGAGGAGACTGCAAAACTGATTGCCTAACCGCATTAATGTTTTCTGGTGTACGAGCACTACGAGGTCTTCCACCTCGTTTTTTCACAACAGAACCAGTTTCTCTGAAGTTTTTCACCCACAGCACAATAGACTTGTGGTCCGGTACTGAATCACGAGGAGGAATTTGAAACCGGGTTCGGAATTTGCGTTGAGCCATGATAACTGATTCATTGTTACGAATAAACGCTTCGACCGCAAACGCTCTCTGTGCACTCGTCCACACCATGATGGCGACTGACGACTGGTGCCTACGGGCGGAGCGTCACTTAAATTTCCCCCTCTCCTGCGTCGATTGCGGCTATCCCCACCATTCTGAGTGCCTCCCTCTACTCACAATAAAGCAATGAAAATAGGGAGGTTATTTTGCCGCACCCTGTATATAAATACCAAATTTAAGTCACATGAATCAAAATAATAAAAATAGTTTAAAACTATTACGTAATGACAAATAATAAAGGAACCATAACCATTAATCATGAAAATGAAAAAAACCTAACAAGAAAACAAACATCTTGAAACCGAGGAACACATTAAATTATATTTTAGAGTTATTTTGTTTAGTTTTCCAAAGTTAACTATCTTTATTTATTCAAAAGAAGTTAAGTATAGAACAAATTGTTTTTAGAATATGAAATTGTGTATACAGTTGGTGCAGATTATTTAGTTATTGTTCAAATTAATTATTATTGGTTGATTATACCAATGGGTGTAATAATAATTTATTGTTTGATAATTTCAATATAAAAAACTGGGTCCGCTTATCTTACTGTACGCTTAACACTTACAACTACTATACGTAATATGACCATTTGAAGACATTTTAAAATGTACAAATTCTCACCCTCAGAAATGCTGTTGATATTTTCCAATGCAATAACTGCACTTTTGAAAGGGATAAATGACACCAATTTGACAATTTGAGAGAATCGGCTAGCATCAGAAGAAGAAGCTTCAACTTGTGGTAGTAAAGCACCAATCTCTTCAAACTCTTTTACTTTGAACAGAGCATACCCTGCTGCATGTTCAAAGAGAATGTAAAGTTGTTGAGTCTGAAAAGTAAAATCGCACATTAGATATCATAAGACAAAAATTTCCAATATTTACAAATAAATCATTAAAATAGTATCATGTTATGAGATCTCCAAACTTAATAAAGCTTAAACCAATTTAAATCAATATACTTAAGGAGTTTTTTAACTTTTCTCCATACAATATATTTGTCCAATCATAATATCAATAACCTAAGAAAATAAAAAAGGCACTTTTACAGATCATTTTGTCAAAACAGGAAATTGTGGAATCGCTAAACGTAGAAGTATTATGTGTGAATGTAACATCTAGAAGCTTCCAAAATTAATTAAATTGTCAATTTTATAATGAAGCAGAAAATAGCGACAATACAAATATACATAATACTAAATTTTACATTATTACACAACCAAAACAAACCCTAACTTATTTTATCTCAATAAATTAGGACTGGAAGTAATTTAGGTAAATGAAAATCCAAATAATTAGAAACACTGAAAAACACAATAGATTACAGAGGAATTTATTGTTACAAAAATAACATTAATACTTATTTTATCACAATAAATTAGGACTGGAAGTAATTCAGGTAAATGAAAATCCAAATAATTAGAAACACTGCAAAAACACAATAGATTACAGAGGAATTTATTGTTACAAAAATAACATTAAAAGAAAACGAATTTGTATTTCTTTTTTTACAGAAACGATGTATGGGTAATTCAATTGCTAAAAAAACTTTTATTAACGAATGGCACAAAGATTATTGTATCAATGGAAAGAAGAGACCCATTAATTGGAAGACAATAAATAGGTACTGCACTCCAATCAACTTTATAATGTAGCCTACAGAATAAGTGTACGAACATTAACAACTTATTGCTGTAGTTTCATTAATCTAGAATGCTAACAAAACAAGATATTTAGTGGGTTGGTTTTCAAAACAATGACATAGTACTGAGTCATCTATACTAACACATAAGAGAATTTCATTCTATTTATACTGCACTAAACTACAATAATTGTTTCTATCGTAAATACATTTAGTTTTATAATCTTTAATCTATATTACTACTGGTATGCCCATAGATTGACAATTACCAATAAAATTGTCCACATAAGAAGTATATTTTTTTTATAAATCTACACCAGATATCATGGATTATAAATAACTATGATTTGTACTAAAAAATCAAACTGATAATTGTGAAAGGTCGGAGCGGTAAAATACAAGTTTCGTGTTATAAACCTATTGCTATTATTGTCCTACTGAACAAAACAATATAAGGTTTCTATGTGTTGAAATTATAAATAACAAAGTTATAGTTAAGAAACTTTTCTCACACAGAGTAATATTTTATTTTTCTACGAACATATGTTTTATTTTCAACAAGATAGAGCTCCTCTATATAATGCTCTTCCTGTGCGACAATGGCTAGATGCACACTACCCAGATCACTGGATCGGTAGAAGAGGATCAATTGAGTGGCCAGCAAGGTCTCCAGACTTAACACCCTTAGACTTTTATTGCAGGGTCACTTAAAATACATCTACTGGTATCCAAGACCAAAACAGGATCAAGTCTCTCTGGAGTGCAGACGCTTAACCAGCGAAACTTTTAGAAAGGTTGGGCAAGAATTTGAAAATAAGTTTTTTTTTTGCTTGAAAAACAATGGCTACCAAATTTGAACATTTTATTTGAAGTTTACAAAGGATTTACAACAGTATTCAGTGAGTAATTTTGTTGTTATTAGCAGTAGTACAGTAGTTTGCAGACTAATAATTCTTGTGCAAGAAATTACATTATTAGCTATTGATACCAAACGGCTTGGCAGATTTCAATTTATGTTCTTAACCATAATACAGTATTTTTTATGAGCTTCAATTTGAGGTGTCATAAGATATTAGTTGCCATTTCAAAATTTTGGCTTTGGGTACGGGAGACATGGGGGTGAGCACTCCATTCTGAAAATGATTCCCCCCAAATTAATACTATACACTTCCATTTACAGAATTTTGATACTTGTGCTATTAGTCTTTTAATACGAGTTTGAAGTTTCAAATGAACACCCTATATTGTTTTGTTCAGGACAAAAGCAAAAGGTTAATAACGCAAAGCTCATTTCTAGTGTGAATAAAAATATATTTTAAAATAATGCATCGGACAAATTGAATCAAAACTTTCAACAGATCATTACATAGTGTAAACAAAAAACATAGGTTTATTTATATATATTTTATATATTTATATATTATATATATTTTATTATAAATAAACAAAATTAATATAACCCTGCACTGACATACCACGTGGTAACATCGATTACATAAAATAGTTTTTCTACCTAAAATACTTTCAAAACTAACTAACCGTTTTAGAGTTAACACACCACGATAGAGAAATAGACGCAATTGTTGAAGAGACTGAACTGGATTCTAGATGATTATTAACTAAAGTATTCTGACCACACAACACTCATATAAGCTATCAAGAGCAGATAACACTGAAAATCGTAAATATCAAGAAGCACAATACAAAAATATAACCACAAATTAGTATTTACATTTCAATTATTAAAAAAACATAGTTTTTGTGACTTTTACCCCCAAAAACCATATAAATATTTGTTTAGGAGAATAATCAAAATACGTTAATGACGTAGAAATATTGATTGGCTACTCCGGCCGTTAACCCCACTAAAACCTTCAAATTAAAAAAAATATTTTGGAAATTCTGCCTCCCAATAGGTAGCGATGTCGGCAAGAATTTACTTTTAAGTGGATCGCTACCTGTCGCCGCTAATTCCGATCGCTACATGTATTCTGCCAATAAAAAAACTTTCCTCTTCAGCTTGAGATAAATTTTAGAGACAAATAATTCATGGGGAAATTATAAATTATCAAGTTCACAATAATCATTGAAAACAACTAATTACTTGAAAGTGACAGTTGATTTGTGCGTTTAGGCCTACTTGAAGGGTCACTTGTCTAGGCCTATTTGTAGGCGATTTGGCGACAGGAAGTATGAACTTATCAGGAATTTTTCGAATCATTATGAAACAAGAAAGGTACTAGTAACATGCAATGAAGTTTATTTTGGTCCTAATAAGAAAAACTCTGCCAAAAATAGTGGCCTCCCAAATTACCCTAAAAACAATAGCTCAGCAACCAATTAGCAATAAAAGACTGCAATATAATAAACTGTCACCAACACAATCAGGCGATGATTATCAAATGATATGGAATCATCCGATATTCATGACCATCCAAAAGACTGAAAGTAAAATGTCAGAGAAAATAATGTGATAGATATTTATTAAAAAACAATAGATTGGCTTGTTGTCAATCTTAGATATTAATGTATAAATATTAATACAGTTTATAAATTAAAATATAATATATATTTACAACAAAAAAAACAATCAAATTTTCGTAACTTATGAATTTTCAAGGATAAACGTGCTAGTGAAATAAAGAAAACACGTACGGGTCAATCCATTTTAAATCACCTAGGTCATGTTGCTCAACATTTTTAATTTGCCTAATTTTTTTATTATGAGTTCCCTATGGGTAGACAATCACAAAACACTATTTGAAAAAATTTTACAAGCCATAGATTTTTCCTGGCGGCCATTTTTAAAATGGCAGTTTTGCAGATTTTAGTAAAATACGCGGTTTGCTAAAAGTTTAATTGCCAAGCTATTTTTAAAGATATCAGAATAATCAAAAACCAGTGTGTTCAGCATAAAATGAACTTCAATTTGACATAATAATGTTTCTTTTGTGCAAGAAAGTCAGTCAAAGTTGTTCTGCAAAATCTCGGAAGAAAATCATCAATTGTTACTTTTTAAGACCATAAAAGTTTAAGAAGGAAAAGAGACTCACTACTAATATTTTATTTCTATGTTGAAAACTAATATAACTACCTACTGAAAAAGTTTTAGCCCTGAGAATGCTCTCCTTCTTTTTCTACAGCTTTTCAAAAATGGCCGAAAGGCTAATAATGTCAATTTTCTAGGGTTAATAACTAAAAAGGGACTGAATGAAAATTTTACAGAATGTTCTTTATACAAATAGGAATATCTCATAAAGAAATGATGACTGAGACCTAACTACATTTAGAGATATACAGCATTGAATTTTAGTTAAAAACTCTACCCTTTTGCTCGCTTGTGCGGTACCAAGTTACCAAACAAGGGCTTGTTTAAATAATTATATTAACAATAAACTTATATTTAATGATCAAAAAATTATATTCCTTATTTAAACCTACTTAGGATTTACAATAAAAATTATTTAAAACCAGAAAAATAATTTGCTTGGATCTATTATACTGTCAAAATGTATATGCATTTAATTTATGTTCTAAAATATAATATTATTAAATAAATTTTATAAAATACATGATGTAAAAATATATGTTAGTACCTGAGGAATATTTTAAAATAGTAATAGTAAAAGGTGAGTGACTTGTCAGCTTAAGAACAATGTTTGCTAAAATTAAGAATTTCGAAAGAAATTACTAATATTTGCCACTACCACAAAGATAAATATTTAGACAAATACAACCACATTTATGGGAAAAAAATGTTGTGGGAATAAATGAGAAACTATGTAATGAAATATCATCTTTATTTAATTCGCTGATGAAAATTGCAGCCAATAAGTAATTGAAACCAATGTCTTAAATCTAAATGCACAGAAGAACAATATGTGGTTACTGTACGCAAGTGTAGTACAAAAATTGTATCGGTAAGTTAAGTTGAAGAATTATAATTCTTACCTATTGTTCTCACTGTGTTACAACATTATGAGTTACTATTTTAAAATATTCCTCAGGTTCTAACATATATTTTTATTATATATATATATATTTTTACATATATATTATTATAATATCAAATTAAAGTTCATTTTATGCTGAACACACTGGTTTTTGGATTACTCTGATATCTTTCAAAATAGCTTGGCAATTAAACTTTTCGCAAACTGTGTATTTAACTAAAATCTGCAAAACCGCCATTTTAAAAATGGCCGCCACGAAAAAACTATGGCTTGTAAAATTTTTTCAAATAGCGTTTTGTGATTGTCTACCCATAGGGAACTCATAATAAAAAATTAGGCAAATTAAAAATGTTGAGCAACAAATTTTATTTTTATTGGGTGATTTGAAATGGATTGACCCGTACTGATCTTGCCGCCATTAGACTTTTATATGTAAAAAAAATGCATTTGTTTTAGCTTTTGAACAAAAATAATTTAACTTTATTTAATCCTTTGGACGCCAAAGCCAAAGGCTGCCGCCCTACCCATCAAACGCTAGCGCCCGAACCAACCGTACTAGCCAAAACCGCCAGCCCTGTTTTGACGCTTTTGTAACCTATTACGCTTTGCTCTGTATTATCCTTAGTTTTTATGTTAATTGAATGTTTATTTTTTTATTTGTAGGAAATTATATGCGCTATCGAATAGTGTTATTATAAATAGCATTTAGAATGGAACTACATTGTTTATGATGTGGTAATGCCTAACTAAAACATTTGTTTACATAAAAATTTCACTTCAGGCTAAAATATCAGTACGGAAAAAAAATATTTTTTACCTATCGGTAATATTTTTATTCGTTACAGATATTATATCTAAGACTGCTCAGAAAAATTCAGAACTGAAAGTTGAAAAGTAGTTTCACAAAAAATACGTTTGTACATACTTACATAGAATCATAATAAGAGAATCTCCTCACTACTATAAGTCTATATCATAGATTTTCTTCAAAAAGTAAGAAAAATCTTTGTCAACAAAATATTTATTTACAAATATATATACATTTGTCCCCGTCACTTGTAACATGTGTGTTTAGGGAAACTAAACACACAACTAAACTGAACAAAATTGATTACAGATAGTCTTATTTACTTCTAAAATAGTCCTAAACAGTTAAAACAGACTTTTAAAGTTAAAAAATAAATTTTAAAATATGTTTTTCTCGAACGGCGAATCAATCGGACGTTGGCGCTTTTCGCCCGGACCTCAGCGGTCCGATCGATTGAACGTTGGCGTTTTTCAACGGTCAGATCAACCGGACGTTGGCGTCCAAAGGGTTAAAGTCTGTTTGAGCAGTGTAGTACTTACAAATTACTTCAATCAATCTGAAATAGTATTTCTGCAGGTACTGATGCCGTCAAAAATACATTCATTCATTCATTAAAATGCCACAGTACATGATTTGCGGTATATTAATAATACTAAATTTTGAATGTTCAAAAGTCTTCTCAAGAGTGTTTTTTGCAATTTTGTGTTTGTTCTAACTAGGCCTATTCTTGTAGCGCAACACTTTCATTTCCACCTTTAATTCGTAAACTAGAATTAATAAATCCTCCTAAAACAGGATACTACGGATTGAAGGAGCTAGCTTCTTTTCTTGCATCCACATTGGTCAGTGTTTATAAAAACATTTTAAGCCATATTTGCATATTCATCGCCATTGTTCTTGTAATTGTCACTAGTCTAAACAAAGAAAGCTGGAATTGATTAATTATAAATAGCCTACTGCATCTATGGGTTAAAATGTTGTAGGTTAGATAATATTAATATTTAAAATCAATAATCATAATCTGATTGTGTTGGTGGCCACTTATTATACTGTAGCCCAACAATTGAATTTTTGGCGAGTTTTACTAAACCCTTGCAATTTTTGCATATTTAATTGGATTTGTACAAAGAGAGGAATATTTGAGCGGCTAATGGGTTAAAATAACTTTTGTTTAAATTTATTTATAAACATGGCTTTCATATAACTTAACGTGAATTTATTATATTTATGGTACCAGTAAGATTAAACGCCGGGGCGGCAAATCACGAATTTGACGTTACCAACGTATTCTGCTCACCCTCCTGAACAAAAAATATATATAGTACTAGGGGGTGCAAATGACAAATAACATGATTTTAGGGGGTATATTGATAAGTGGTAAAGTTTCTAATGTTTTAATGTTCAGTTTGTGTGCTGTGTCTGGATAATCTGTTTACTTGAATATTATCTGCGGCCGGGACTGATAGCAGCCTGATAGCAGCCTGATAGCATACCTGTTATCTGAGTTGTCCGGGGCATAGGTCAGTTCTACACAAGATATCGTGTTCAGTAGGTCGGATTGAGTGAGTGAGTTTACAATGATGAATCAACCATCCACTAGTTCAACCAACCCTAGTGAATTGTGTGTGTCGGAGTGTTTCGTAGGGCACGTAAAGAGCTTACGTTTTAACCGAAACGAAATTAACTCTTTTTTAATAGAACAGGGCATTTTTAAAAATGAGTGTATTTGTTCGTCGTGCGGTCGAGTGGTGTTTTTAAACCGGGAGACTGTGTCGTTTCGTTGTAATAGACCACTTTTTTGTTGCTGCTGTTTAGCTATATCCGCCAACACACTAATGGTAAGTGTTCTCTGTTAATATCCATCTATATATTTGAGTTTTTCATGATTTATTTAGTTTTTAAACTTTACATAATTGCCTTTGCATTACATTTCAATTTATATTTTTGATCAGCCCCTCTAGAATTTTATATTTTACTGATAGGTACTATCTCGAGGGATGTTTTTCTTTTATTGACATCAGCGCGGGGCAGCACCGAAGGTGCTGCCGAAGCCCGCGCTGATGGCCGGAGGCACTCGTAATTAATTTTTTTCTCGAAATTAAGAAAAACATTATTAATTTTGATCAAAATTCTGCTCATTTCTGTAATTTCTCATTTACGTTTGCAAAGATGGCGGCGCAACCGATGACGTCATCACGAGGTTCAATCATTGGCCACAAAAGGTCACGTGACGCTAGACGTGGATGTAGAACATGGAGATATTACTGGAAAGTTATTTAATTTTTTATTTTCTAGAACTTCGTTATTTCTCATTTCCACCCCATCAAACCTTATACTTTTTTTTATATAGGACGATTCCAATAAGTTAAGAACGCAAAACTCGTATTTTTCCGCCCCGGCGGTTAATATGATAATTACCATATTTATTACTAATCTTTTTCAGACATCCAAAATTTAGGTAGCCTATTTATGAGCAGAAGGAAATGGGGTTTAATCCACCCTAATGCTAGTCATTAGGCAATGTGTCTGAGGGTTAAAAATTAACAAAAATTGTAAGGCGAGTCTTTTAAATTAGTATCTATTTGAAAACAAAAGCATTCTCATTGAACACCCGAAATTACTATATCTAACCTACTCATGGGAAACCGATCAGGGCTAATTCTAGCCTACAAAAGACAGTAGAACCTCGCAGCTTTACCCATAATATCACTATATCGGATAGTTAAAATTAAGATGGTTATCTATCGAGTTACATTTAACTTGAAACAAGAAGGGAAACAAATAAGACGAGACGGTCTATTTATACATATACAGCCTAACCACGTGTAAGCAAACACATGCTATATTCTCCACAAGCTACATTAACTTATAAATGCATGACCAGTGATCATTATAAAACTAGAATAAACTCAGCTTATAACAACTTACCATTATCAGTGCTTTTATTTCAAAACAGCTTGATTTTACAAAACAAAACTTAAGAAACTGCAACCACTCAGTCACAACTACAGTCGGCCATTCCGCAAGATAGTTTCACTCAGCACGCTGTTCTTTATTCTGCCTGTGTGAGAACTCTCTTTTCTCTCGTTTACTTGCCCACGCTAAGTATTCCTCTATGTACTTTCAGTTTTCCATTTCCGTTTTCCAAAGAGTATAATATTATTATGCATCGATAAGAGGACTAATACACTATTTTTAATCTACGCTTAATATGATGGCTATTACAATCAAGAGCACATTATAGAATGGTCAAATTGAGGCAACATATAATCAGTGGGCGGCTTAGTATGTGATAATGATATGCACTTTAAAAAAGAACACAACTATGATATCATTAAAGTTTTCATGAATTCACAATTCAATTTATATCTTGTTTAACACATGTAGCCACTCCATAACTTCTGTGATTAAGGCTTCCTACAAACTTAAAGCAAAGGAAGAAAAGTCCCTCTTGTGCAATAAACAAGATCAGACATGGGTTCCTGTAGTACAAGAACATCAACATATTTATCTAGGAGTAATTTACTCAGATAATCACACTTCGCTTTGCTTATATAGACAGATTATTTAGACGTGTAGGCTGGGTTGGGTAGGAGGAGCGGGATGGCAGATGCAGCCAGTAGACTACTAACACTATTGCAGATATCGGTCTGACGTGCGTCTAGGTTTTCAATGTACTTCGTCAATATAACTCCATATTGTTTCACAATATATTTATACACTTTTTATATTATTTCATCAGTTTTTGAAACCAAAATTATTGCCGGTGTCCATTTTAAGCACTTATAGATATGTTTTTAGCCACACTAGTATGCACTTTACTCGACAATAATGACTGTCTGCGCCGATTAGCTGACTGCACGCAACGATATTTGTCCACTGCACCACCAAGGCCCGTTTCACGTCTAGGTAATCCATTTATACTGCCAAAGCTAACAGACTTTAATCGAAAGACCTATGTTGATAAACGCATTTTAATTTTGAGCGTGTCCTTGAGAAGAGCTGTTTGAAGGATTTACAGAAGCTACTGTCATTACTCAGATGTAACAAGTATTAACAAATCACAAACAATATATCATGGTTTGTATATCTTTAGTGTTATTTGAGGGATACGCTTTAAAGGCTGCTTCGGGACGCAGCCAACTTCATCCCCTAAAATGAACAAGCCTAGGTCTCATTAAATTAAAATACTTTAAGGCAATAGAGATTTAGACTTATGTCATGGCATTACATATTAGCAGAGCCGCCCAAAGGAAACAAATCAGTGACGTTTGCTGTGGGACTAAGCTTTCGAGAGGGTCCTGGGACTGACAAACCTGTTGCTGCTGTCTCTGAACTGGTTAAAGACACTTATAGCCTTGGAATTGTTAGTGTAGAATCTGTTCGTATTAACTGTGTTATATTATTTGTTATATTATTAATGTCTACAAAAACAGTTTGCCAATTTTCTTCAGGAGTATGAACACCGTCATGTCTAACTTAAAGGGACAGGAGGTTTTTCTTGTAAGTGTACCTGTCAGAAAAGATATACTCCTAGCACATTTTGTTAATAAAACATACTGGACATAAATAATCTTCTTAGGAACATGTCAAATAAGTTACCAACATCCACTTTATAGATATCAGAAAATTTAAATATACCTACCGAAGTGCCTGTGACTCAGTCACAAATTGGTAATTGGTAATTCTAGCTTGAACTGAATTCTGAAGGTCCAGTCAATAACTCATGTGCAACTGCATTCATTGATAGCTCTTCGGAGATGTTGATGAGTAATAAAAGAATTCAAGAAACAATCCCACTGTTGCAGGTCGCCGATTCACCGGAGAAGCCCATTCTTATGACCTGTCTTCCCAGTTTAGAGAATCTATTGTGAATATCGAGTTGAATAATCTTCACCACAGAGCCACCCTCATACCGGAGTAATTACTGTCAACTCAGCAGATAGTTCATACAGACTTCTCCCTTAAAACTTATAAGCGTGCACCTGCAACCTTAATTAAAACTAGTACAACATACTCATGCAACATACCTTTATAGGTTTTAATTCGTCTGCATGATTAAATTGTTATAGTCCTAGGTCTGATAACTTCATTGAAATTTAACCATGATACCGCAACAAAAATTAATACTATAGACAGTTGTTTTCGTCATTTTTGAGAATATAACTAACACAAGTAAAAACAAGTTAAGCTCAAATAAACTTTATATTATTTTTGTATAATGTGTAGGGCCTGAAAAATAAAATCTTATTCTGATTTCTGGTTTTAACTGTGTATCCTACTATTGCAGAACTGAACACATAAGTTGGGAAGGGGTACTTTAGTATTTCTAAACAATTAAACATTAATTTAATACTTAAGAACTTGACATTAGCAGATTTGGGAGGAAATACATTTTGAGGCATCTACCATATTATTGGACAGCTAAAACTTGTGACTGTCTCTCTATACAATTCATTCACAGATGACCCAAATATTTTTCTGTATAACTAGGATAGACTTTTAATATATTTCTGTTCTTGGTGTAGTTTTAATATAGTTGTAGGTAGAGATTTCAATTCTAATTTTGATATAAATGGTAATAAAAGAAAAGTATTACTTTTTAAGTGTTGTGACGCGAAATTTTTATTGTATAAATAAGTTACCAATTACGGGAAATAACTGCCTAAATTGGGTGAGAAAATTCCTTTTAAGTTTAATAGTGATTCATTGGAAGAACATAAAACCCAGGAACATTCGATTTGGCTAATAATTCAAAATTAATATAATTAAAATTTAACAACTATTATTTTTCAAAATTACAATATCTTTTATTAAAAAAAACCCAATATTTCTATTTCATTAAGCCAGCATGACCATCCTGCCCTAAAAATTAAGAATTGTAATAAATAATTTACCATTATTGTATCCTCCATCTTGTTTCAAAATTCAAACTTGTATGTCAATTAATTTATCATCATTAAAGTTCACATTTATATCATACTGAGTTATTTGTTATTTCTAACTATAATCAGAATACAAATTAAGTTTAACCATTTATTTAAAGTAATAATAGTAGTAGTATATTACACATAAACGGCCAAAACAATGCTAAAAATGTATTTGAACGTTCGACTTCCTTACAAACTTTTACCAGCTCTACAGGAGCTGTCTTGCAAACATAGCCAAATCCATGTCAGTCAATAAAAGAGCACGAACGAGTCACATGACTAGGGTTTGTTATTATTTGTGCACCTTTGCGGCAGATATCCTTGTTGTGATCATTACATTTTTCTATAAAATTAATTTAATTGAATAATGAGTTATGAATAATTATAAAAGTTAATGTACAAGAAACTCCACCGGAACAATCCAGGAAACATGTAGAAATCCTGAAAAAATGCTTCGATGGCATCAACACTACCGATTTGTTGCAGATGGATGCTTAGGACAAAACAAAAATACTATGCAGATGACTATGTGCATTGTTTGGTTAAGTCGCAGCCCTGAACACATAAAACGAATAGAAGTTGTTTATCCAATAACTGGACACTCATTTAAGCCAAGTGGTCGTATTTTTGGCTTGATCTAAAGAATTATCAACAAGAAGGGCACGATTACGGATGTAAAAGACTCATGAAGCTCTTGCGGCCTTCGGAGTTGTCAAACAACTGGGCAAAGATTGAGAAATCATGGACAGGAGGGCAAAAACAAAGAAATGCAATGAAAGATACTAAGGACCTTCATTTAAAGATTTCTTGTGTCCGAAGACTAGTTTTCACTAAGCAAGATATCCAAAACGGGCATTAACAGCCCAAGGAGAGATGCAATACCAGATTGATACTTTTTTTAAATCTCATTGAAGGCACAAAATTTCGCCTGAAGTTTGCTTTTTTTCGTCAGCTATGCCGGATTCGAATGCATTGGTTTTTTTATATCAAAGACAAAGTACATGATTGGACCTCCCCGGGATTTGAACCCGTGATCTCTCGGTTAGATAATTAATTCGAGACTATAACCATTAGTATACAGAGGGGGACAGATTGATACTTGCACATCCTCAAACGGTCACAAAAAAAAAAACGAAACGGATATCAATGAGAAAGTCAAAGTCAACCCATCAGAACCTTCTGATGTTGAAAATCTACTTAAGGCACACTATGGAAATGAGTGGAGTGAACCCGAAGGTTTGAAATGGTACAAAGAAATATTAGACGAAAACAGGATGGTGCCGAAAGTCTTTGGCTGTGTTTATGACTACGATGAGTGTGAATGTGTAAATGAAGCTAATTTCGAAGTTTTTAGACCTTTTTGGAATGAATAACATGAAACTGAATTTCTAACATTATTAAACTTATTTTTATTATTGTACTAACAATACATTAGCGAACGTTATTGTTATTAGTAATGGTATCATTTTAAAGTTATTACCAACAAAAAGTCATAGCTACCTTCATCAAAGTATACCGTTACCAAGGAAAAAGCTTTGTTCACTTTTTATTATGCCAACTCAAGAAGAGATTTTGTTTTTGCTTAAAAAATTTTAACACGTTTTGTATTTTAATACATTTTTTATTTAAATAACTGCTTTTATTAAAACCGGATGATATTACAAATAGTCCAAATAAACCTAGCTCTTAAACCTTTTATACTAAAATTATTAGAGTTAGCTATAAAAACGACCACCTTAAACTGGGTTTGTTACGAAGACGGCCAACTCCAAACATTAGTGAAAAGCCGGCCAGGTCCTTATTTTAAACTTAAAATAACTAAAAAATAATAACAATTTAAGTAACGTTAAAATTGAAATGGTATAAGAAGTCTACATTGAACCAAATAAAAAAATCACACATCCGTTAGGACTATTTTGATATAAAACAGTTTTGAACCTCTCCTAAACGATTTTGCAATATGTACTTGGCCAGGTTTGTAACTGGGCTACTCATATAGTAGTGATGTGAGAATCGAATACTTAAGAGAATCGAATACGGTGTATTCAAAAGCACCCTTTTATTCGAATATGTATTTGAGTACAAGTATTCGAATATTTTATCTATGTTGAGAACTTCTAACAGATAAGTCCAGAATTGTTACTTCCCTCCCGTAATTCATTGTTTCTTGGTTATTTGTAAATGGCCTGTCAAAAATGTGGGAATATCCTTTGTTTTTTTGTGCCTCCTACAAACATGTCACCCATGATTTATGAACTTCAGAAAATATATATTTGTTTACCTGCTATTTCAGTATCGCCTGATAGATTATTGCCTACTGCAGGTTTTGCCACCAATGGTCGTAGAAATAGATTGTAGCCAAACACATCAATAACATTTTGTTTTTACACAACAACACGAAATCTATATATATATATAAATGAATGTTTGCATGTTTGTCCTTTATGGAATCGTGAACTATTGGACCGATCATGATGAAAATTTGTACGTATATGTATTTTTCCACGGAGAAGGTTTATAAGCTATGCCCATCCCTTTCCCGATTCAGGATTCCGCCCCACTGGTTACAGAAATACCCATAAGAAATGCATTGCAGCAAACATATGTTAACGTCTTTTCAAATTTTTAATCAGCTGTTCTTTGTAAACATATATTACACTTATAGTTTTAAAGCATAGAGTAAGCTTAAGAGAAACGACAAATTTTGTTTAAACTGTTTTTGCAATCACTGTTAAACATAGACTTTACTATCCAGATAATACAATTCAAATTTGACGTAAAAATTCACCTTTAACTGCAATATTTATTTAATATAAACCATGCTCATGCTTGATCAGAAGAGTAATGCAGATATCATCATAATTACTATCTTACGTTGGCTACAAATATAAAGAATGTTATAAAATCAACCTTAGTTGTTTTTTTTGACAGAAGTATGGTTCTCAAAACTCCGTGTGTACATATTCTCTCGATCGAGACAACAAAGCAAGCTCAATCGTGGCATCGGAGATATAACTAATTTAATCTAAAATTTATTATAGTAAAAAAAAAAAATTTACTAAGTAATATAAGGACTTCGGTTCTTAAGATTTGCGTGCGAAGCCGTGGGTAACAGCTAGATAGAGGCAGGAATATGGTACATACCTTCATAATACGCCCAAGAGGCTCACGATGGAACGACTATCAATTATCTCAGCAATGTTTAGAATGTGATAGAAAAAGAATAAGTGAATATAGTGTACTGTTTTTCAACGGGAAATTGCGTGCGAAGCCGCGGGCAACTTTTGCAAAAAATTATTGAAATGCGCAGCAAAGCGCGCCGGGCCCGCTAGTAATCAATAATTTTTGTCTTTATTGCTTACAAATGTATTTATTAATTCAATATTCGTACAACTATACATTTTGTCAAGCTTGAAAGTGTTTCATTACTTATTCTAAATTATGAATCTTTCCTTAATTATTCATCGATAGTCCAGGTATGTACAAATATTCGTCTAAACCACTCTAATGAATACATGTATATAAATACGAATACAGCTCTTATTTATTTGAATACTATTAGTCCAAACGTATGAATACTGTTAGTTTGAATTCGGTTCTTCCAGAGAAATTGTATTCATTTTAAAAGTGTTCGTACTCACTTTGAGGTATTCTGGCGGTATTCGAATACGTTTCGATTCTATATTCGATTTTCCCATCACTATTCACTAAACCACTATTACTATAGATGTTTGGAGTTTGTTTGGACACTGTGGTGGGAGAATCGAATACTTAAAAAAATCGAATACAGTGAATTCGAATACACCCCTGTATTCGAATATGTATTCGAATACTTTTGCTTTTTGTGCCTTTGGATTTTGGTGCCTCGTATAAACAAGTCATACCCATGATATACGAACTTCAAAAGAAATATCTTTGTTTACCTGCTACTTCAGTTCCGTCTGAAAGACTATTTTCCACAGCAGGTCTTGTCACTAATTACCGTAGAAATAGACTGAAGCCAGAAAACCTCAATAATATTTTGTTTTTACACAACAATATGAAATAAACATTCATATTTGTCTTTATTGCTTACAACTGTAACTCTTAAATAATATGTATTTTTAAATTTAATGATTATACAATTATACATTTTTTCAAGTATTAAAATTTGTAATTATTTTTTCAAATTATGAATATCCCCTAAATTATTCTGTTCAAAGTCTCCATATATGTATTCATTTTAAACCTCATATGAATACGAATACAGCTCTTGAATATTTTATTTGAATACTATTTGTCAAAATAAACGAATACTCCAGGTTTGAATTTAATTCTTCCAGAGAAATTGTATTCATTTCAAAAGTATTCGAATTCATTTTGATGAATTCGAATATGTGAATACTCTGGCTGTATTCGAACACTATTCGATTCTGTATTCGATTCTCCCATCACTGAGTGGAGTACGTACAGTAGGACTAGAAGTAGACGGGAAAACTGAACTGAGGTGAAATGAAAGCTGATAAGATTTTGTCCTAGTTGATAGCTGAGATTATGTGATTTCATTCATAAATAATAGTAGTAACACCAATAACAAGTAGTGATTAGGGTGTGTGAAGTAATGTACTTATGAACTGTGAATTATAAATAACTATGTTGCTGAATATGGCACTAACCCAGCAACAGATCGTGTAATTGGCCATGTATGAGCTGAACATCAAGACTAACCAACGGTACAGGAGACAAATATCGTAGAAGTTTCAAGAATCTTAATATTTTTGTAATACTGTAGTCAACTGAACTGAAGATTGATTTAATACTGTGGAGTAAATTTTCAGGTTAAATTAAATTAGACTATAAGTTAATTTCTTGTAAGTTGACAAATCATAGAGTTATTAAATTGCTCTGTAGGCTCATTGTTATTCAATTTTCTTATCAATTCTGTACTTGGTATTAAAGTAATTGGGTTTTGGGAGACAAGTGATAATGTTTTAGAACCACAGATAGTATTCATAAATTATTGTAATCTGTTATTAGGACCATACATTTTAGTGGAGAAAGTCTGTTATTACTCTGCAAGCTTAGTTTATTTTAATATGCCTGAAATATATTACAAAATGAAGTTTTTAATTATGTTACAGATGGATTTTAGTATTGCAAATACATAGTATATACACAAAGAAAACAAAGTAATTGATGGTAAATTCTACCATCATCTTCTATTTCGGGTTGAGTATAAGCCAGTTTTTTGTATTGATTAGTATAATCATCGATACCTAATATTCGTATCTCAAATATGAGACTATAATATGTCAAATATGAGACTATAATCTCTAACTATCTATAATCATAGTAAGAATCATGTTTGAAATAAAATAATTAGTTAAATGTACACAGTGATAATCTCATAATTAATAAAGGAATCATAAGGATCAAACACACAGGCAGGAAATGGTAATTAAATGATTACATAACTAAAACTAAGAAGAAAAAAAGGAAATTTTCTGAATTATTCATGTTTCCTTCTGAATAGGAATGATTAACCATTTAAAAAAGTGGTTTTAAAACATCCTCTTCACAAAAACACATACAAACATTAGGCCTATAAGTTATGAAAAATATTAAAGGAATAAAGCAAAGTTGCGTGAGAATGGAAAATATTAGAGATGAACTCAGTGGTATAATAAAAATCTTATCACTAACTTCATCTCAACATTTTTTTCCATTCTTGGACAACTTTGCTTTATTCCTTTAATATTTCCAAGAAAGTCCACATGCCGTACCACATCAAATTTTACTACATTGTAAAGAATAAACTGGAGTTTAAAATAAATATAAAAATGTAAGAAAAATTATATTGTTTATATTCTAATTGTATAATGTATTGTGTAACATTTACATGCAAAATAACTCAATATTTATTACTAAAGTCACTAAGCATTAAATGAGTTTCTATAGATGAGATCAGCATATATCTCCCAATTCTATGGACAAGAGGATTCTTTCATCCACAGATCCAGATCCCTAAACTTTCCGTTTAATTTCCCACCTACACCCATACCTTATGCATGGAGTTACAAAAGGGTTAGTTTACTTTACAGTATATATAATAATGAGAAATGTCCGAAATCCTACTGTCCTTTCAAATCATCATATTTGCTAATGGCAAAATTAATAAACAAAGAATTAATTTGCTTATCACAAAAAAGTACGTATTATTTTGTTTTGTTTCAGAAATGAGCTTTAGGAATGATTATCGATTTCCTAGCACAGTTTTCAATTTTTTTGGTTCAAATAGCAGTTTTGAAGACATCAAAGATTATTCAAGCTCTGTACGTATGCGATTATAAAACTGTATTGTAGATAGAGTTCTTTTCAACATATTAATTTGTTATCCATTAAATTATTGCAATGGATGTAAATCCATTAATTGTAAATCGTAAGTTTTGTGTACAAATGGTGATGGTTCATTGAAGAAATTTAATGACATTTTAAGAGTGTGAGAAAAATGTTAGGACAACTCCACGGGATTTTTCACTTCATTGATTTCAAAGACTTGGCCCCCTAGCTTGCGCTTCATGTGCAGGAACAAGTGGTAGTCAGGCGGTGCCAAGTCGGGGCTGTAGGGCGGGTGACTGAACTCCTCCCAATGAAATTGTAGAACCAATGTTTAAATGTCACCAGCGGTATAACAAACTGTTTTTTGTTTTTAATTTTAAATTTAAAAAATCAAATAAGTGTTTGTAAATTAGAATAATAAGTTAACTTTGCTTATTTAATATAAAGTTGTTAATGTTAATGGCAATAAAATTCTTGATTCTTTCCACTACAATTGTGTAATATAGGCTCCTAATTGAGTATCGTCTAATTAACTTTTTCACTTAGCTATTATTACAAACTATAACTACAAAGCTATTATTAATCAGCTATATATCATGACTTAATCAATAATGTATATTATTATGGCAAATAAAAAAGATAATTGTTATTATTGACTGCAAAATATTCCTAAAACTGGATATCGTTAATCAACGCCTAAACTGCCACTCGAATGTTAAATTCAGCTCCATTTCGCTTTCCATTAATGCAGGGTCAAACTGTCTCAGACTTGGCTCCTAGAATCTGGAATCAACATGTGTCTGAAGAGATAAAAAAAAATAGCGATGAAGTTCATAACAAACTTTTTGCATCGTTTCAACATTAGAGAAACCTAAACTACTAAATCAAGTGCAATCTAGATGAGTAGGTATTCTCATTGTTTTATGAGGTGTACAATTAAGTGCACTACGCTGTTTTAAACATGATCTCAAACTGTGGTGGAGAAACTGAGTTTTCTGTAATTACTTAGCTATTGTGGGAAGGGTTTTCAATACAAATGCTGAGTTCAGCACTAAGTAGAAGGTTAATGGAGCTAAACTCAACATATTGAATCAACTCTTCCCACCGTATCTACCTTATGTGTAAACTGCCAGTATTCGTTTTTACAGATGTTTGTAAAATAATTAATTAAAATTATAAAATTGATTGTTATTTGTGTTCAGAATGAAGTGCACTATACGTACAACACGATTTAAAGTAATAATCCATGCACAACTTATTTTTATCAGGTAATATAGTTGTTAGCGGGAACATCTGCATGTGTTCATTGTATATACTCTTGTACAAAAATGTTACAAATTTTAAACATTCTCTAAATCCGTATCATATTAAGAATTATTTTTCAAGTTTAAGAATAATAGTATAGTTTAGCTAATATTATAGTTTCCTAAGGTAATTACTTGGTAAACAGTAGTTAACAGTGTGGTTTTGTTGATTGTCTTGAATAGTAAATTTGTAATATGTCATAGATATTAATAAAAACAGCTTTTTTTTGAAGATATTTACAAATTTTATTTTTATTTGCTCCGAATAATATTGTGAAATTATAATCTTTGATTTGTATTGAATGGAGTTTACAATACTGTATGTATATGGTAAAACTAAATAAGAATATTGTTAATAACAGCAAATAAGTTTGAGTATATGCCCATGCTGAAAGGTCTGGCAGTGGTGGTTTAGGTAGTAACCAAGTTGTCTGGCAGAGAAAGGGTTAACCCTTTGCCATCGGATGGGTGTTTTAATGATTGTCCTCTCAAGTTGGATGGGCCACTTTACTTACTGCCCACAGCTGTTTCCGTGGCAGCTCGATTGATGAACTAACCTCATTGTCCTGTGCAGTCGGCACGGCCACTATTGTGGCAATGGCCGCTTTGCTCTCTGCTCGGTTAGTAAACTCCCATTGTGCTTTGCCAGGTCGGAACGTATTTTTGCTTATCTAATACAATTGTGAATCACCTTGGGTTTTTAATAATTAAAAGGCCAATAATAAATTTAAATTACATTGTTTTAATTCATTTAACAACTTAAGGTATCTATTTTTTTAGTTTTCTGATTTTCTTTGGAATATAATACAATATTAGTATTAATTAATATTAATAAAAAACATTGAAAATGCAAAAAATTATGTAATACATACAAAATACATATAATTTTTTGTTGTTGTTGACACAAACTAATTTTTGAAGTCTTTTTCTGTATGATATTTTTGAAAACAAAGTCCAACACAAAGTCCTGGTTTACTCTCACAAGTATCACATATTAATTTTGTTCGTTTCCTTGACGAACCTTCACCTCGTCCACTGCAAACAATACAGTCCTTCAATTTTTTACCTTCAAGAGGCATCAATACATGAAGCTTGCCATTCAAACGTTCTTCTTGTTCAATGCTGGGTGGCCTGCTTCATTTGTTTTTATTTTGTTTGTCCCCCACTAATTGCTTTACCAGATTTTTCCTGAAAACTCTTTGTCGGACTTTGGCATTTTCTGGTCTATTCTTTGTGAACAGAATGTAAGCATTTACAATGGCTGTTTCAAACAACCAAAAAAAAACCTTCCTCCACCATTTTAGTGACTTGCGGATGAATGGGTAACTTGAAATATAATGGTCTGTCAGGTCGACACCACCCATCGATTCATTATATTTACAAACAGACTTTGGTTTATTTACACTGACAACGGCTCCCCCTTTCTTGACACGTCTAACTGTTTGTACAGAGGCATCATACAAAGTGCTAAGAACAGTCACGTCATTTGTGTCTTTCCAGTGTACAATAGAAAATTTATTTTCCTTTCTGTATACTTTCATATCTCCTTTTTTTAGTTTACTTTTCTGTGTTTTTTTAGAAGATCTGATTTTTGTGGGTAACCCTTTGCGATTACGCATTATTGTACCTGTCAAGTGTACTTTCATTTGATGAAGTGCAGATGCCAGTTCTACACTGGTGTAATAGCGATCTGTAAAAATATGAAAGCCTTGTACACTGCCGTAATCGTCTTCCAGTTTCTTCACCAAGTGCAGCACTATTCTGCTTGTTACAAGCAAATCTGGCCTAATCAGAGTTTCTGTAGTTGTCTTACCTAAGTAAGGTTCTAGGCCACAAATATAGCCGGTGCTTGCTTCTGCGATAACAAAAATCTTTATACCCCATTTTATGGGTTTATCCTTGTTAACTTTAAAATGTACTCTGCCTTTAAAGGCAACGGTACTCTCATCCACGCTGATCTTGTGCTGTGGAACATAATATTTTCTATACATTTTATCCAAATATTGCACTACTTTTCGCACTTTTCCAGAGCGTGTTAGGGTTCCTCTTATGGGACCACTACTATGGGGAGGATGTACATGAAGGTTCCAAAAAATCTGTTTAAACCTTTCTTTAGAAAAAGTGTTCATAAAAAAAGGCTGGTAATCTACAATATTAGAAGAAAAATAGTCATCCAATTCTGGCTTAGGATTTAGTCCCATGTTAATTAGTACCCCGAAAAAGGCCTTCATTTCTTTATTTGTCACTTCTGCCCAGTTCCACCAAGTTGATTTTTTCCGCAATGGGGTATTTTTTTGAATTTTTTCTGTGGCGTACCGGTTGGTTTCATTAACAAGTTCATTAATTAGTTCATCTGTAAGAAATAATGTTAAAAAAATCAAGTTCAGTTTGAGGGGTTTGGCCTTGAGGTGGTTTAAAGCCATTGTTGAGTACAAATCTAAATTTTTCAAACCCCACATCATAGTCATTCCATTCCCTCCAACCTGCATCATCTATTTCACCTTCGTTTTCATTTAAATCTCCATCTTCGTTAGTAGAATCAGGTCCATTTACATTGTTGTTCTCACTGCCGTGTTCATTTACATTTTCAATATCAAAGGGGTCTTCATGTTCTATTTCATAATCGGGCCCATCTAGATAAACATTATCTGGATCCTGATCAATTGGGCTTTCCGGCAAAGTATCATTTATTTGATCTATTTCACTTCGTCTGAATTCATCAAATTGTTCTCCAATGTTAGAATCAACATCGCTTTCATGATTAGAATCGCTATTAGAAATATACTCATCAAGCAATTCTCTAATATCGTCAGATTTGTCTACATAAACATTTTTGTTAGTCATTTTGATATTAATAACAACACATAGACAGCCTCATTTGCTAAAAACCTAACCATATAACCAAGATACTAAGGTTATACATGTGGTGTAATGTCTTCGGTAATATAGTACAATTTTAGATTACCCTACCTTTATATGATGTAAAAAATAAGGTATTACTAAAGGTAAACTAGGTACTTAAATCACACTTTTCAAATAGTCACAGTAATCACTCAAAACAGCTGAATAAACACATAACAGATGCAGGAACGAAGTAGTAAGCAACAAGCAGTGAAGTAATGGCATGGCCGTCGACATCATGTGTTTAAAAGTTTTTTTTTCGTAAACGGAAGAAATTATAAATATAATCAGTGTTCCCAACTGTTCTTCAAAAGTTCCAAAATATACCTTTGTTACCATAGTAACTGGATATTGTTTAAAAAAAAGAAATAAATAAATATGTTGAATGGCCACCAGAGTGGCCCTACTTAGCGCGTAGGGAAATCACTAGTGGTCACCAGAGTGGCCCATCCGACCTCACAGACAAAACCAATACAAACTGCTCCGATCTGAATACAACAATGGCGGCTGCCACTATAGTGGCCTACCCGACCTGAGAAGACGAACGGTCATGAATCAATATAGAGCTGGCACAGAAACGACGTCGGCCACCTAAATGGCCCATCCGAGTGCAAAGGGTTAAGTTACACATTTGATTAAAATCTGTTATTTGATAAAAACAACTTACATATGTTCCAAAAAGCTCAGTTTTACTCAGGTCATCAAAATAAATAGGCCTATTTCAGTTTTATAAAAATACATTTTTTCTTTTGTAAATCTTATTTGTTTGTATTTATTGTTTCAGAGAATGAATATGGGAAACAGCACTGGGTTACCAACCACAGTTTTAAATTTTTATGGAAATGAAATGCCCGGAAAATATAACATTAATGAACAGTCAGAATCCTCTTCTTCAGACAGTGACAGTAATAGTGATAGTGATAGTGATAGTGGTATGGACACAGGTGATATCAAAATCTTAAAATCCGGTAAATATAAGATTTATGAGCCACCTAGTGTTCCCTCATATCCTGAAACTACTGCAAATTATCAGTTTCATCAGGATACTACTTACTTGTTTCCTCCACATTCAAAAATAACATTTGAAACTGTTTCAAAAATTGAAATGGATATTGATTTCAATGACATGATTTCTCTTATATTTTTGCTGTTTGACAGTAATTTTGCTCTACAGGAGATACTGTCCATGGTAAAGAACTACCAAGTCAACGGTGTGAGAAATTTTGTAAATGACAATAGATTGTCAAGTTGGGCTCGATACCAGAATAATAACCAGACCAGTAACTGGAGAATGGAGTTGGTGGAAGCTCTCGCTGTGATACAGAATTACAGGATTTTGGAGAAACTTGGATATAGTAGAAATGAAATAAATGAACAGTTTCAACCCAAAAGTAATGAGACTTTGCATCTAAACAGAGCAAAGAAAATGCTTTTTAAGTTGTGTGATTGCTTAATTGGAGAACAAGCCATACAACTTATCAATTTTGTAAGAACAGAGAAAAAGTTTGACAATGATATTACTATATCTTATGATATAGCAAACATGGAACTTCATGTTTTGTTCTGGTTGACTCAAAGTGCCATTACCATTGACAATGGAGTTAATGTAAACGTTGTAACAAAATATTTGAAAAGAATGAATTTGTCAGATATAGTAGAAAGAATTGAAGAGACAGTTAAGAAGATCAATGAATTTCTTCCGAACAAATACAACTTAAGGGAAGAGGAGGATAAAAATTCCTATAAAATTAAAAACCCAAAAAATGTTGGGCTGTTGGTTATTGTAAATATGCTTGATTTCGAAAATAATGTTGAAGAAAGAGAAGAATTTAAGGTTAGTAATTTCTTAAGTTAGCTATTACAGTGTAAAAGTACACTACATCACATGTAATGTTACAGGCTTCACTGAAGTTCAATACAAAATTTCAAGTTAATAGCTCATTTTATTATTGCCATATAGAACGACAGACAAACTTAGAGAAATTGTGTCTACTGGCCTATTGCTGTATCACTCAATTGACTATTGAGTGATAGGCATTAACAATGCTCAGCCAAATTCCAAAATTGGACATGCAGCCTCAACTCATTCTTGTCTGTATACAAATGAAATTTGAATGACAGTTTCAAGTCTATAGGTAAAAATCATTCTTGAGATAATATCTCACCACTTGTTACATTCACATTTTTGTTCATTTATAGTGTTTCATATATGTGTTTAAATAAAAAGTCTACATACCAAATCACTATAAAATGATGTGTGTAAATTGGGATAGTTGGGTTGCACGTGTTAATATGTTAAAATCTCTTAAGAGCATACTGTTTGTGTACAGATTGATTTATTCTACTATTTTTCCATTGCCATCATGGTTACCTGTCAGATGAATGTAGAAATTTTCTCTGACACTCAGTCAAATCACATGGAGTGACATGTACCATTATTGAACTCATTGTACCTCTTCTAGAAATGATGCCTCATGCAAGATTTGAAATCTATAAGTCAGTTATAGATATTAGAATTAGGGTGGGCCTACCTTATGTTATTCCCAATAATGTAAAATACCTAATCATTCCTTTCACTATGGAACATTATTTTTATTTTGAGCGCAACGTCTGTAAGTTAGAATCAGTGTTTTTACTGAACGATTAATAAATCTTGGGATTCTTAATAAATCTTGGGATTCTTTATTTTATTAGTAATTTTCTAAACTTCTCTAAACATAAACATGTTTTAATTTTTAGTATAGCTATGATTTTATTTCTAACTTTACAAAATGAAATACATATAAAATAATAGGGTAAAATCTTAAGCCAGGCTTAGATAAATGTTACATTCAAATAATAAAAAAGTAGTGGGATATTTGGTAGTTTTTCTATTGTTGTGGGTGGGATAGGCAGCTCATTCGCTATCAAACAGTTTAAGTCCTCTTTATTTTTTCTTATTCTTGTTTGTTATTATTTATTTTTTTATATAAATTTAATTTTTTTTCACAATAGAGTTTTTAGAAGAGTTAGTGGAGTAACAGGAATGTTAGCATTTTTTAATATGAAAATTTAAATCAGTTTCATTTGTCTAAAGGTATTAATCAGTCCAGTGGTAACTTATCGATCCTGCATGTGAATATTAGAAGCTATAATAAACATATAGACGAGTTATTTTAAACAGTTTTAATGTGCAATTTGATATCATAGTGTTAACGGAAACTTGGTTGGGTGAAAGTGGTGTGATTGTTGGTGTGGATGGGTATGACGTCATAGTTAATAAAGTAAGCAGAAATCAAAATGATGGTGTGATTGTCTATGTACGAAAGTGTTTCAGTGTTACGCTTGAGGAAGTCAGAATGCATGTGGCCACAAGTATAAAGATAAACTTATCTATAGGTAATGAGCGGCTTTGTTTACTCGTAGTGTATCATAGTCCGTCCCATGACCTTGACCTACAGTTGTTTAATCAAGACCTGGAGGTATATTGTAATAATAGGCCCAGGGATCGCATGCACTGGATAGTTGGTGATATTAACTGTTGCATACAACAGGAAACGCAAAATCCCCTCCCACAACAATATCTAGATGTTTTGTACGGGTCCAGTTTTATTGGTTGTATTGCTGTTCCCACAAGAGTTACGAGCGTAAGTAAAAGTTGTATTGATCATATTTTTACAGACTGTAAGGAAATTAATAAGTTAACAAGCTCAGTTATTCAATCCAAAATGACGGATCATTTTTTTATTATTACAGAATTAAAAAACTGGGTAGAAAAGACAAAATCGAAAAATAAAAAATTAATACATTTTGTTGATTATGCAGCTGTGGGTCATCTTATAACCAATTTAGATTGGTCTCCGGTCGTAGAAACAGATGATGTCAATGTTAGTGAGGTAGAGGTGGTTGTCAAGATATTCATATCAGGATTATCAGATAGACTCTGTATTCCAATTTTCTCCAGTTTCTCTTGAACAATTAGAGAAAAGTGTATTAGAACTGAAAGGGGGATCAGCTCCAGGCGTTGGTGGGATCCATACAAAAGTTATTAAAAGTAATTTTCAAAATTTAAAAGTGCCTATTACTCATGTTATTAATATTAGTTTGTCTCAGGGAAGATATCCAGATTTCTTATAGACCTATTACTCTCGCTTGTGTTCTGGTAAAACTCATTGATAAGTGTGTTAAATTACAGCTTGTTGATTATTTAACCCAGAACAATTTCTTGTTTTCAAATCAATTTGGTTTTAGAAGAGATAAAAATATTAATGATAATTTATTTATGGTTACAAAAGAAATTCATGAAACAATCGGCCCTAATAATAATAAATGTATAATGGTGTTTATTGACTTGGCGAAAGCTTTTGATTCTGTTGACTGTGGTATTTATTAACAAAATTGGTTAATGCTGGTATAAAGGACTTGGCACTTGATTGATATAAAAGCTACTTAAGTGATAGGCGTCAGTTGGTGTCTATAATGGGTGTTAGTAGTAGAGTAGCAGAAATTGATTACAGGGTTATACAAGGGAGTACCCTTGGTCCAATTCTATTTTTAATATATATGAACAATTTAGGTAGGGTTACGTTAGATAATGGCAAGATATTTCTTTATGCTGATGATATTGCTTTTATATTCGAGGGTTCGACCTGGGATGAAGTTTATGGTAATACTGAACAGGGTCTCCATACGGTTAAGGGGTGGTTTGACCAAAATAAGCTTACTGTCAATACGCAAAAAACTAAGTGCATGGCCATCTCTCTTAGATCTTCTTCTCATCCTTTGGGGTTACAACTCAGGTTACGTACTTGTGGCAGAATGAATGGTTGCATAACGTGTGAGTGTGTTGAGAGTGTCGACGAATATAAGTATTTAGGAGTGACATTTGATAAGAAAATGAGTTGGCCTTCACACATCATTAGTATAAGGAATAAGCTTTGAAAATTCATATTTGTTTTAGCTAATTTGCGCCGGATGGTTAATCTGATCGTTGTTAAATGTGTGTATTATGTTTATGTTCAATCGGTTTTACAGTTTGGAATAATCGCCTGAGGTGGAGCAAATAAAAATGTAATTAATCCATTAGAAACCAGTACAAAAGGCTATTATTAAATCTATCTTACAGAAAGACAGAAGATACCCGACAAACTCAATTTTCGATGAATTTAAAGTTTTAAATCTAAATTAACTCTATGTAAGAACCCTTATTTTATATATTTTTTAAATAAGTTTACCCTTTCCACACCTATAATCCATCACTACCTTACTCGTTCAGTGGAAAATATTGGAATGGTAATTCCTAGATTATCGAAATCTGTTAAAACCTGTTCGTTTTACATAATTAACATGTTTTATGCAAATTTACCAGTACACCTTAAAGGTAAAGATGTCCTAAGAATAAATAGTTACAAAAAATTAGTAAACAAATGGTTAGTTGAAGTGGGTAGAGAAGGTGTTGAACGGTTTATTGTTTCTATATATTCCTAAAGAGTGGGGTGTGTGTGTAGAGAGTGGCTGGGTGTGTGTGAGAGAGAATGAGTGAGAAAGTGGGAGGAGAGTGTGGGTGAATGTGTAAAAGGGAGTGAGAGAGAGAGATTGACTGAAAAGAGAGAGTGAGAAAGAGATAGAGAGAGAAATTGCTGAATTCGTCTTGTATTTGTTGATAGTTTCACATGCAGGACGAAAATATGCCAAAATTTTACAGTGTTACATAATTTTACAAGTTAGGTAATTGTAATTAGCTTATCGAATAAGTAGTCTCAAATTGTATTACCTTTTTTTTCTTATCTTATTTAAATTTATACTTTATGGTTGTTATATTTGTTTAGTAGACTTTTAGAGCTCGTTCCCAGCACACAGGCATATGCCTTTGCTGGGGACATATTTCACTTACAAATATGGTACGTATGCAATGCTTACTTTGTGAAATCAAGTTTCTCATTTCTCAGTTCATTTTTGAGATATCATGCGGACAAACAGAAATGAAATTTTTTCAGCCCCACAGGATTCGATAAAGCTCAGTTAATGAATCATTTATAAGAGTTATCAGTATTATAGATATTTTGTATACTTTTACAATAAAAAAATGTAAGAATTGAAAATCCTACTATTCCTTCATATTATCAATTTATTGTCAATGTAAACTTAAATCATACAAAAGTACAACATTTTTCATGAGGTACGTTGTGCTTTAAGTAGACTGGTATCGTTTTATCAAATGGAAAGGTTTAGTATATTTATTTTTGAAAATCTTGATGTGTTTTCTCTTTCTTCTTCCCTTCTTTTTATTAGTAACTGCTTTGCAATTTTTCTAGGGCAACTCTACACTCTATGCTAGTTTTTGGAAAAATATTGACAGTGACGGTTTTATTTTTAAGCAATTTGGAAAGTCTCCAATGTTAAACATCCAGTTAATGAGAAAAGTTAAAGGGTGCATTATTTCACTAATTATTTTTTTAAGTACAAAATTAGATAGTCCAAAAACATTGTTTACCACGAACCTTCACACCAAGTCGTATATCACATAGAAATTGGTGGAACTGCGAAACCAGTAAAAAAACCACAATTAACTTTCTTTGGTTCGTCCCTTGAAGCAGTCTTACAGCAGAACTCCATGTAAAGTTTGAAGCAGGCAACTGATTGAAGGCTTTTAGAGCTACTGTAGGGTTGGAGCGCATAGCTTACCTTAGGAAGTGGAGCTGGTTATTCTGTCTTGTGTGGCAAAGAGCGACCAGTCCTCCAGGTACTACTCTGTTAGATATGTACTGTGACTCTTCCAAGGTCAACAGCCAGTTAACTAGGCAGCAGGTGTATACCCTCCACATGGCTTCCTTTTGCATCACATTAGCAGCATGTCTATAGGCAAATATTTGATCATGTCTTCTTAAGTTATATACAAAATGCATGTCAGCATTCTGTAACCATCGAACACAATCAAAATCGTCCCTTGACAAACTGTTGCTGTAAGAGGAAAAGCCATAATGGGAAACAAACAGGGTTAAAGATTATACAAATTCCAGTTTCCGGCAGTATACACTGTGTAAATTCCTGATACATCTGAGATATTCCAAATGGATTGATATATCGGTGTACAATCTTTACCATGGTTATTAAAATATCTTTTTGGTGTATAAAAAAAATTGCCTCTCCCTGTTTTAAAGGAGGGTAGAAGAAGATAGCTTTAAATTTTTATATTGCAAATGCTATCTTGTGACGTGTTATTTTAAAGGCCTATTCAATAAAAACACACTGGGATGAAGACAACTTCCCTAAGACATTACTAGCAAAAGTTGTGGGAAAATAACCCCTTAAATTGTAATGCTGCCTACAAAAAGACACCTCTTACACAAACTATGTACACCATAAAAATTAGATACTTTATAAAGAGATAAGCTGGACACCTCAAAGTCTTACTGAAAGATATCACACATGCATTATGTTGATATGTGCAAGACATGCCAGAATTGCTATTTTTGTGACTTCTGCTGTAACGATAATATTTTATATAGTATTTATCTAAAGTGGCTCAATGACTACATACGCATTCCAAAGGCTTCAATGTAACTTTTGATGAAGGTTTTGTTGCATTCTGGTTAGATTCTGAATTTTACGGCGGTTGTAAAGGGAGCGCATCAGTCGAGTTTAGAATTGACAGCTACATGGACGAGCCGTCACATGTTTTGTCTGCGCTGGTGTTTATTTCACAAATGATTGTAAATATTGAAAATTTTAAGTGTAAATGGGTTTGTAGTGTTAGTATCTTCAAATTATTTCGTTTGTGTATGTTGTTCTAGTCTGTGTGTAAGTAGAACGACTTGACCTTGAGTTACGGTGATCATAAACAGCTAGTACTTTACTAAGTACATTTGTATAGTTTTTATGTTTTTTTGTGTTTGTTCAGTGATATTTATAAACAGTGAGTCGTAAAAACATTGCTGACAATGAAGACCTAGTATTGCAGGCATTAGATTTAAGCATTAGCAGTGTAGAAAATACAGAGTGTTAGGTTAGGTTAGAAAATTTCTACTGTTGTAGCGGTTCATATTTTCATATTTATTTTCCAAACTTTATAAGTACATTTTATGCATACCATATAGCAAAAACGCCGCAGCACTCAAAGGGTTAAAAGAAATGTCACAAGATGGGTTACAATTAGAAAATTTATAGTTAGCCCCTTCTACCCCTCTCCAAAAAATTCACAAGTATTTCAATTAATTATGCTGAAGGTTGTACACTGATATCTTAATACGTTTGGAATATGTCTAGGCATATCAGGACTTAATTTATACCCTAAAATGTAAGGGGTTAATTGCCCATAACTTTTGAATGTCGTAGAGAAGTGTTTCTATTAAATAGATCTTTAAAATGAGATGTCACAAGATAGGGGTTGCAACTTTAAAATTAAAGTTACCACTTTTTACCTTCCTTTGAAAAGGGGGGAAATTGTTAAACTCAAATAGTTTAAAATAAATCCCTTCTTTTATTTAAGATAAGACAAAGATATCTTTATTACAATTATGTCTAGATAACTATAGTGTCATAGAAATACAGTTGAGGAGTAAGTACAATTTTGAGTAAGTTTTTAAGAGTCTGGTTTAGTTCTCCAGCTCATGAATTCTTCGATGCTGTACAGGGGTTGATCGAGAAGCCAAGTCTTCAAGTGGTGAGTAAATTCTTGTTGATCCACGTTTTTCAACTTCTTTGGCAAACAGTTCCACATTTTGGTACCAATGCAACTTGGTTTATTTTCAGTGCTCCAGAGTTGGTGCAGAGGAAGGCAATAGTCAGTGGCACGTCTGGTTTTGTAGTAATGAAATTGTTAACCCCTTTCATCTATACTTAAAGCCTTGACATGGACATGTGTTACCCTTTCCAGGATGTAGAAGCCTATAAATGTTAAGATTTTGAGGTACTTGAAAATATCCCTGCAGGATTCTCGTGTTTGTTTGAAGGTCATCAAGTATTCTTATGGCCTTTTTATGCTTTGAATGGATGTGTTGCTGGTTGCCATAGGTTGTCCCTCCCTAGCTGCTATGCTATAGCGGATATAGGATTTAAACAAGGAAAAGTAAGCAGTGCTAGTGGTCAAGGAGTTACTTTTGTTTTTACTCGTACACAATAAATTTGCTGTACTCCTGTATGGAAATTACAAAGGAATGAACTCCTATATGTATTATCAGTGAAAAGAATGAACGTAATGGGTCCCAACACAGAGCCCTGGTGCACACCTCTTGTGATTGTTTTTGTATTTGTATTTGTTTCAGATACACTGAAAACATCAAATTCACATGCTTGTAGAAAGGAGCTCACATCATAAAAGTCAATTTGAATGAATGCATGTTCAAGTGTGCCAACTTAAGTGTTTTAGCTCCCTTTAAACCAAATCATAATCTTTTTTCAAAAGATTGGAGTTGACAAAACTATTTTCTATAGAACTGATGTGAGGAATATTTTGAGATCATCATGATATTTGAGATTCTTAGTGATTATAAACTTGAGAGAATAGTAGGATTGCAGACATTTACCATTGCTTTTATAGAACATTATGATTTGTGAATTGAAATCTACCACCTTCCTCAGTTAAAGAAACTTAATACATACATATGCAATTAAAACTTACAGTGTGTAACAATGAATTGCCATTAGAAACAATGTGTGTCGTACCTGACTTATACATGAAAAGCTTGAAGTCCAGATTGGAGAAAATGAACCCAGGCGCTGTCACTGCACAGAAGTCAAGAGAACAAACAACACATCACACCCACACAAGTTGAAGTGGAACACATTATAAACTTCTTTCAGATTTGGTTTAGTATTTCCTTTGGCTGTTTCATTGCTTCTACCTCTTTTGAAGCTTCATGAAATTTTGTATTTCTATAATTGTTTTTAATTTTAATTAATGTGTTTACATTTTCATTGAAAGTTCTGTCCTACACATTTAAGCCTGGCACTTATTGCATGGTCTGACTCCTGACTTTTCTTTTGATAAATGTGGATACAATTAATTTATTCGTTTAATATCTATTAACATTTGTACTGGTACTTTGCAGGATCAACTCCCTCCTTGTAAATTACCCAATAGAACTGGGTCACTTGAAGATGTAATTAACCTCAAGAGCACATTCACTAAGTACTTGAATTTCAAAGTTGTTATTGAACACGATATCAAGCATGATGATCTGATCAATGAAATACAAAAGATGATAAGAAAACATTTTGTTGAGGAACATTCAGCACTCTTTCTGTGTATACTTTCACATGGAAAAGAAGGTAAGTGAAGCTTGAATATTATTTACAGAGTTTTATTAACTGTTATTATCCATTTTGGGACTAGGGTAAAATAGTTATCCCAAAAACTCCATAGGCCTATTAGCAAGTGTGTCTCTTAGAGTTGTAAAAGACCATGATTAGAAGCCTAATAAAGATAGAAAAAGCTGTTTGTAACACCAAAATGGCCAGAGATGTATTGTCTTCAATAAAAAAATATTTAACCTTTTCAAAAATCTGAATATATTTTATACACCAAAAGTTAATTTTAATTATGTTTTAGTTTGAAAAATGTTGGTATTATTTACTGTGGGTATTATATTAGTTGTATTATATTTTGTATATTTATTATAGTACCCTACAGATTCTTGATACATTTTTTATTGTTGGGCCAATGAACGTTGAGTGTAAATTTATGTTTTAAATTGTAAATACTTTGGCCAACAAATGATTTAGATAATGTTTTGCTTTTAAAAATAAACTCCTCTGATCGCTCCATGATTTGTTGGCCCAACGACTCTCTGGACATTTAAAACTAAACTAATGTGTGAGTCTTCGGGCCAATGATCAGTAGGTAATCAGATCAGACCCTAAGTACGAGGCGTGTTCAGAAAGAAAGTACCATTAAAAAAAAAAACAAGTAAAATAATTTTTTACCAACAATTTTATTTCTACATGAAAGCACAAACCTTAACTATTCGACATAGTTTCCACTGATGTTCAAACACTTGTCATAGCGTTCAAACACAGTGATGAATTTGTAGAACCTTCCTCTTTGTAGAAGGTTTCTGCCAACGAATGTAGCCAAGACTCCACGGCAGTTTCCACTTCGTCGATTTCAAAGCGTTTGCCGCCTAGCTTGCACTTAATATGCAGGAACAAGTGGTAGTCAGACGGTGCCAAGTCCGGGCTGGAGGGCAGGTGATCGAACTGCTCCCAACAAAATTGTCGAATCTATGTTTGAGTGTCACGAGTGGTATGGGGCCGAGCATTGTCAAGCAGCAACGCAATTCTGTTACTGAGCATTCCTCTCCATTTGTTTTGAATTGACCGCCTTTCTTAATTTTTCGCAATAACTTGCCGCATTACTGGTTTCACCTCTTGAGAGAAAATCAATCAGCAAAACACCTTTCCAATCCCAAAAGACAGCGCACATTATTTTGTGTAACGGGGATTGCCTGTGTCACTACTCCATTGACTGCTGTATGGACCCAAGACCCAAGTTTCATTACTTGTCACAATTTTGTTTTAAAATATCCTCACCATCATCACTGTACCATGTGAGAAAAATCAAAACACTTCTAAGTCTCTTGGTTTTGTGCACGTCAGTGATCATTTTTTAAACCCATCGGGAACAAAGCTTCATACAAAAGAGTGCATGAAATTTGTTGGAAATCATCAGATAGCATTGTCACAGTGAAATGTCTTGTCTCTTGGATTTCGGTGATAAGAGAAGGCCTAACGCTCCGATTCTCATCATGCACATTTGTTTGACTGCAATTGAACATTCTAACCCACTTTCTCACCATTTCTTCACTTATCACGTCTTCCCTGTAACATCTCAAAGTTGACGATAAATTTTAGCTGGTTTCACATTCCTTGCGTCCAAAAGTCTTATTACAGAACGAGTCATAGTCAGCGGTATCACATTTTAAACGTTCAGAGAAAACTGAAAACAATGTAGAACAACTAAAATAGCGTGAGTTGATAGCCAGTGAACAAGGACGACTAATGTGCATGCGCAGACCACTGATTGCAGCGCTATGGCGGCAGTAGAATGAAACGGTACTTACTTTCTGAACACACATTGTATTAATATACAATGAAAATAATTTAGTTCATACTTTTTTTCAGTAGCAATTTCATTTACCATCTGTGTGCTCATGACACATTGACTCTCTTACAGATCATTTCAAGTTTAATACCTACTTTTGTATCAGTTTAAAAAGCATTGATTTAAGCTTCTGCCAAACCAACAAAGTGGAAAAAAGTAGAATCTACTTAGCAGATTCTTGTGTGTAGGGAAGAGTGATAACAGTTTGATAGACTATTTTAGCATTCTAAAACAATGTAGTATGCCTACTAACTGGCAAACTCACCAAGATACTCAAAACTTTTCTTTATATTAATAATTTTCTGTTAAACAGCAAAAATAATAGCACTATCGAGCAATGCTTTAATAGTGTTCAAACAATAATACACCTAAATTTGGTATCCTAAAAATAAAACATAGGTTATTCCAATTAGATTTTCTGTCACAAGAGCTGGACTAAGTGAGTTTTTACAGGCTTTAGCTGTCCTGAATTGGTTTTGTGGCTTTTTCTTACATACTACATTCGACAATTGTTGAAAAATTGTCAAGTGAGAAACACACAACATATATAGGCCTACTATCAAATTCAGTCTTTATGGTTAAGTATTTAAAAGAATGCCTTCAAATGTGTTTTACGCAATTAGGGTGTTAGAAAGAGGTCTTTCTTCAACATGTGTTAACATATATTTCTCAGAAGAATTGGGTTTGAAGAGAAAGAATATTAACCCTAGAGCTGGTATGAAACGAATTTTCGTCGCCAAAGGCCCGTCTGATTTGGCAAGGACGAATATTCGTCGCCAAAGTAGACATGTACAGTTATTGAAATTTTAGGCAATTAAGGCCATATAAATGATTTTTATTAGATATATTCTGGAAGAGCAATAACTATAGTACCGATTTACTGTTCTTACTTCGATTATTGTCTTCTTTGTTTACCGTAAAACATCGTTTTTTTTTTGGACAGCTGACGTGAACGTAGTACGGGTCAACCACATTGTTGTGAAACTGTAAACAAGTGTCGGGTTTTGTGTTTGAGGTTACGAATGCAATAGTATTTGGTGTTGTTATTATTGTTTATTTAGCTTTCTTAGGTTATAGTTTTAGTTGTTCAGTATGGGTGAACAAATGATCTAAAGGCGCGTTTCCACTGAGGCAACAATATGCGTCATGTAGCATGCTACAAATGTCGTTCTGTTGCTATATGTGTACCGTGCGTCTTCATACTTTGTTGCAAGTAGTTTGTTGCCCAATAAATATGTCGCCAGTTGTCACTTGCTACTTGTCGCCGTTACTTGTAGCAAGGCCCAGAACATTTCAAGTCGTGCAACATTTTTCTGTCAGTAGTGTGCGTCACGTCTTCAGAAGCAGTGATAGCTGCTGCTTATTTGATCCTCGCAAATGGCAGAAGAAGAAGTAGGAAGAAGCCTAGGCGGTGGATCAGAGATTTATTTGTTAAAAGCGGTGACAATCGCAAGGAAATTTTTTGAAAAACTCCTTTCAAATGATGGTAGTTTGTTTAAAAATTTCACACGTATGAATAGGCAGGATTTTGACTACTTAATCGAAAAGGTCACTCCTTTGGTGAAAAAAGCAGACACCAACTGTCGGGATGCGATACCGGTTCAAGTGCGAGTATTGTTGACTTTACGGTACCTAGCTACTGGTGATAGTTATGCATCTCTTCAGAATTTCAATCCCAAGTATTGGTAGCATAAATTATTAAGATAATACAATTTTATTATATATAAACATTATTATGTAACAAATAATTAGTTGATGATATCGGGAACATAGTGACGTAAATTCAATCAAAGTTTATAGAAATTAAATGTCACATAATGTATAAAAAATAACAAGGTGTAAAAAAATTAGGTTTAAATATTTAAAGGAATATGAACTCTATTGTTATGAAAAATACCTAGATAATTTAAAAAATATATACTTGTTAAATCACTGTTGACCTACAAATGTACGTGTATGTAAAGACACTCTGTTCCTAATCCTAAATTTAATTAACTTACCTCAGAGTTCTCTGCTGTTGAAAATGTTTCTCTTGGGATGTCAACATCTAACAAAAATGTCAGGAGATTGTACGCAAAACCATTTCTATTTTTTCGGAGATGAGCCACTCTCTTCGGTTTAGTGATTCTTTTATGTTCCCGATGAAAAGCAGATCTCAAATTTTTTACTTTCTTTTTTAAATCAGTAACTGAACAGTCGTACTTGATAGCTAGTTGTTTTAATTTGTCACATTTAATACACTTCTGTTGTCCCATAGCTCTGGTGTATTATGGTAGTCTTCAATAAATAATGTAGTTTTTTGATTACTCCACTCCATGTCGCGCGTCTACTGCCGCACTCATCCACCTCTGCCTGGATAATGGCAACAGCGTGCGACACACTGCATTTTTGTAGCACAGTGTGGCATTCGTCTGGCGACACGTCGCAACAAGTAGTGTGCGTCAGTGCCGCATGCTACATGTCGCAGCGTGTTGCCTGACTTGAAATACACCGTGCTACATGCGACAGTGCCGCATGCCACATGTCGCCTACAAGTTGCCTCAGTGGAAACGCGCCTTTAGAGAGCTTGCAGGGCGGGATCTAGTGACGCTGAGTGAAAAATGAAACTTTGTATATATTGTACATATGTAAATAAGGTAAGATTAAAATTTATTATTTTATTTTATTTTTGTTTTGACTGTCATACTTATATAAGTATAAATGCAGTCAAGAGATTATGTTTACCCACGAACAATAATATTTATTTAGAAATGTACGCATTTTTAAAAATAAGTAAATATGGTTGCTTTTTTATACAAAGCCCTGTAACACATACGTTTTGAGGTAAAAGTTACAATAATTATATATTTTTGGAATCAGGACAAAATTTCAAATAAGTTATACATGTACGGTTTTGATGTAAAGCTTATTGCTAAGCAGTTACACAACGGAATATTTACAAACAAATTTCCAAAAAACATTTTCCTTAAATTTTGTAAAAAAAATAAAAATATGTTTCCATGGAAACTATAAGATATTGTTATTATAATGCTCTCCATATAGTTGTGAATACATTGACATATAATAGTTTATATTTGGACTAACAGTTATGAAATGTGATACATTATAAGAAACGTCTGCGAGGCTGTTAAAATAGAGCCGCCAGTACAGAGTGACACCATTGCTAGTTCTAGGGTTAATGAAATTCCAAGATGCAGCTCTAGAGCCTAATTAGGTGAAAGCACATAAAGGTGAGGGTGTTGAATTCGAGGCATTTTTCTGTTTCTGGGAGTAGAAGATGAAGGGGTACTCTGGTAGTAGAAGATGAAGGGGCAAAGTCTTGATTGTAAAGTTGTGGCCACATGTAGTAATTTTACCCTCTAAGACAAAAGTATATTTCTGGGGCACTCTTCTTCATTGATGGGCTGAGGTGATACCACTGCACAGGCAGAACTCATTCACAGAGGACATCCATCAACTGAGCATGAGTATGACTAGGCGTTATGAGACCATACCAGGTCATATTCAGGTCACATGATGACGGGACCATTACCAAGGCTATGATGTACCAGTTTCTTAAGTTTACATTATGAGTCTATATTTATGTTAGATCCGGTCAGAAGGACCAAAAGGTATGTTAGGAGATCCGGCTTGGCGGACCTCAATTATATTCGAAGGACCAGTAAAATGTCTAATATTTAAAAACTCATACTTCGATAGCTGAGCAGGTGGAGCCCATATGTTGATTTTCTAAGAATAACTATTAGTCGAATGGGAAAAATAAAAATACGAAATGAGATCACAAAACATAGTATTAGAAAAAAGGCACACAATTAAAGCAAAAATACAGGTGTTAAAATGATTGTCGTTTTCTATTAAAATGTCCAAATATGTCCGAATTAGAATGTTCGACCTGGGTTGCTTCCAAGGAACGTTGAGCAGGGGGAGTCCTTGTTGATGGATGAAGATTCCACCATGAAGATTCCACCTTCACTTGACACTGTTTTCGGTTCACTCACGAACGTTGAGACAAAGTTACTTTTGGCTCGTTAACAAAATAATGTCCGGCAAGGGGACTGTTAATTGCCATAGAACGGCTTACGGTTCACAAGAGACAAGACAAGGGGGCACGGCCCGAACTTGGTTAAAGCTGGTGTTGACGTACAACCTAGCGAGACGGAGTCTTTAGAAGAACTGGAGAGATGCCTTGGGGAGCTTTTCTTGTCCGGCGTCCTGGACGCCTGATCGGTCGACAGAAGTCACCTCATACCACGTAACAATCGGACCACTATAGATTTGGAATGCAGGTGGGTGTGTGTGTGTGTACAAAGATAAGTGGAAATAGATGGCTTATAATAAAAATGGTATCGAACAATGGTGCGCAAAGAGCAGTTCTAAATAACATACAATTCTGGTTATTAGTAAAAAGACTATATTAATGTGTAAAATTTGATTAATTATTATAACTAAATATGAAAACCTAACAATTTATATTTTGGCTAATTAATTGATGTATAATTAGATAATTTGTAATTTTTCAGCCAATGAAAATGCTATATACAAAATTGAAACACATGTTTTCTTTTCTAAGGTGACTTGTCAATGAACCAGCTGTGCTTTGATTTTTTTGTGACTTGGACATAAAGAAGGTGTTTTTAACTAACACCAGAGGATTTTCCTGCTCATTAGCAATATTTTGATAGCTAGTTATTTTGCACCCTCTACTTAGACAAGATTGCAGTAACAGTCTATAATATTAATATAAATGCACACTTTGGCTAATAAACTCACTAAATGTACTTTTTACTCCTTTTCAAAAACCTTCACGTTAATCTCATTTTTTGTTACAGGTTGTATTTATGGTGTAAACAGTATTCCAGTACGGATTGAGGAAATTAAAAACATTTTCTGTAATGGTACATCTGTAGCAAATATGCTCATAAATGTCCCGAAAGTGTTGATAGTACAAGCATGTCAGGGAGCCAATTATTTGTATGGTAAGAGTTGTTTTATTCTAAATAATATTTGAAATATATTTTGCAAAGTAGAAGGAAACAAGAAAACTACAATTAACAAATGATTCAAGCAGCTTTAAATCTATATGGTTTAATGTTTGTTTTGGAGTCGATCAGTCATTATTCTTGATCTGAATGAATGAATGAAAATGGTTTTATGAAAATAGTACAACAAAAACACATATACATATATAACTAAACACATACTGCAACAAACGTATTCACATACATACAATGTCTGAAGCCATGTATCAGAGTGCAACAATACGGTACTAATACATAGTTATTTTTTTATGATATTAAACTTGTAGTAATTATATTTAATGCCACTAAAATTTGAAAAAGGAAGAGTGATATAATTGGGAAGAATATTGGAACTCAAATTTTATAATAGGTCAAATGTTATTATAAGTAAAAGAAAAAAACAGTAGTTTTGTAATGTTCTACATTATTAAAGGATTATAGAATTTATTTTTAACACGACTGGATGGCAGTGACAATGGTGAGAACAAAGGCAATTGATGAGTCACATTGATAATGATACACAACCAAGTGTAAATCTAGCTTTGCTGCACTGTCGTATCAAGTATTAATTAAGGTCGGGACACATACCCGCACCGTGCCTGACGTGAGTCGGCCGTCATACGGTGAAAGAATTGCAGCCCAGTTTTCAACCTGCAAGTCCACACATGTGCGCACCGACACCAGACCGTCGTGGCCACACCGATAAGTTAATTTTGAATTTTTACGGGCACGGTGCGGTCTACGAACGGCATCAGTCATCAGGCATAGTACACTTATCGAAGAGGTAAGGAAGTTTACTGTTTTCTATGATCAATTAATTGAAAAATATCGGTATGCAGAGTATAATAAGAATTTTTTGAAGCAAATTATGGAAAATGAGGAGTTGGAAAAGTATAAATTTGAATAGAGTTTTGAAATATAATTTTATGTAGGTTACTCTTGCATTCTTCTTTTTAAAACTATTTAAGTAGTCTAAACGTTCTATTTTATTGAATTATTTAGTGTAGCCTACTAACTTTACATCCTGCGTTCGCGCACAAAACCATATTTATTGGTAAAAGTATTAAATTTTTTTAAATTTAGAGTAAACTAGTCATACTTTCTTATTGTGCTAAAATTACAACAAATTTGAAAACTATGTTTTACATTAAGTGATTTTAAACAACTAAATTTGAATTAAATCTATAAAAAGTTTTCATTAATTAACATTCAAGTTCATTAGTTTTCATTAAAGTTTTTTTCTTTTAACAAGCATGTACTTATTTGCGCCAAATTCTATTTATCTTGGATGCATTGAAGTTACTTGATAAATTTATTCTGGTATTTTGTATGGGTCATATTTAGAATGTTTCTATGAAATTTTTAGTTAACATTTTTTATTCTTTTCACAACAATAAAAAAATAAAAATATTTATTTACAATAAGATTTTCAAGCAAGAAAAACCATGTTCTCCCTTACATATTTTACAAATATTTACTATGTTTTACAAATTATTATAAAAAGGCTTGCAACATGGCAAACTCTGGCCTCACACTATAAGCTCTTGGGTTTAATACTATATATTTGGGTTTATACTATTTATATAGTGTATTTGACTAAAATTCACTGCAATGAAAACACAATTCAAACTGTAAAATGATTGTAAATTATGTTATGGTAATGTAATATTAATATACTTAACATATTTAGTCAAACGTGCTCTGTGAGCACCTGACATTGTACGCTTTGAAAATGTTATTGAAACTGATTTGTAAACTCTGTAAACAATGAACAAGAATAATAGGGATAAAATATATAACCAAGATAATGTTGAATGTAGAATCTTGGAGCACTGGAAAAAAAGTTTATTGTACTAATATCACTAGTATAAACGAATACAAAATTTTCCAATATAATTTTTATTTTGTGCAAGGCCTTTCTGAATCAAAGATTCCATCACCAGGCACTTCACAAATTTGTGAATTATGCAACTTTTAACTTTTAGTATGTTAGCATAATACTAATATACTCATTAGGGATCACTTCTGGCTGGTTTATACCTACCAGTTGAACCCACCACTGGGCACAGCAAAAACAGATGTGCCACTTCAATCTGGGCAACCTTATGGATGTCCAGTAGCGGCACATCACTACCTGCAAATGTTGAGATTCTGGGGTTGATGGGCAATTCGATAGGTCTAGTCTACTGTGGAAGATGACTGTTGGAGTTGGTGGGGTTTGTTCCCTTACCTCAGAGATTCTTGTTAACCTCACTAGGTGGGCCTAAAATATCCAATGTTCTATTGAATTATGCGTACGACGTTTTACTTTACAAAACAATAATATTTCACTTCCCTTCGCAATAGGTAGACTCACAACCCGGGTGTCGGCGTCTTGGCACGAGACATTGAAGCTGTAGTCTAAGAACGGTTATTTCTAGAAGAGGAGTAGAAGTTGGGAAGTGGTAGCCATCTATTCAAACAACACGTGAGATACATCAGCTACGTAAACTCGCGGACAAAGCGCGCGAGGTCTGATCGGTTACGTAGTTGGGCTGCTACAAAGGGTTAGAAGAAAAAATTCATACGCGTGCCAATTAGGTAGTTACTCCGCCCAATAATTTAGTTCCGGAACATTGGATGTAAAATAATATTATATTATACTAGCTGATTAGGTTGCGAAATTTACATTGTATGAAATTTAATTAACTAATTTACGGTACAGAATATCCCCCCTGTTTTGATTTCGCAACCTAGTTAGTCGCTTTACTTTAAACATATTCTAAATAACAAACTTAATTCAACCTTTTATTCATTACATAAATTCAAATTCAACCATAACAATACGATAGCGCGGGGTTTCAAAAGTTTCCTATGAAATCCGCTAGATCGCATGCCAATGCAGTTCTATGACTGCTCGCTTAGGGACCAAAAATAGAAAATCAATTTAGGCAAACTATTTTCATGCAGTGCACGTTGCAGCGTTTTAGAATTTGCGGGTCGTTGCAAGAATAAAGGCATTTAAGGCGATTAAATCGTAAACAAGTGTAGTGTAGTGTTTTGTTATATAGGCGCCACATTCATACTTCTTTTTGCATTCATACCAGTGTTTTGTGTATAGTGTTGTGCCATTAAATACCCTGAGACTTGCGGACAAGTTACCAATATGGATCGAATACTTTGGAATGAAACGTCCCCTCACGAGAAGCTAAGTCTCACATTTCGTATTAATACTGCATCACTCTTAATATATATATTTACATACAACATCCTATACATCTTACATCTACATGAATTTTAACACTTCAAATATATCTACAAAATTCAAAATTCAACATTTCGGCATACCTACAAAACACAGACAATTTTTCATATTTGGTTCCCTCATTACAAACAGTCAGGATCAACTTTGTCTCATTTCTTTACACTAAGTCTATTTACAAATTCTTTTTCTATATTTTATTTCCATTGACACATTCGTTAAGAATTCACCAAACAGTTAACTTCCTGGATTTTATCTTATCTTTTAAATTTGGCAGCAAGTGGTTCCTTAAGCTAGGGATGCTACAAAAATTTTTTTTTTTATTTATACAGAACAGGTCTTAATTTAATTTTAAATCTACAATATGAACCTTTTTTACATTCAAAACATTTTCAGTGTGTTGTACAATACAAGTTACAGGGCTTAAAAAATATAAAATTCTATAAATTCCTACATATTTTGGTGCTAATTTTGCACAAAACTTTTCTACCTTATTGCTTAAATAGTGGGTTCTGATCCATACTAAGGAATGCAACTTAAAGGGATGTTTTACATTTTGCTCTGAGTACTTTTGTCTATTACTGTTATGTGCTATACTCCTTTTTACATTCACCACAGCTCTCTTTAAATTGTTTACAACAGTTTCCTTGGACAAATTCTCACCAATTAGATCATTTAGCTTCCATAAATTAGATAAAGCATTATTACAGGAATGATTAAACATTAAATCAAAGGCAGCAAAACCTGTGCTTTCATTATGGGCGGTGTTTAAACTTAATTGTATATAGCCTAGGTCATTATCCCAATTACTATGACAGTTGTGATAGAAACTACGTAATAATGTAGATATGTTTCTAATATGCCTTTCTGATTGATTTCCATTAGCCCTGTAAGGCGCTAGTCTACGGTGTTCAATAAAATTCTTAAATAAGAACTTCTTAAAATAAAGTGATGTAAAATATGCGGCATTGTCTGACACTATTATTTTAGGTACAGAAAAGTTGTTAAAAATTATGCGGTCTAATTTATTACATATTTCAGCACTCTTACATTCCCTCAAAGGGATTAGCCATAGAAATTTACTGGCGGCATCTACAACTACAAGTAAATATACATTGCTGTTTCTAGTTCTCACTAAGGGACCTAAAAGATCTATGAATAAACAATCCATATTGTTCTTAAATGGCACAGATACTAATTCGCCTTCATATTTTCTTTGGCACACTTTACTCATTTTACAAACATTACATGCTTTCACTTTTGCCTTTATAATTTCGTCTAAATCAGGTCTATAAAAATACTGATTAATTTTTCTTTGCGTTCTAGCAATGCCTAAATGACCTCCTATTAAAGAACTGTGGAAGAATTCATATACTACATCAATTAACTGTACAGGCAAAAATATCTCACTCTTACTTTTTACATTCCTTTTGTACATCAGTAAATTGTTTTTTATAAAATAACATAAATTGTTATTATTGCTTTTTACAGATTGAATGATTTTCTGAGTTTCTTTATCTTGAAGTTGATATTTTTCTAAATCTTTAAACGCTAATGGCAAATCATTAATTAACAACCACAAATTATCCTTGTTATTGCACTTATTATTTATCTGCATTTTAGGCTTTACATTAGATGTTCGTTTACATGTTTGCCTTCGGGAGGAGTTTGAATGGCAGAAGGAAATCGATAATCTATTTTTATCCTGGTCTGGAACGTTCCGGCAGTCACTGGGGCTCGGATCAGCTGTTCCCGTCGACTCGCCCTCAAACATACGTGAAAGGGCGTCTGCCAGCGCATTATCGGTGGAACTTTTAAATTCCACCTCAAATGGCAAATTCAAAATCCTCTCGATCCACCGGGCAAGTCTTCCTACCTTCCTTTTGTGATTGAGGACATAGGATAAAGCTTGGTTATCAGTTATTAATTTAAAGGTTCTTACTTCTAAAAATTCGTGCCATTTTTCTATGCAAATTAGTGCACTCAAAGCTTCTTTTTCATAAACAGTATATTTTAATTCGGCATCAGTAAATTTCCTAGAGTAATAGGCTATTGGCATTAATTCATTTTGGTCGTTTTCCTGTAACAAACAACCACCTGCGGCTATTCCACTAGCATCTGTCATTACTATAAATTGCTTTGAAAAATCGGCTAACTGGAGTACAGGAGGATTCATTATAGCTTCTTTTAACTTTACAAACGAATCTTGACATTCACTTGTCCAAACAAATTTAGCGTTTTTCCTTCTTAAACGATTTAAAGGATTACATAATTCGGCATAATTATTTATAAATTTTGAAAAGAAATTGGTCATACCTAAAAACTGTGAAATTTGTTTGGCGTTCTTAGGCGGCATAAATTCTCCTATACTCCTTGTTCGCTCGGGATCTATAGTTACTGTATTATTTTTTATTAAGTTCCCCAAAAAGGAGATTTCCTCAAAACAAAACTTTGCTTTCTCTAGGTTTGCCGTTAAGCCATGTTTGCTTAGTCTATTTACAATCTCTCTGACATGTACTAAATGCGAATCAAGGTCTTTACTGTACACTAAGATATCATCACAAAAATTTATCACATATTTAAATTTTATATTGTCTAGGACTTTATCCAGATAGGCGGACAATACAGCACTACCAACATGTAAACCAAAGGGTACTCGTTTAAATTTATATTTACCAAATATAGTGCTAAATGAGGTAAGATCTTGACTATCAGGTGATAATGGACATTGCAAAAAACTTTTTCTTAAATCTATTATTGAAAAATATTTGGCTCCACTAAGATGTTGATAATAATTATTTAAATCACCAATGGGAAAATCAATTTTCTGTAACTTTTTATTTAATTCGGTATAATTGACTACAAGTCTGTCCTTTTTGGTTAAAAAGGCTGGACTGGAGTAGGCTGAAGTACTGGGTTCAATTATTCCTTGGTCCAACCAATCCTGTATTATTGTTTTCATCTTATTTACAGTAGGAGGGCTCATAAAATAAGGCCTAATATTTACAGGTGTGGGGTCATTTAGAACTAATCTCACTTCCAAATCTAGAGCCTCTCCTAATTTTGGATTAAAAACATTTGGAAAATCCCCTATAAGGTTTTGTATCTCAGCCTCAGCTCTAGTGCACCCTATTTTTACATCAATGCTGTTTACTTCATGTTCAAAAGGCTGTTGTCTGACAATAGTTATTTTCTCATTACAATTGAATTTAAAATAACATGAATCTCCATCAAGATCTAAAATTAATTTGCTATTAGATATAAATGGGTTTCCCAATACAATGTCCCATTTTAAATTATCCAATACAATAAATTTTACTTTCCAACAAAATTTAGAAATTTTTATCTTAGCATAACAGTAACCAAAACATTTTATTTCAGTGTTATTTGCAGCAAACATTCTATCATCTGACTTCATTAATTTAGAAACATTTTTATTCAACAATAGGCTATCATAAAATTCTTTACTAATTATATCTCTTGTAGCACCAGTATCTAATAAGCAGTTTGTTTTTACATTTTTACCCACTATAGCTTCAATTAAAGGCATATTGTTACACTGTCTAACATTTAGTCTTAAATTAGGTTTTCTATAGTTTAATTTACTCCAATTTTTAATTACCTTACCATAGACTCTCATAAAATAGTGTTTTTCTTTTCTTACTGTATTACTATTTATAAAATTATTATTCTTAAACTTATGAAACCGGGGAGGGATATTTTTAGGTGTTGTGTGTAATACCACTCCCCTATCGACTAGTTTTTTGGATTCCTAAAACAATTTTTTGCTAAGTGACCAGGCCTATTACAATTGAAACATAATTTTGGGTTTTTGACAGTAGGCCTACTTTTTCTAAGTTCAACATGTGGTGGATACATGTTGTTAACACATGTCTTACTTAAATTGTCCCTTAAGTTATCATTAAAGGTTTTATTGTTACTAGCTATACACACATTTTCCAAATCTGTAAAACAAATGGGATTGTTTTCAAAAATTAACTTATTTCTATCTGTAGGCTTAATACCTCTTTTTATACAAGTTACCAAGTCCTGTTCACTTATGTTACACAATAAAACTTGACTGAGCTCCTTGATGTCATAGATGTATTCATACAGTGGCTCATCAAACCTTTGTGGCCTATAAACTAAATCTAGTCTAAGTCTTTCAATTAGGCCTACAGGGATAAAAGCACTAATTAATTCCCTGTGTAGATAGTTGACATTTGGCATGACAGACTTACACTGTATTATTTTGGCTAAAAGTGGACCTTTTGCATAACATGGTAACAATGCTAAAATTTCATTTTCTGATAGGCTAGTTTCACATTTTAGTTTTAACAAAGTTTTCAAAAAGTTTATTAGCTCAGGTACTACTAAGCCATTTGTTACTGTAAAATTTTGTAAATAACATTCTACAGGGTTGTTTAACTTATTAAACATATTTAAACCAGACATAGGTTGACTAATACAATCATTGTTTGCATTATAAATAGGCATTATAGGCAAAGTGGGGGTACTGGCAGTAGGCTGTGATATTGTTGGTGGTTGTACAGAAATAGGGCCTATTTGTTCTTTCACTGCCTGTTCCATAGCCTCATCTTGTTCTAATGATTCATTTAAATTGGCTTCTAACACTTTAAGCTGTTCTAGGTTCACTGTAGGTAGCAAGTTTTTAGCTAACTGTTGTTCAACATTTACTAGCCTACACTTTAAAGCTGATAAAGTTTCACTATGTACAGAACTTAGTTCTAGCTGGTTGTCTAAAAATAAACAGTTTATTAAATGTTTTCTTGGAATTTGGTGATTTCTAAAGGTGAACTAGCACTGTTCAATTCACTGCATCCATGTTCTAATAATATAACTTTTTCACTGAGAAGTTTTACTTCCTGATTGTGGTCTATTTTTAATAGGCTACTAGGAGTAGGTAAAATATTGTTTCTCAAACACTGTCTTAAGGACTTTCTGAGTTCATTTACTGTACTGTCACTATTTAATTTAATACCTCTAGATATCAGTTCAAATACCAACTCATCTTTAGACAAATATTCTATTTTAATGGCAGGCATTGTGGCGTTTTCACTCAGTTTCACCCAGTTGATGGCAGAGTAGGCACATTAATAGCAGATTGGCGCAATAAAATTATGTGTACCGTATGACGATAACACATGGGGGTGGTGACTTCTGAGGTCGTAGTAATAAATACTAGAAATACAAAGTTTACTTATAAGTTCAGTTTAATTACGAAAACTTAAAAGCACCACTTTTAGATGGTAAAGGAAAAGTTATGTAATGCCACGTTGCTGCCAATTAGAATATAATAACTAAAAAGTATATCTTCTAGGTGGGCCTAAAATATCCAATGTTCTATTGAATTATGCGTACGACGTTTTACTTTACAAAACAATAATATTTCACTTCCCTTCGCAATAGGTAGACTCACAACCCGGGTGTCGGCGTCTTGGCACGAGACATTGAAGCTGTAGTCTAAGAACGGTTATTTCTAGAAGAGGAGTAGAAGTTGGGAAGTGGTAGCCATCTATTCAAACAACACGTGAGATACATCAGCTACGTAAACTCGCGGACAAAGCGCGCGAGGTCTGATCGGTTACGTAGTTGGGCTGCTACAAAGGGTTAGAAGAAAAAATTCATACGCGTGCCAATTAGGTAGTTACTCCGCCCAATAATTTAGTTCCGGAACATTGGATGTAAAATAATATTATATTATACTGGCTGATTAGGTTGCGAAATTTACATTGTATGAAATTTAATTAACTAATTTACGGTACATGTTATCCATGTTTTTTTCTTTTTATTATTCAGAGGATTGACTGTGAATGTTCTCATTGGGAAAGCAGAGAAAAAAATGATTGGAATGTTGTCAAAAAGCTGTTATACGCCTCATTGCTTGTTTCTTTGTATAAACAAGATTGCCATTTTTCCTTTTGCAAGGAATTGCTAAGTAGTTTAATTCTATTTTCATTCTGTAGCATTCTTGTATTTATAATTTTCTTTTTACTCATGGCTTTTTTATTTAAGTATACTGCTTGTGAGTTGTGATCTGATAGCCCTAATTCTATAATTTCACTGCTGATGGATTTTGGATTTACATTTGTTATGACATTGTCAATGCAAGATTTGGTATTCTTAGTAATTCTTGTTGGCCTTGTAAATACGGCTTGACAATTAAAAGACGTTATAACATTCTTTAACATTTTCATCTCCTTATCCTCCTTCAACAAATTTATATTTAGGTCCCCACAAAGAAATATGTATTTACTTTTGTTTCTCTTCTCACTTTTTCGAACAAGTTTGTTAATTTGCAAATGAACTGATTGAAGTTACTGTTGGGGGTTCTATACAAGGAGATTACAATACACCTTTTGAAACATTTTTCAATTATTAATTCTAGTTCTAAGGCTACACATTCAAAAATAAGGTCTTCTGAAATCTCATTCAAATCTTCCCTAATTGTAATAGGAACACCTTTCCTTACAAATAGACAGACACCCCCATGACTTGAAATTTTTCTTAAATATATTGTAGCAAGTTCATAATCTATTAATTTATTTACAAGTTCAAAATTCCAGGGTGAGAGCCAATGTTCACATATACTAATGATCACTGGATTTAGTTGGTGCGATTCCAAACTTAATTCTAGTTTATTGACCTTTTTTAACAAGCTTCGAATATTTAAATTTAAAATAAACATTTGTTGATTTTTTGTAAATCTGTTACCGATACTAGTTTTGCTTACATTCGAGTTTGAGTGATTGGCTGTCATCCTAAAAAAACACTGTTATCCAAAATACAGTGTTCCTTTACAAGCTCCTTAGTATCTACAATTCCATTGTTTACACTATTGTTGTCATAAGTCTGTGGTTTGTCACTATCATTAACACTCTCACTATAATGCCCATGTATCACTACACCACCACTGCTGTCTGGTAGAGGAGGAAAGCTGCTCATATCCATCCAGCTGATTTCTGCACATTGATTTGCTTGTAGTGTGTCACCGCAACCGTGTGACAATGAATTGACAATTTGTAATTCCTATTACTATAAATCGGTATTATTTTAATTAATTTATGATTAATTCCATATTTAAGATTTATTGTATATAATAATAGTATTGGTTTTAAATGAAATGAAATCATAGTTGGCTAAAAGATTCGTAAAATTACTGTCACAATACCTATGACACATCGCAGTCATATTTGTCAAGGTCCTCCAGCCAGGTCTCCTGGACAGAGTCCACTCCTTCTCTTGGTTTGACAAAGTCTTACCATTAAAGTACCCAGCGAAGTGCAGCTTCCCCTGCCGTTGCAGACTTATGGCCCTTCCCAAGACCGCCTTGTTGTGGCCTGTGAGATGTTCGTTCAGGAACACGGTACTGTCAGGGAAGCTGGTAGATATTTCTGCCACACTAATGTTCCTCTTCTTTTTTGCCGCAAGCTGCCATTCTTCCTTCACTCACCTCGAGTCAAACTGCACGATGACAGGTGGATGGGCCAGTTTTTTTTAAATATAAGCGTAGCCTGTGTGTGACCGAGATGTCCTCTGGCCTCATGTTGATGTTGATAATCCGCGCCAGTTGATGAAGTACCGAATACACATCCTCACTAGGGGTGAGAGGGAACCCGTTGATCTCCAGGTTGTTGCTGTGGGAGTGCTGCTCCACCGCCAGCAAGCTCCCTCTCAATGTCCTCACCTCCTTATCGAGCTCAACATTGTTCACACCTCTGCTCCATTCTGCCGTGGGAAGCCTCCAGCACATCAAATCTGTTGTTTATACCTTCCAGTTGTTTAGAGAGGGCTCCTATCTTGCCGTTAGTGTTGGAGTTGACGTCGCTCTTCAGCTTATTTAGTGCTTCCAGAAACTATTTCCTCTCTTCTGAGGTATTCCCCACACTCTTCACTGAGGCAGTAGATTCAGAATCATCTTTGCATCCATCACACTTCCAAATCTTCTTTTTGTTTTTAGTTAGGTTCTGACCAGAACCCAAGCTTGTGCACACACAGTGAAACACTACCTTGTAATCTGTACAAGTGACCCACACCTCATCATTTGGACAGATGTTTTATCCTCTGCAAAACTTTTTTAGAAAAACGGAAAGACATTCCGACAGTGTTTTTGTTCCCATCTGACCCAGAGGAAATTCAGAGAATTATAATGAGCCTTAAGAATACAAACTCGGCTGGGTGGGATAACATTCCAACCTCTGTCATTAAACAGTCTGTCTTTGAGATTTCTGCTCAATAGGCTGCATTTAATAAATGTATCTTTTCAGACAGGGATTTTTCTGGAGGAACTAAAACTTTCTATAGTAAAACCACTCTTTAAAAAGGGTGAAAAGAAAGACATGTCCAACTATAGTAGACCAATATCGATTTTACCTGTTTTATCAAAAATATTTGAAAAAATAACCCTCCATCAGGCGCTTAAAATTAGAAACACCATTAGGCGCTCACGGAGGTTTCCTCCAGGTTAGCGAATAATGGATATCATAGTCGTTTAAACTTTTTTTATTTGTTTAAATATTTATACGGATTTAATTACAATGTAATATATTCATTTTTAGAAGTTAAATAAAAATTACTCTCTTATGTAATGAATTTTCCAAATAATAAATTCAAAATTTGAAAAAATGTTATTGTATAGTAACAACATGATTTATTTTAAGGAATAATGCAATTAATTGTAAAAATGTTTAACCTACTGTAATAATATATGAAAATTAACTTAGTTTTTAACTTCTTACAAAAACAACTTACTTCAATTCTTGAGATATTATACAATTGTAATGTCAAATATTACTCTAAAATCAAAATTTATTCTTTATTAAAACTTTTTTAAACACTACACAAAGTTTCAAAACATTTTCCTTCTGGTTCTTATAACAACAATGTTCACTCCATAAACAGTACTGAAATGTTCCCTAGCACACGGGTACTGTACTGACAAGTCTCTCGTCTTCATTCTCCATTTCACAAAATTCAAATAAAATATATTGTAAAACTTAAAAAGAAACCATCACAGGTCACACATTTAAGCGCACACGGATTATTACTCCATAAAAACTAAACACTATAAGGCGCTCATGGAGATTTCGTCCAAGGACTACAAACACAACATTGGGCGCTCACGGAGGAATCGTCCAGTCTCGCACGGAAGTAGACCTCATACTGATAGATTTAGACAAAGCTTCCCCGAAAGATGCTCGTGAAGTACACTGCGGGAAACGACTGCCAACATCAGAAAAGTAGTACTATTTTTAATAATAAAAAATACATGGAGGAAAACTCCGTTTAGCGCCCGATGTAGGGATAATGACAATTTGTATATTGAAACATTAAGAAAAATATAAAATTGTATGTAAAAATCAATTTAAACCAGATTCCAGAAGTAAAATTGCCTGATATTGAGGTTGTTCACTCTTCAAAATTCCTCGGGGGAGTAGTAGACAGACAACTTAAATGGAATGAACAAGTAAAGCAACTAATAAAAAAACTAAATACAGCTTATTTTGCTTTGAAAACAATTAGCTCTGTAACAAACTGTGATACTATTCAGTCTGTCTACTACGCATATGTTTTCACGCACCTGAGATACGGGGTGGCATTTTGGGAAAATTCATCAAAATCAAAAACTTTGTTCAAATTGCAAAAACGAATTATAAGTGTTAAGCTCCGAACCCGACAGTCATGTAAACCATTTTTCATAAATAAGAACATTTTGACCCTCCTATTTCTATACATTTTTGAAGTTTTAAGTTTTTACAAATCTAATAGTGAACAGTTCCATGAAAATCAAGTATTTCACCCTTACAATACAAGGCATCAGATACTACACTATCCTGTTCATCGGTTAAAACTCTATGAGCAGGGCGTGTATTATTCTGCATTAAAACTTTAAAATAAATTGCCAGAATCTTTAAAAAATGAATATTCAATTCAAACATTTAAAAATTCCTTAAAATGCTACCTCATAAACCGGGCATATTACTCTGTTGAAGAGTACTTAATTTACCTATTTATATTTCTTATTTGCTTTAAGTAAGTTTTCTGAGCAAAAGTGTAATTTGTACTTTTTATTTCTCATTCTTTTTATTTGTTGTCTTGACTGTGACAATTCATATGTTTATTTTAACTCTGCTACTAAAGAATGTAAACACGATGTGAAACCTTTATTGAATAAATGATAGAGTATTCAGGAAGATACATGAGTGGTAAAAATGAGCAGTAACAATTAATGTGAATCTACCAGGTATGCCTAGATCTGTATATATTCCAGACAATGTTGAAAATGTATGTGTATCTGTTCTGCAAAGCCTAAATCGATCAACCTGGAAGCAATCTGCCACATTAGATGATTCAAAGACAAGTTTATAACTAATTTCATATCATGATTTGAATATGAATCCCTAAAAATTAGCAGTTACACAAAAATTCAAATCCTGCTGATCCTGAATTACGTGTTTTTTGTGAAAAATGATTGCACCTCATTCACACATCGCGTGCGGCACATTAGTGGTCTGGTGGTGACCGTGCTGCACGCAATGTGTGTGCAAAATGGAGATATTTTGCAGCATTTAATAATGTCTGATGAAACTCATTTTGAGTTTTGTAATACTGTAAACACACAAAATTGTCTTTACTGGTCAAGAGAGAATCCTTGGAAAATCCATCAACGACCTCTGCATATTGAAATTGTGACTGCATGGCGTATTTGCACGTTTTGGTGTTATTGGGCCTTATTGTTTTGAAAATCGAAACGATGATAGAGTTACTGTACATTAAAATGGTTCAGAATTGCTTAGTTCCATAACTGCAACAGTTGTGAATAGAAATAAACTCATTATGGTAAGATGGAGCGACTGTGCACAAGGCTTATGTCTAAATGACTTATGAAGACTGTTCCCGGGATACCTCATTTCATGTTTTGATGATGTCACATGGCCTGCCGGGTCTCCGGATCTCACTGCTTGTGATTAAAAAAATGAGGTCGATGCAATAGCAATGTCCATGGTACGCTGAGTAATGGCAAATTTTCATAAAAGATTACAGACTTGTGGATGTTGGTGAGGGATGTTATATTCCATAACTGAAAATTGCACAACTATTTACATACTTTGACTACTTTAATACATTTTAAGTAATATTTCATTTTTCCAGGTTATTTTGGATCACCCAGTACATATTTTACATTGTTAAACAGCTGACCGTAAAACTTTACAAGTTTACCAACCCTACAATTATTGCAATAGAGAAATATCTTTTATTACAAAGTATTTTTAACAGTTGATCCCAGCAATACGTACCAGGTGATCAATCACGTTTACCAACCATCCGACTAATAGAATAAAATTTCTCTTCAAATGACCATACAAAAAACATATTTTATTATTTATTTGATAAAAACTACAAGGAAAGTATAACATATATGGTATTTTTGAAATCAGTAAAAAATCTACTCTTTTAAATTAAGTAAAATGATGCGTTGTTGCATTAAAAAAATTGACTCAATCCCTACATCCCATGCTTGATGGCCTTACAAAATTGTTCATTATAATATTAAAAAACTACAAGAGAAATGACATGCAGATCTCTTGTAAAAAAGTTACAATACAGGTACTAATAAGAGAACTGTGACAGTTTAAAGATTTTGACCAAAAACAGTTTTTTGAGTGCAGTGAGTGAACCACAAAGCACAACCATTAATTAACTTAATCACATTAATTTGTTGGTCTCGTTATTGCGCACAACTTTGTCCGTGTAATATTTGCTGTATATCTTATGATTTCCAAGATCCCTTTAGTGTGCATAAAATTTGGACACCAGTGGCGTTTAAAAAAGTCATACTTAATATTTTTAAGGGAAAATGATCCAAACCCATTTGCAACTTTTATTGACCATCCAGGAATCGAATCTATGATCTCGATGAAAAAAGAGCCAGTTTTGATAACTTATTTGTGTAATAATGTTGTTATTTTAAAAATGATTTAGCTTCATTTTTAATAATAATAAACTGTAGAAGTGTATGTGATGATTCAACATGAATCTCTTGGTTGTATGTAAACTTTTAATGTACTAAAGAATTTATCAGTTATAATGTAATTATTATTTTCAGCTGAACCGGGTTTGACAGTAGATTCACCATCTTCTAGTCAACAACAGGCAGAAGGTGATCAGATGAGGCATGATGGCCTCATAAGACGGGATTGTTACAGTGATCTTCTTGTCTGCATGTCTATCATTGATGGATTTGTATCAGTTCGATCCACTTTATATGGTAAGACTATAGACCATGCAGGGTTGAATTAACAAAATTGCATAGTAAAAATATAGGGATGATTGAGAAGGCCCTAGCAATGAAAAAAGTAGCCATAGATGTCTTTCTGGACATTAAAGGAACTTTTGATAATACAGGAACTCAGGCGATTGTCAATGCGGTGTCGAAGATGTGATATTGATGGTCAAATATGTGACTGGATAAAAAACCACTTTGGTGGAACTTGTTGCGATGAGGTGGGCCTCACTGTCAACCCCACCAAGACTGCCGTGGTTGCCTTTACAAGAAGGTGCCAGTTGGAAGTTATTAGTCCATTTTTATTGAGAGTATCTGTCATCAAGTTAAAGTCTGAGGTCAAGTATCTGGATATCATCCTTGATAGGGTGAACTGAGAACACCATCTGAAAAGGATTCTTGACAGAGGGAAATGGTCGATGATGTAATGCAGACTTGTGATGGGCGGTCTAGGGTACTTTAGCCGAGGCTTTTCTATTGGCTTTATAGTTAGACCTGCATTAATGTTTGGGGCTGTCTGGTGGCAAAAAATGGAGGCCAGGATGGCAGTAGCTAATCTGGCTAGCATTCAAAGGATGGCATATCTTGCTATCACTAGAGCCTTTCCAAGTGCGCTGGGTGTGGCTCTAGACTGTTGTCTCAACTTGCCTCCTGGACATCGTCAATCGGTCTTTGGTCAGGAGGAGTGCCTAGTGCCTACTGTCTTCAGCAGGCGGGACTTTGGTCAGCCTCGGGCTGCAACAGGGGGCTGTAATGGAATGTACTCATGAGAATCTTCGGTATAGGAGTAAAACAATTACCATTTTCACAGATAGCCAGGCAGCATTATAGTCCCCAACAACTCCAAACTTGTATAAAATTGCTATCAAGTCGTTTCTTCCCTTGGCAGAATCAACAATGTGACTGTTGGGTTCCTGGTTATGAGGCGGTCTCTGGGAGTGAAAGAGCTGATTCCCTGCCAACTTGGGCTCAGCATCTAACATGACAGGAAGCCAACCGATCTGTGGTATTTCTAGGTGTGAATCCTGTGAAGCTGTCGCAAAATGGGTTCATTCTGAACACGAATAAAGGTGGAGGCTGCATCAAGGTCTGAGAATGAACAGAATGGTCCTACAGTTGCCTTCCCCTAGGGTGGTGTCTGATCTCTCCTTAAGTAGATCGATGACTTCTCGGGTTATGGATCTGATTACAGAACATAAAAGCATCTCAAAGAGTCGGCATTCTGGTAAGGATCCGCTCTGTAGAACGCGTGATGAGCAGGAGGAAACTGCTGAACACCTGTTCTTTGACTGTATTGCAATAACAAGTGAACACTACGCCATCTTCAGTAGTCTGGACAAAGGTGGTGAATTTCTCCAGGAGGCACTGATCGGTTTTTTCAGTTCATAGAACTACAGAAACCGTACAACTGGTTGGCCTTGTGGTATACATCTGGGATGTTCAAGACCCTTGAGACTGCCCCGTAGAAGAAGAAGTGTTTGTGTCTAGCCTGCAGTTTATTTATGCAAGTGGCAATCTCCATGTTATTGTACCATTAGAGCAAGATTACTTATTGAACATGTCTTCATTGGTAATGTGAATTTTGTATGAATTGTTACCTGTGCAAACTAATAATGTTTTATCCAGTGGAAAGAAAACTGCTTTTCATGTTTTTTGGAATATTTCAAATATACTATTAATTATTTTATTTGATAAAAAACTAACATATTACTGAAGTTTATCTAATTTATTATAAATAAATAATTAGTAATTTTTATTTTTAGGTAGCAAGTATATTCAAGAACTATGCAGGTGCTTGGAGAAGTATTACGACAAAAAACATTTTAATGACATTGTAGTGAGAGTTCAACGAAAAGTCAATGCAAAAGACATGCACATTGATGTTAAGCCTGAGCCTGGCCGATGTACTGTTCACAAGAACTGTGTGAATATCTATATGACTCCATGGATATCCTGCAATACATTACGTAAAGACCTTTATTTAACAAATCGAAACCAAAATGTAACGTAACATTTGACAATGTTATAAATGGTGAGAAAAACCAATGAACATTCACATTTATGAGATACTATAAAAATGTAATTTTAGCTATAAATTAATATGTTACCATTTTATCTACTATTTTGATGTTAAGTATTGTATTGTTATTGCAATGGATGGACTTAAACCGTTTACATACACACACACACACATACGAGGGGGTACCCAAAAAAAACCGGAATTATTTTATAAAAATTATATATTATCAAATTTTTTACAATACGACCTTATCTCCTTCAAAATAATCTCCATTACAACTAATACACTTGTCCCGATCAAAACATTTTTTGTAGTCATCTTTAGAAATGGCTGCAAGCTCGAGCTTCGTTTTTTTCTTAACCTCTTCAACGCTGTCAAATCGTTGACCTTTCAAGCCTCTTTTCATGTGTGGAAATAAAAAAAAGTCGCATGGAGCGAGGTCAGGCGAGTAAGGTGCGTGGGGCAGCGGAACCATGCCATTTTTGGCTAAAAACTGCCTAACTGAGATGGCTGTGTGTGCCGGTGCGTTGTCGTGGTGGAAGAACCAGTCTCCAGTCTGCCACAAATCGGGTCTTTTCTGGCGAACACTGTTGCGCAATCTTCTTAAAATCTCCAAATAAAATGTTTGGTTGACAGTCTGACCTGGAGGAACAAACTCAGAATGAACAATGCCTTTAGCATCAAAAAAGCAAATGAACATGGTTTTGATGTTTGATTTGACTTGCCGACATTTTTTTGGACGAGGTGAAGATGGCGACTTCCATTGGCTTGACTGTTGCTTCGTTTCTGGGTCATGACCATAGCACCATGACTCATCACCAGTAATTACCTTTTCCAGAAAATCGGGATCATTTTCGAGATGTTCTTTCAGAAGGCGGCAAGTTTCAACTCGATGTGCCTTTTGATGGTCAGTCAGAAGTCGAGGAACAAATTTGGCAGCAACCCTTTTCAATCCTAAATCTCCTGTTAAAATTCGCTGAACCGAGCTCCAAGTTCTGATAGTTCCTCAATTGTCTGTCGACGGTCGGTGAGCACAAGTTCACGAATTTTCTCAACATTTTCGTCCGTTCGAGAGGTTGATGGACGTCCAGAACGAGGTTTGTCTTCAATCGACATGTCGCCATTTTTAAATCGAGCGAACCACTCTTAGACCTGAGTTTTCCCCATAGCATCATCTTTGTAAGCTGTATTCAACATTAAAATAGTTTCTGCAGCATTTTTACCAAGTAAAAAACAAAATTTCACAGCTGCACGTTGTTTACTTAAACTTGCCATGACAAAAAACGAAACAAGAACAAAACAGGGTTAGCGAAAACAGTCACTACGAACGAACAGAATGCACTAGGAGAACGGAACTGGGGTCACTGAGCTCGCAATGGGTTTGCGCGACACACGCCTAGCGGCAGGAATGTGTACTACATGCTGCCGGCAATACAATTCCAGTTTTTTTTGGGTACCCCCTCGTATATGTAACAATTAAGAGAGAGAGGACAGGAAGGGAGAGTATAAAAATTTAAAATAAACATTTTTTTAAGTTACCAAAAAAATAAATGTTACATCAGTTTAAGGTATGTAGTAGAATACTAAAGAAAATGAACTTAATAACAATGAGTGGCCTTTTAATATCAAACATTTTCTCATTAACCAATACTTGTATTTCTCCTTTATGGATTGTACCATATTACATTCAATATTATTACGTACAGTAATACTAAATCATAAAATTAAAAAAATTGTGACACAAGATATTTATGTCTATACTTGTATTATCTTTTTTTAACCCTAATAGTGACGGTCATTTTCAGTGGCGTGCCAAGGGTATCTGGCACCTTAGGTGGTATTCTGTTTGACACCCCTCCTCTTTTTCATGGTATCAAAGAAATGTGTAAAACTAACATTAATTATAAAAGTACAACAATTAAGTGGGCACACATCACAACAATTGGGTGAAACATGGTCAATCGAAGGGATGTGTTCATCCTGGTTCATCACAGCTCCGTACCATACTGCCACAACCAGTCTTCTCTAGGCACTGCTTGCTTATCTCAGAAGGCAATGACGAGATTTCAGTCGTTTAGTCTCATACTTCCATCACTAACCTGTGCTGAGCACATTAACTGTGAAACTTGCCTACCATTACCAGACTCTATAGCACTGGTACAAAATTGCAACTGATTTCACAGGCTGACGGCCATGGTCAGGTACGTAACTCCGAGTCTAATCGATATAACCTGAAGACAGCGAATACGACGGCTAACCCATTCTCCACACCCACAAACGCTGTGTATACCACAAGTGGAAAAAAGGAATGTTAATTTTTTTCATAAATCCATAATAAACTATAGGATGCTGGTTAATGGAATTTTACTGTATATGTAATGTTACTAATGCTACATATTGAAGAGCAATACATTTCTGCACACTTTGCAGTAAACAGCTTTCCATATTTATTGAGGTTTTAAGTTTTTTTTTACAAATTTGGTAATAGGCCTATGGAGTTTTGGGGCTTATTTCCAAAGCCATTAAAGATGCATAAATGAGAAGAAGATTAATTTATAAAATATTTCTCAAAAGATCATCATAACAATAAGTATTTTAAGCACCTGAAATCAAGGCAGTGCTCTTATTAGTGTGTTTGTTGGTTCTTAATATAACACATTATATTCAAGCTGAAAGCTAAAGTAACTTATTTGAGTTGTTCTGGTGGCAATCTTGAATTTTGTGCAATTAGAACAATGGTAAACGATAGATAATTTTACTGTCTTATTTTTTTATTCTAGAGTATAACAACATGCCATTTATTTGATATGACACCATATAATCAATCATATCCCATACTTTATTTGGAATTTGAAACATGAATAAGATTTACTGTTACATTTAAGTGACATTGTCCAAATAATGCAAGTTTCCTCCAACAGATTTGAGCTGATCACTTTCAAATAAAACCTATAGCAAATTATAGTTTGTAATCGTTGAACAGTTATATTGAAATGTAATTAATTATGATAATGTTAATGTGCCTTAGCAGTTAGTAAATAACTTGTGTTATTGTACAAGATTTTATATAATTTTATTATATCAGCACTGTTACTTAGTATATTAATTTGTTTATTATGGTTATTTCATTTCTTTTAACCAATATTTTTTTGAAAACTTGTGTAATTTAAGCTGTTATTTGTTAACCTTATAATTGTATATATATTTATAAACTCAAGTATTCACCAGCGCTTTGTTTGGGCTGTAGTGTTAATGTTCTTACTTAGCTTATAGTTAATTTAATATAATGTATTAAAATGTTTATTTTACTTTCTATTGTGATTATTATTAGATTCAAACAGTTACATTCAGTAATATCACAAACTTAAAACATATCATAAATTTTAAAAACAATGCAATTTTGAAATTTGTTTACACAATTTGTATGAGTCTTGAATAAATGCAATTTTTAATACTACATGTAGCTCATCATTCATTCCTGAATCTTTTATTTTTAATTTTAATTATCAGTTACACATAGTGTCCTGAAATAAACAATACAGCTACAAGATAGTTTGTAATTAAATACAATCAACACTAAAAATCTTAGACATTTGCATTAAAAAAAGTTAGTTTTTGAAGTCAGTGCCTGTTTTAAAACTGCTTGAAAGTCATGATCATACTTGATACATCAGCTATTTGGCAGCTAGCTACCTCTTTAAACAGTGAAAATACAAACTTACATTACACATAGTCAGAAAATACATAATTTCTTCCATAAATAATTCTAAATATTGTATTGCACTGGTTTACGAAAGAGTTCTGGAAAGGTGGTTAGGAAGTCATTTGAGTTGCTATAATTTCATTTATATTATTTAAATTTACAAAAGGGAATGTTATGCAGATGTGGCTAATAACATTAGGAATATCTTGTGAAAGTGGTGGTGAAAGGTAGTTTCTTAGTATAGCTCCATAACATTGATTAAATTACAGTGATTTTTAAAGTATTCTACTTGAAATTTTCAGGTAAAACTGACCAGTTTTAGGGTGCTACAGTTGGAAGGTATTAGTTTGCAATTTAGAAGTGAGAGAGAAAACTTCTTAACAGAAATAATTGATCCTTGGACTTACAACACTCTAACTATTGTTACAAGACAATCTCTTATCTTCCATTCAACAGCAGAACTCAACTGAATTGACTTAAAATAAAGATAGTAAACATTTCATCTCCACAGAATGTGCCGACCTTCACAATTAGCTATCTAGAGATAAGACGACAGCTCAATTGGAAGAATAGTGGTTCCCTGATCTGTATGGAGCAGTGGCAAGGGTTCAAAACCCATGAGGGCACTATTTGGGTGTTTATTATAGTTTCGATTACTTGTTAGCACAATTTTAGCAATAATATGAGTTTTAAATTGTTTTTAACATTAAGATTTTAAAAAGTGATTTTTAATTTCTTTTTTTAAAGTACTTATTTGAAATTTAATTCCACTTTAAAATGTTAAGCTATGACTTAATTAATATTAAACTTAATTGGGCGATAGCTTGAAGTGATTACAGTGTACACTTTCCTATATTTTACTGGAGGAAGACAATCAGACAGAATCATTAAAACAGTGTCATTGTTTTGACATTCAAACAACTGTGCCAACTGATTTGTTATTGCTTTGTCATAATACATGTCTGAATAACAACCATCATACAATGCTATATTAAATATGTGGCCTCTTCAGAAATTACTGAGCAATTTGTCTTTCAAGTTTTTGAAGAATTTGAGAAAATTACTAACATTTGTAATCCAGAGATAAGATATTTTTAAACATATTTCAAATACTCATAAATTTACTGTGGTCATTTGATCGAAGTAAAATAGATCAAAATAAATTAGATAAGTCTGTAAAAATAATTAAGGAGAAAAATTTCCCTACTGGCAAAGGAGGAAAATAAACTTATAGTAAAGAACAACAAATCTTAAAACTGCTGGATAAAAATTTTATATTGAGCCAAGATTTAAAGTAAAGAGATATACTAAGATACTACATGAAAATTTGCATGGCTATAAAGCAGAACTGTCCAACCACAAAGACTAATTTATACTTTTGTTAACATAAAATAAAGAAAGTTTAATTCAACACTCATGGTTTCAGTATGAAATCAGATTTAGTTGCTTCAGATATTATCTGGATTATTTGATTTAGATATATAAATACCTTTGTATAAATCATCATTAGATGTGCAGCTGTAAATAAAAATATTTAAAACTGCAGATGTAAAAAAACAGCTCTTAAGGAAACTCATAAATATCTATATTTTCCAGTACCACAATAATTAGATTAGTTTTGAGAAATAAACATTTCTTGAATTGAAATAATGGTGAATATTAATAAGGTCAAAATACTTATCAATGCTTTATTCAATAACAAACTCAAAACAGTAACATAAACGGCAATCATTACTCGTATAAAACAGAATAAACTGATGTTGTATGCAATACTCACTAAACTAAAGCAGTATACATTTTCATGATAAAAAATATTCAAATACTAGAGTGCAAAGCATGAAGAATATTTTAACTGAAGTGTTAAATTAAGGAATATATTTTTAGCAATGGATTCTAATGATGAAATCATTATGTATTTTGGCATATGTGAAATGAATTAAACAAGTATTTTGAAAATCAAAACATTAATTAATTTTCTTACAAATATACCTTGGTGTTCCATGATGGTTCATACATTGCCAAGAGAAAGTATCTATACAGGAAGAAAAAAATTTTCCATTAATTGGTAACTGTCAATAGCATTAGAATGTAGTGTTAAAAATTGTTCTACATGATGCAGGAAGGAGTATTGTGAGTGCAAAACAATATTTAAGAACCAATAAATAATAATTTTTCATAGACAATTGCTTAAATTATTCCAGTATAACATGAAAATCTTTAACTTTGTACAGATTGCTTTCATAGTAAAATTTCTTTATATTAAAATATAAATACTTTGAGAACTGTCTCACTTTTCTTTTTAATATGTATTACATCAAATTATGATAATATAAATCACTGTGATGCCGACACACTTGCTCTCTTTCTGCAGACCTTTCGTCCGAGCAAGTCGAACTTGGTGTTAGTAGTTTCAGAATCTGTGTCGGAGCTGGCACTGTCACTAGAGTCTTCATAGGAGGTGATACCCGGCAGTATTCCGATGCAGTGAAGAGGAATCTCGACTTTCGAATCTGTTATGAAAAATGGTGATTAATACATTAACCCTTTGAACGCCGATATAAATTTAGTATTTTTTTAGATTACGCTCATTTAAGGTGAAAAAATGAAAATGAAAATTCCTTAAAGCTATTTTTTTTTTATTCATTCCTAAACACACGATAAAAAATAAATTTTACAATAATGTAATACTTGCATTAAAATAATCACATTTTTTTCATAATAATGGAATATTTCAATAAAAATCAAATTCAGGTTACAGAGTAATCAAATAGGCCTACATGTGATGAAAATATTAAAACTATGTACAAGGATAAGAAAACAAATAAAGTGTAATATGCTAATCTTGATTAGTTGATAAGTTCATAATAAGCACTAGAAAACGTAGCATTCGAAACTTTAGCAACAAAATCGTCATAATCAGAATCGTCTGGGTGATGAGCCATAATTACACAACAGAAAAGAAACAATAAAAACTTGATTATAACACCTAAAACATGGTAACAATAACTTTTTGCAACTGTTTGTATAAGGAATGACAATGCAAGAACACTTCGCAAAGGCACAATGCGTGCTCCACTGACAGTCAGTAATGGCGGATAGTATCGTCATCGGAGTACAGACGGGAGTGGGAGAACAGCTGCTGGCAACAAAACAATTTATTGTTAACCTACTGCGGCCAGCTGACAGCTGCAACTGGATTATTTGGTCAAGCCAGTACATTACTTAATATTGTAGCTTATATATTGAGCTTATAAATTTCAAAAACAGTAATAAAATATATTTTTATTGATCGGCGGATTATTTCGTCTTCGGCGTTATAAGACCTAACAACATCGCGGATTATTCCGTCTACGGCGTGCTGAGGGTTAAACCATTTTAAATTTGAGATAAACTTTGAAAGAGGTTATTCCACAGATTGATAAAGAATAGGTTAATTTCATATTCTAAGGGTTACATCGGATATACAAGGGCTATATGGAAAGTAGATTTTGTTTAGCTCTGTAGCCGCTAGGGGTGAGACTATTGCAACCATTTTGATGTCAGGGCATTTCTCCCTCAGTGGCTATCCATGCTAGTGAGAGCTTACAGTCGCTCCTTATTGTTTTACAACAGCAGTTTAAAATGTGTGACGCAATTGAAAATCCCACGAGTTGTGAGGTGCGCTTGGTAACAAGATTTTTGTTGGCTAAGCACAATAAACCAATAGAGATTTATCACCAACTCTGTGAAGTTTATGAGAATGATGTGATTATGGAATGTGGAGTGTGTCAGTGGTGCATTAGGTTTAAAAATGGCTGAAATAATGTGCATGATGACGAACGAAATGGACAGCCAAGCACTGAGACCGATGAAATTGTCTCCTAAGTCTATGATAAGATTAAAGAAGACTGCCGATTCACAAGAGAACTCTCGCTTAGTTTCCCTTAAATTTCAAGGAGTTTGTTATACACAATTGTGCAGAAGTTAGATTACCATAAATTTTGTACAAGATGGGTACTGAAAATCTAAGCAAAACCCATACAACTCAGAGTATGACTACTTTATTGACGGTTTTGGACACTTACAAAAAAGATTGGAACTCGCTGCTCGATCGAATCATTACAGGAGACGAGACTTGGGTAATACACATGAATTGTGAAACCACATTACAGTCAATGGAGTAGGAGCACACAAACACTCCCCCGAAAAACCAAGGAAATGCACACAAATATTACATGTACGGAAGATTATGGCAACTATCTTCTGGAACACGGGAGGAGTTCTGTTGACTTCTTAGACTGTGGCAGTACCATAAATTCTGCAAGGTATTGTGAATCCTTGCACAAGTTAGAAAAAGCAATACAAAACAAGAGTTAGAAAATTTTGTTTTTGTACAATAACGTCCGATCACACATGGCAAATCGGAGTCCAGAAGTCCTGGATGACTAAGGGAGGTGTTTCCACATCCACCTTACAGTCCGGACCTTGCACCAAGCAACTACCAGCTGTTTCCAGCAATGAAGACCGGGCTTGCGACATAGCGCTCTGATGATGACATGAAAGCGGGAGGGTATAGCTATGTGGTTGAGTCTCAGGTGGCAGAATTTTATGTGGCTGGAATTTCAAAACTAGTTCACCACTACAATAAGTGCCTAAATTTGTTATGGTAGCCCTCTTGAAAATAGTATTTTAGTGTCACTTTCAAATGTTTATAATACACTTCTGTTCTTGAACTATGTCTTATGTTTGTACTAAAACATAATCAACTTTTTGGATAGCCCTTGTAAGAACTGAATCAATATTTGTAAATTAATTTATTTTGTAAAATTAAATCATTTTCAAAACTTTAAATAATTAAGGTATGACTATCTTCCTTTTAAGGACAGTATGATTAATAGTACTGTGCACAGACAACCTATACTAAGACACCTGCTAACAAGTGTTGCAAGCCATTAGGTCCAACAAACGTTGTGAGACCGTGTAGATTAGTGCTAGGTTCAGCTGCTCAGATAGCACAGCGCTTGTAGACTCAGTCTGTAGCCCGCATACACTACATCACAAAACTCAAACTTTCAAACGAAGAGATTCAGTAATCGAATATTCGTACACCACTACAAGTAGTATTAGATTCATTGGAGGAATGAAAGTTTAGCATTGTTTACCTTCTTCACTTCTTATTTAAAGTTGAAATTTGTTCATTTTAACTAACTAAAATAAACAGTTTATAAATATATAAACAGTATATAGAACTTTAGAGGAACAAATACTTTTTTTTCATATAACAGCTAGTGAAGAACATTTCATTTTAAGATAAGAAGCAACCAATAAGATCTGATTACCGTCCTATCTTAAATTACGCAAAAAATAATAAATTACCAATCAAATTTTAAATATTCCTTCCAACACTGTGTGAATAAAATAAAAACTTTATTGTCTGCACTTGAAATTTTGATTTATTGAAACAATCATGAAATTAAGATTTGTTATTGTCATTTATTATTAAGATTATTTTGATTGTCAGTCAGAACCCGAGGAACAAACTTGGCAGCAACCCTTTTTATTCCCAAATCTTCCATTAATATTTGCTGAAACGAGCTCCAAGATAACCCACTAATCTCTGACAGTTGATCAATTGTCTTCCAACGGTCTGTGAGCACAAGCTGTCGAATATTTTCCATATTTTAGTCAATTTGGGCAGTTAATAGACGTCCTGAACGAGGTTTGTCATCATCATCAATCAACATGTCGCAATTTTTAAATCGAGCAAACCACTCATTCACTTGAGTTTTTCTCAAAGCGTCATCTAGGTAGGCTGTTTTTCAATATTAAAACAGTTTCAACAGCATTTTTACCAAGTAGAAAACAAAACTTCATAGCTGCATGTTGTTCACTTAAACTTGCCATCATAAAAAACGAAACAAGATCAAAACAACACTAGCAAAAACAATCACTGCAGATGAACAGAACATGCCAGATTGACCATACAGGTGAAGTATGAACTGCCTATGAGATGCACTTTACCCATGGCAATGCTATTTCAGTTTGTTTTGGGTTCTCCTGTGTACAGGTCTCAATTAAACCAGCAATTAAACACAACAAATCTGATATTAAATCATGACATCATCAAATTCAATTGTGGAGCTGAGGATTTGACCATCCAACGACACAAGTGAAAGTAGAGAACGTGCTCACACTATATTCCAGCCAGTGTGACTATTGTAAATTTAATTACATGACAAATGTTTCAACTATATTTTGGCAGTATTAAAACTCATAATGTGACAATAACAAAATATTCAACCGGAATATGCCCCGGGGAGTGAAATTGATTTGCTATTACAATGAACATGGACTGGTAAAACAAGTCATAAATACAATCACAACATTTATCATAATTCTTAAACAAGGTAGGAGTATGCCACACCAAGTGTCGTGTAATAAACTTTGATAAGTTTGCTTTCAAAATTCAAATATACAGCTGCATGTACCACTATGACACATGTTAAAAATAATATTGTATGATTTAGCTCAGTCTGTTTACAAATTTATTTATTCTATGATTTTCTCGTGTCATCATGGTTACCTATAAGACCAATGTCAAAATGTTTGCTAACGATCAACCAAATTCCATGGAGTGGCATGCATCATGATTTAACTCAATGTTCCTTGTATAGGAATGAAGTTTCATACAAAATTTCACCTCTGCTAATGCTAAGCCAATTACCACATCATAACTGACCACTCAACCCTTAGCGAGCCACAAATAAATAACCAAACTACTCCTAAGAGCCATACACCTTAAAAATAAAAAAAATCCCACATACCAAAATCAATTTTTTTTATAATTCTTATAACATAAGAGGTAAAAAAACGACAAAATATATTTTTTTCATCCTTTATTGTTATTTACAGCCAAAAAATGGTAAAATCATAATTTCACTGAAAAAATTTAATTTTGACATTCTATGTGTTCATATATAAAATTAACAACAGTTGAACACAATTATTGCAATATTTTACAAAAAACAAGCATATAGTAATTTTTATTTAGAGAAATTATAAAGAATATAGTAAAAATGTATATATATATATATATTTTATATATATATATATATATATATACAAATTAAATAAAAGCAATGAAACTAAAAAAAAACTTGACAATAAAGCCCTACATCACGATAATAATACATAAACTACACTGTACATTGATTAAAAATATTGATTAACATCAAAATTGAAAAGATAAACATGCGGATCAAAAATGGAAGGGCGAATAAACATCTAACCTCACGGAGGCTACAGGCAGACTGAGCGCGCGTCAGTAGACGTCGCTGGCTCTGCGGGAGACTATGAACATCCGTCCACCCGCTATTTTGTCAATCGAACAAGAGCCGTGACCTTCAAAATAGACACAAACGGTTGTCCCTTGTTTAACAGTCTTTACTAAGTTTGTTACCCATAAATGCTTTTAAATAATATTTTTTTAAAATTGATTTTGCGTCAGTGGACGTCGTTGGCTTTTAGCGCTAGTTTAGGCATGACGTCTAGTAACGTCATTGGCTCGGAAAGGGTTAACATGTACTGTGTACATACCTTATTCCATAGAAACAGGTACAATACAGCTAAAATGGCCTCTCCTTGTAAATCACTTAATACTGCACAGTGAATGAAGTTCATCAAAACAGATTACTACATACCATTAGCCTCAGCTCTTGGACGTTTTGACGATTCATTCTGTTGTTGACTGTTGGAATCAAATTTTTGGTCTCCATTTAAAATATTCTCAGTTTCGGACTCGGTTTTTTGTTTTTTTGGTGACGTGTTTAAGCCATCAGAAGATCGCTTCTTTACAACAGCACCTGCCAGAAGCCTCATCTGAGAAGGTCTACCACTGTAAACACAAATTATTATTAATAAACACAAACTCTCCCCCACACACACACACACACCAATTTTTCAAAATTCCAAAAAAGTCTCAGTTTTTTCACATGGGATTTTGAATTTACATCCATATTACAGAACATGAGGTAGAAACAAAAAGTTTGCTGAATTATCTACAAAAAAGCAGAGATTTGTTAAGATGATGCAACCAATTTTGAGCAGAAATATTTTTAATTGTTAAAAGAAAAAGAAAATTAGGTCACACACCTTTAAGGTACAGTTTTTGAAGTAAGAAAGAATATAAATTTTATTTTATTATTCAATGACAAGTGGTAGGAATTTGAAATTGAATTTTGGGACATGTTATAATCAGGCCCAAAGAAAAATGGTTGACGATAAGGATGTAAAGTTTTTACAGTATAAACATAAAAAAATGACTGGAAGCATTAACATGTTTTGTAATTTTCAAAATTCGTTTTCTTAAATAAAATATAATTTCCTTAGGTCATATATGAATAAAACAGATTTCATTTCCCGAAGCTTACAAATTGCACATTTTTGTTTTCAGTATTTTTTATTTGGAAATTATCAAAAAAATTGGAAAAATGTCCTACTTTAAATGCCTGTAATTCCTCATGATGTGATGAGATTTTTCCTGTTTTCAAGTAAGTAAAATTTAATTATTCCTGGCTATGCATTTTAAATTAAAAAAAGTTCCTAACCAAAATTTGATTGCACCACCTTAACTCTTTTAATGTTACCATGATTTTTCATGACATACAAAGATATGTCAGCCCAGTATCTAGATGACGTGTAAAACTCAGGCCTATTTTGACCAAAATGGAGAGTATAGACCATTTTAGATTCTGCACTTGTGTCCTATAATCCTGCTCATATCGACTGGAATGTGATTTCTCAGAATGGAAATGTAAACTCGCACATCTGACTTTTGTAAAATGTTGGGTGAAGTGATTAATAAATTTAGGAAAATAGCTTAAACGTCATCTAATTTAGCCTTTCTAAAAAAACCCATCTCTTTTTATAGGCTTACCATTAATTTGACGTTTAAAAAATCTTGAGGGAAAGAACTATTGTGGTCGGTCTTGAAGATAATAATAGCTCGAGATTGGAAAATGCCTTTCATTTTTAACTTTTATTGTATTGTCTCAAACTTCATATTCTAGAACATTTACATTTATTTTTTGTGATATACAATATGGGAGTGGAGTGCACTATAGTTTTTTATATATGAAATCTTTTCATACAATTTAGTATGTTTTAAATAATATTTATCTAAAGTTTTTTACTAGTTGATAGGAAGATCAGCAGGCTTACCTTGAAAACTGTTCTCTAGGATCAACTGATTGAAAGAACAAACAAAAGTACATATATTCGAAATTTTCTAATGCAATCTTTCTCACCAGTAGAGACTGTTCTCTACTGCGTAAAATGTGTGTACTTTTGTGTGTTCTTTTAATCAGTGGACCCTAGAGAACAGTTTTCAAGGTAGGTCTGTTGATCTTCCTATTATCTAGTAACAATCCCTGGCTTTCAGCCCTATTAATTCAAACCTTTATCTAAAGTTTGTAATTAATTTTAATTTTTTATGATTCAGCCCAAAACATAAAATTGAATTAAAATCAATTCTACATGATGGTTTCGCCAACTCATTGTGCCTCTACACTTAATAGTTTAAACAATACACAAAACAAATATATCTTATTTTGCATTTCCGTGTAATAAAATTATCACCTAATGTTAGATCATTTTTTTAAACAGAAATATACAGACTTTAAGGATTTTTTGGTTTTTAAAACTGTGTATGACTATTAGATAAAGGATACTCTAATCTTATCCTTTTTTTAGTGTCATTGTGTTCTCATATCAAATAAATAAGGCAATATTCTTTATTCATAATTTTTTAGATTAACATGCAGTAATTACATTGAAATACAAATAACAAGAAAAGAAGCAAAATAAATACAGTTTAGTTGAAGAAGTAAAGATTCGTTATTTGTCATTCAGTTCAAAAATTCCACTACAGAGTAGAAAGGTTGGAGAAAAAACCAGGAGATACGTTTTCTTCTGAGTTGCTGCTGTCCTCTTGTGTTTTAGACCTCTTGTGGTAGAATTTTAATGAATTTTGAATTGTTTGTCAAAAAGGTCAGTCAGTAGGAGGAAAGCGTATAATTCATACTGCTCTTCACCATAGAAATGTACATCAGCTCCTCTTGTCAGGTTTTGTTGACTTACATTCCTTGTGGGCTCAATCTTGTTAGCATACAGACTTTTTTCCTGTAACACCATTGCTCTGTATGTGTTGAATTTGGAGTAGCTGTCCCATACCTTTATTCCATATTTTAGGTGGCTTTTGGAGAAGGCAAAGTATGCAAATCTTTCCACTTTTGTGCTAGTGATATGCTTGTCATCTTAACATGTATAGGCAGAGCTTAGTTATTCACATATTGGTCAATCTGGTCATTCCAGGAGAGTGTTTTTTAACTCCAAGTTATTTTACACTGTCCACCCTTTCCACCTCTGGTAGTTACAGTAATATTTCTTTTTTACTTTTTTAATATTAGTTCTAAATCTTTGTATTGTTTTATAATAGATCATTGGCTTTACAGTACTTTGTTGTCACGTTTATTGCGATGTATGACTCTATTTCCAAATATAAAGGGAAGGATGCTGTTGTGTATTCTCTGCCTAGGAGTGGTATAACAGGCACACTCTTATATACAACTTGAGTGTATTATTGGCGACATTAAATGATGAACTTGTGAGATGTTATTGTAATAGTTTATAACGTAACTTGTGATGGTCCATCAAACAATGTTTCAGCTCTAGGAAAACTAGGATGTAAGATGCCTTCAAAGTTCTATTTTAAGATTAAAAGCATCGATCATCATAATATATGTGTTATGCTTTATACATAATATACTTTAGAACCTTTGTAGAAATAAATTTGCTGAAAAAAGATGTCTGACAATGGTAGCTTAATTGAATTTAAGTATCTAGAGAGATTACGAGGTTGTATCAAAAAGTTTCCGGAGTAGGTCTGCCTATTTTTGTGTTCTTATCTGGGCTATTATTGGCTGCTATCCCCCTTCGAAATAAGCTCCATTTGAGTTGATACAACGAACCTAGTGTTTTTTTCCACAGCTGGAAAGAGTAAAAAAAGCAGCTTTTCCAGAAACTATCAGGAACTTACTGTTTATTTTGCACATCTTCAAAACTGTCAAAACGGTCACCTTTCATATGCACTTTCATTTTTGGGAAGAGAGAAAAGTAACATAGGCCTAAATCTGGCGAATAGGCAGGATGTGGAACGTTAGCCATTATTGTTTTAGGCCAAAAATTATGTTGTTTTCATGGATGAGTTAACTGGAGCGTTATCGTGATGCAACAGCCTGGTTTTTGTCTTTCCACAAATCAGGCCTTATTCGAAGCACATTTTCCCTCAAACGCCTCAAAACGTCACAATAAAAATCAGAGTTCACTGTAACACCAGGAGGCACAAACTCACGATGGTCAATGCCTTTAATATAATAAAAATTACAAGTACTTGTTTTGCTTTTTTCGGTTTTGGTGATTGTAGACTTTTCAACACCGTTGACTGCTATTTTGCTTCTGGATCATAAACATAACCATCTTTCATCAGTTATGATCCTGGATATGAATACGGGGTCACTTTCAGATGTCACTTGAGTTCACTGCACACATCAACACATTGCTATTTCTGATCGACAGTCAAAAGCTACGGCACAAATTTTGTGGCAACTCAATGCATGTCTACATTTTCGGTATAAGTTATTTATTATTTGATGACGGTCTTCATGAATAAGATACAGAATTTTTCCAACAATTTCTGTTTTGCTCATGGAAAGCTGTCCTGAACGATGACCATCTTTAATTGAAGCTCTGCCAGCCTTGAAAGAGCGTATCGCTCAAAAGCCTGAGTTCTGCTCCGTGAATATTCTTCAAAAGCTTCTTGAAGCATTGCAAAAGTTTCCATTAGTGATTTGTTTAAGTTTAAATCAAAACTTGATAGAAGCCCGTTGCTCAAATTTATCAGCCACAAAAATAACTGCTATTTAATGATAACACACAAAAACAAAGTATAACTAGTAGAAATACCCTGACCACTCACAACAATGAAACTCAATTACTCAACAGCTATTGCGGCAGAGGCTACTGGCGCACTGGCTTGTGCAGTCATGTCCAAAGAAATTGGTGAGAACAGTCCGGGAACTTGTATTGAGAGAACCACCTTGTATTTATTCTTCAAACCATCGAAAGTTTAAAACTTGCTAAAAAAATATCCCGTTACTATGTATGTTACAACAATAAAACAAAGAATGTTCGACTAGCAGCTCAGATGTTAGGTGGTGGTGTTGTTAGAGGACAATTTTTATGTTTTAGATTATTTAAAGAACAATCACCCAGAGTTTGTAGGTTGTAAAAAAACACTAACGTTCATTAGGATTATTGAAAAGGCTTTCTTACTTATTAACCCTTTGAGTGCAGCAGCGTTTTGCTATATGGTATGCATAAAATGCCAAGCGAAAATGTCTGATTCTGCAAGGATCTGGTTAAAAATTCATAACAAAATTATTTTTTGTTATAATATCCTGGGTTTTTGTTTTTTCTTTAGATAAATATATTTTCTTTATAAATATAATACACTGATCACTTATTTAACATTTTTATACCAATAAATAAAACATTAATAAAAACTTTATGAGCAAAAATATTTTTTTTTATTTTGACACAACTTACCGTTATTGAAATATTTTATTTTTTCACTTTTAGTTATTCTATCTTATACTCCATTTAATTATTTATAAAAAGACATATAGAAACTTTTTTTATACTTTTAATAAAGTTAGGAAAATAAATATGAAAATATGAACCACTACAAAACTAGAAATTTTCTAATCTAACACTCTGTGTATTGTCTACACTGCTAAAGCTTAAATCTAATGCCTGCAATACCAGGTCTTCATTGTCAGCAATGTTTTTATGACTCATTGTTTATAAATATCACTGAACAAACACAAAAAACATAAAAACTATACAAATGTATTTAGTAAAGTACTAGCTGCTTACGATCACCGTAACTCACGGTCAAGTCATTGTTCTACTTACACACAGAGTAGAACATACACAAACGAAATAATATGAAGATACTAACACTACAAACCCATTTACACTTAAAAAATTTCAATATTTACAATCATTTGTGAAATAAACACAAAACATGTGACGGCTCGTACGCGTAGCGGTCGATTCTAAACTCAACTGACACTTTACAACCGCCACAAAAATCAGAATCTAACCAGAATGCAACAAAACCTACATCAAAAGTTACGTTGAAGCCTTTGGAATGCGTATGTATAGTCATTGAGCCAATTTAGTCAAATACTATATAAAATGAATCAATACTACAGCAACGACCCGGCAATTGTTTAAGGTTAAGATTTGGTACAATAAATGTTGTGACGCTTAGGAACAAGTTAGAAGAGGTAGTAGAGATGATGAAGAGAAGAAGAATAAACATAATGGGAATCAGTGAAACAAAGTGGAAAGGTAGTGGAAGTAGAGAAGTGGGACAGGGATACAGGATTTGGTGGTCTGGAGGAGAAATTGGAAGAAGAAATGGAGTAGCTATAGTCATGGACAAAAAGATGACAAGCAGAGTGATGAAAGTGGATGTGGTAAGTGAAAGAATTATTAAGGTTACGGTCAGAATGGAGGGGAAGATAATGGACATAATACAGGTATACGCACCACAAACAGGATGCACGGACGATGAGAAGAGAGAGTTTGAAGAGGATCTGGAAAGACATGTAAAAGAAGAGAGAACAATAATAATTGGGGATTTTAACGCACAAGTGGGTAAGTTTAGGCAAGGATATGAAGAGGTAATGGGATGTTATGGAGTAGGAACAAGGAATTTAGAAGGAGAAAATTTACTGGATTTTTGTCTAAGGAATGATATAGTGATAGGGAACACCTGGAACAAGAAAAGGGAGAGCCACAAATACACAAGATACAATTGGAATGGTGAACAGCCAAGTTTAATAGATTATATATTAGTGAGGAAATGCCTGCAGCCATACATGGCATATGTAAAAGTTATACCCAGTGAAAGTATGGGAGGAGATCACAGGCTGGTGGTAGCTGATTTTCAAAGAATGAGGTTTGGAAAGGATACATGCAAAAGACTAACAAGAATCAAGACATGGAAGTTAAAAGATACGAAAGTTAGAGAGGAGTTTGTACATAACATTAGAGGAACAATACCCAAGGGAGAGGTCAAAACAGGAGAGGAGGAATGGACAAATTTCAAGAATGCTATAGTCAAAGCTGCAGAAGAAACGTGTGGACGAACTTCAGGTAAAAGAAGAGATAAAGAGACCCCTTGGTGGAATGAAAGAATTGCTGAAGCAGTTAAAAACAAAAATAAGAGCTTGGCGAGAATGGACCTATCCTTAAGGTCAAACGAAAAGAGGGACAAATGGAAGAGACTTGCAAGGGCATCAGCAAAGATGATGAAGGAGGCAAAGGAGAGGACATGGAAGGATTTTGAAGAAAAACTAAAATCAAACTTCCAACGAAATAAGAACATTTTTTATGGGGTGATAAGGAACAAGACGAAACCTAAAGAAATGTTGACTAAGGTGGTGGATGTTTCAGGGGAAATCAAATGGGAGGAGAAAGAGGTTTTGAAGACGTGGAAAGAGTATTTTAAGGAACTACTGGAAGGAACAGAAAATGAAGAGGAAAGAAGAGATATAACAGAGGAGACAGGAGATGATGAGGATTTTAGTATGTGCGAATTGGAAAAAGCGGTTAAAGAGATGAAAGAGGGGAAATCTGCGGGAATAGACGAGCTGACGGCGGAGATGATAAAGGCGGCGGGACCATTAGGAATGCAATGGTTGTACAGAGTGATGAGAGTGATTTGGAAGGAAAAGAAGATACCAGAAGACTGGAAAATGGGAATAATAGTGCCGATTTTTAAGAAAGGCAATAAGCAAAAATGCGAGAATTACAGGGGAATAACTTTGTTGTGCCATACACAAAAAATTTATGAAAAAATACTGTTGCAGAAAATTAGACCAGTACTGGAAGAAACAGGAAGAGAGGAGCAATGTGGTTTTAGGAAAGGTAGGTCAACGGTGGATGCTATTTTTGTGATGAGGCAAGTGTTAGAAAAGAGGTGGGAATACGGAAAAGATACAATGGTAGCTTTTGTAGACCTACAGAAGGCATATGATAAAGTACTGAGAGAAAGGATATGGGAGAGTATGAGAAAGAGAGGATTGCGTGAGGGAATAGTAGAAAGAATAAAGAACCTGTACGGCATATGTAAAAACAGGGTAAGAATTGAAGAAAAATATACGGAAACTTTTAAAACAGAGAGAGGAGTAAGGCAGGGAAGCATATTGTCACCCTTCCTTTTCAATATTATAATGGATGAAATTATTCTAGAAGTACAAGGAAACAGAGGAGCAGAAGAACTTAAGACAATAGCATATGCGGATGACATAATGATATGGGAAAGTAGGGAAGAAGAGTTAGAACGAGAGTTGAACAAATGGGCAAAAGTGGCGAAGAAATATGGTTTAGAGATGAACATACAAAAATGTAAAGTAATGAAAGTAGAGAGAAGGGAAGGAAATAACAAAGAAGTGTTAGTTGAAGGACTTGAAAAGGTGAAGGAATTCTGTTATTTAGGAAGTATCATAACAGATAGGGGCACAATAAGAGAGGAGATAGGAAACAGAATATGGAAGAGTGGAAAGTTTTTCAATATGGTGAAGAAGATTGTGTGGAGTTGGAACATTGGGAAAGAATCAAAAGTATTGATGTATAAATCTTATTTTCAACCAATTTTATTATATGGAGCAGAGACGTGGACGTGGACTAAAAATGATTTAAACAGATTGCAAGCTGCAGAAATGAGATTTTTAAGAGGGATATAGAAGACTACAAGAAGAGATAGAATAAGGAACGAAGTAACAAGAGAAAGATTGAAGGTAGTTTCACTGCAAGAGACAATGGAAAGAAGAAGAATACAGTGGATGGGGGATGTGAAGAGGATGGGAGATAATAGAATGCCTAGAATAGCACTGGAGAAGAAGGAAAGAGGAAGAAGACCAAGAGGAAGACCGAGAGGAAGATGGGAGGACCAAGTGTGGAAAGACATAGAGAGAGGGGGACTACAGAAAATACAGGTGGAGGAAGAGGAGACCTGGAATGACAGACAAAAGTGGAGGAGGCTGTGTACGACGACCCGTGATAACGGAAACGTCGGATGATGATGATGATGATGACTATATAAAATATAATCGTTACTGCAGAAGTTGCAAATAGCGATTCTGGCATTTCTTGCATATAATGCAGGATCGTAAATAGCAATGCTCCGGCATTCAAAGGGTTAAATACCATAAATCCATATGTGTCAGCAGTTTTCAATAATAAAACAGGTAATTAACCATAAAAATGAGTGAATACTCACTTAATAAACATGTTGTCAAAAAGGAATAATAACAACAAATAAAATTACAACTAATACAAACTGAATAAAATCAACATATGTCATCTTTTATTTTGTAATGTTGATTTGTTAAGCAGAACTTGCGCAAAACAATGGCTTTCTCTGTATTGTGAACCATCTTGGAGCCGAATGATATAAAATCTGAGTTCTGGTTCAGTCTCTATGATTTTGGCTGACTCCCAAAGTTTCTGTCTATTTTAATAAATAATTTGATGAGCAATTGTAAAGGTAGTTGCTCCTTTCTTTCCCTTGTCACTAAATATATTTGATAGGATGGAGAACAAAGACTTTTATACCAACTCATGAAAATCAATTAGTCCCAGCCTTCATAAAAAATGTGTCAAAACAACTGAGAAACATCAAAATGAGAGAAGAATATTTAGTAACAAGGAAATGAAAGTAAACTACCTTTATGGTTTTCATTTTGTAATGGTGAAGAAAATCATTGCAGAGATCTATTCTTATTTGCTACATATCGTGATTTCCTGGATTTTTGCACCATTTCAGCAGTTTTCAATAATAAAATATAATCAATCAATAGACATTTTTTATTGCCATAAAATAAAGATCATTGACAAAGTCTCATTACAGCTTTCATTATAAATATAGCCAAGTCAGTTATGAAACTTAGATTAATTATATCTTAAGTTATGCTAACATAAACCACAATACTCAAATACAGCTAGTGGCATTGGGGAATTTAAAATAAAATGTTTTTTAATCGGAAGAACTCGTCCAGTGCATAAAATGGATTATCTAACAGCCATAAGTAATAGATAACTAACTATAAGAACAAGTGAATAATCTTTATTTATGTTTACTCACTTTATAAACCAACAATCACACAACATGATGTCAAAAATGAATAGTAACAAATCAAATTATAACTGATACAATAATATGATACATAAAACCGTTTCCGATACTCAATACCACGGTTCTTTTCACTCGATTCCAATACCAACAAAAGTGCTTATGTACGATTGATAAATCACGATTTCATAACATCCTACTGATATGGAAAGCAGAATCTCAAATCCAAAAATAATTCTATTCACGGACAAATTATATTACACTACACTAGTGCAGGCAACCCTCAGACGAAGCTCGCAAACATATATCGACCTTCATCCACAATTTCATGATGCACATTGCGTAAAATACGTTGTTTCGAGATTAATCAGTTCTTGATTCAAGGAACTGTCAAATTATGTCTTGGTTTTATAGGTTCTTAGAATTTGAAAAACTGTTTCTCAAATTTTCCCGGTTCTCAGAAAGATTCCCGGCTTATTCTCGGTCAGGTGGCCACCTTGTGATAGAATTAAAATATCATCAAAAAGAAACAAAATTACATTCTGAGTCTAAAACCAAAATTAAAGTATGATGACAAATTTGTTAAAAATTCTGAGAATAAAACAAAAGCAACATGGGCTATTACAAAAAGAATTAGGAATGACAAAAGCTAATTAAATATCCTTTAAATTATAACACTAAATAAAAAAATGTGAACTGAACTATTGGAAAACTTACTAGTGACTTAAATGACTATTTTATTGATATTCCCCAGGCATGTAATAAAACATCGGACAAAAAATTTGCAATGAGATACTATAAAAAAATAATAATAAAAACTACTTTTTAATCATTAAATTTTTAAAAATACATGTAATTAATCTAAAAATATTATGTTTGAACTCAAAAATAAAAAGGCTGTGGGATGGGATGAAGTGCCAATTTCTAGTATAAAAAATGTATTTGAAGAAATTAAACAACCATTACATAAATTAATTAACCGTCTCTTTGTGAAGGAATCCATCCCGATAGACTAAAATTTGCTGATATTAAAAAAGGCATCGTTAAAAATTTACACAGCAGCTACGGAGTGAAGGGTTGATTTATTGTGAATGTTCAGTTTAGCTATAGTTCACTTTCTCTTAGTGCAGCGTCTGGTATTTGACACAGTCACAGACTTGACTCCTGGAAAGACAAACGCGATTCCATATTCCAGTAAGTCACACAAGACAAATTACCAACACAGCCACATACACTACACAGTACTGGATACTGGCAGTTTTATTTTAATGATGTAATAAATGTACAAGAATAACATGCTAAAAGCATAAAAATGTATTCTTTCGAATGTGGCCCATCTGACTTTAAGGCATGCCCCTTACCCCCCTCTGGTGGCCTTGTCCACACATGACACATCAATGTGATTAGATACTTGATATTTTTCTAGACATACTCAACACCTTGTGTTTATTTTAGCTTGGGTGGAAATAGATTTATTCTCTCTTGGATCCTACAAAATTTAGAATCTAAAAGCTTGGTAAAATCAAAATCTTGGCTATGAAAAAATGACGAGTTTCACAAAAGAATGGAATTTTAACCTGTTTGACGGTGGCGGTGGTGGTTTTGCTTTTATTTCCTGTTGTATTCTCTGCTCCAGGGAGTGTTCTTGTAAAGATAACACTTTATTACGAAAGTCAGCAATCTCACGCTCTTCCTCAATTGATTTTTTACGTTCTTCTTCAAGTTTACTCCTGTCGACCAAATCCAGAAATTCTATTTCATCATCATCGAGTCCTTTGATCATATGTTCTAAACAAATTACACAGCATATTACAATATTATAGAGTAAAACTAAAGTTAGACTGTTGTAAAGCTAAATGGTACATAATAAAACAAAAATACTATATTTAGTATGATGATTTTTTTTTATTAAAGCATGAATTAGGAAGATAAATTGTTATCTCTCACAAAACACACTTTTATTGAAGCTTACTTTAAGAAAAAACGTTTAAGGATTTGGATAGAGCAAATTTTATAGGAGAAAATTTTATTTTAACACTACAACTAGTAATGACTTGTCAAACTAAGACTCAACTTTTAGCCTATTTAGTGGGACAGTGTTGAATCATTGAGCAAACATTTAACTGCATGTAAAGTCTATAGGTCTATCTGTGTATTTGTATTTAGTTTTAAATAATTCCATATGTTAACAAGTCATTTTAAGCTTGCACTTCATAAACTGCTATTCATGGCTAGTAAAAACACTGCAGGCGCTTATTTCCCAAGTTTAATTTTTCAATAAGTATGTTAGATTTGTCACCTAAACCTATCCATCTGGCGATGTAGATGCTCTTTGACAAACTACAATGAATATTTTTTCTTAGAATACAATTTTTTTTAAATACCTAACTGGATGGATCTAATACAAAAAACTTTAAACACCCGATAATTTTTTTTAACTTCTCAATATTTTAGTATTGAAGGTATATTTATAACTTCCACAACATTTTTAATACGTTTTATAATCCCTACTTAAACTGATTTTACTTACTCAATCTATGGGCTTCTTCAAATTCAAATTCTTTCCGTTGCTTTTGCTCTTGAAGCCGTTCAAAAAGAGATCTATGGTCATATTCTTCTTCTGGCACTTCTGAAAAATGAATTCAATATGGTTGGCTACAGACTCATTTAAATTTAAAACATCTACCAATGTGCTGGCCTACCCAATATCTGAAGCTTTGGGGCTCTAGCACCAACAGACACTATTGTATCATTCTACTCAAATGATTGACTTCAGTCATTATTAACTTACTTATTCTATTTTATATATGCAGGGTTAGGCAGACCACTCATCTGTGATGTATAGCGGCTAAACCGATAAATCAACTTTCTTCATTTTAACAAAAAGCTTCCATTTTTCAACTCCAAAGAATATAAGAAAACAATTTTTAACACCCAAAAGTACCACAAAATGACACTTCTTAGAAGTAATTTTTTAATGTTTCGTTAAAATTTAAAGGTAGTTTCAAATATAATAATAATAATTACTTATTATTATAATTAATTTTAATAATAATTTTAGAACAAAAATATTTTAAATTAAACAAGGATGAATGAAAAAATAACATATATTTTAACCATAATGTAAAAATATGAAAAAATTCAAAACCATTTCCATCCTTAAACATGGTGAATATATTTTATAGATATTTACAAATGACTAAATAATGCTGTCAAACTTCAGTAGCCTGTGTACTTGACTACAATAATAACAACAGATAACTTAAAATTAAATCAACTTTACTAATCTTAATTTTAATTCCATAAGAGCATTTTTAAACTTCATACACTTTTATGCCCTTATTTTTAATTACAGAACTATGGGAGATTTCTCATTTTAAAGATATAATTCATACATATCCAAACTTTTAATGTAAAAAATATTTTTAATGGTTGTAAAGAGAATAATTTCAAAATTTGTTACTTAATCCTTTCAATATATTCGAAAAGAATAAAGCGATAGAATGCATATTATAGGTGGACCGTTTACAAAAAGACCCTGGGTGATTTTATTTCACGCAGGGCAGGGTAAATATCCCTCCAACGCTGTGATGCCGCCCTCTCTCAGTATCCCCACTACTGGTCGGAATTCGTTCTATCGGATCATCTGATTGCTCCGGCTCAGTTGGTCTTGTTCACTGCTGCGATTTGTTTAGTTAAACCGGTCAGTACAGAGTTACTGAGCCTTCCCGCTAGAACGTGATATACCGGTTGTTGACCAAACGAAATGAACGATTGATTGTAATGACCGAGTGAACGAAAGGATCCACTTGTAAATAAGTATTCGAATAGAGGAAGAAACAGCATATAGTACAGTGAATGTATAGGTATATAACAATAAATATATTGTTTTAGGAATCTATTAAATGTAAATAGATCTATTAAAACTTATAAAAAAATGTAATTGTAAGTTACCTGATACATTACTAAATATTTTAAATGTTAATGGCTTATGATCAATGAACTTGGTTGATTGATATGCCTTTGATTTATCATAAGTAAGGTTATTCCCTTACAAATGTCTTAAATAAATTATTAAAAATTAAACAGACACATTGCTCGCTTGAAAATAATAAGATATTTTATATCCAAACCGCTTAACTTCTCACCACTTTTTATAATACCCAGACTCTCTACTCCCCCTGTTGAGTTATACGATTACGGTTTTATTTTTAATCGGTTAGCAGTGAACAAAAGGAACGACTGAACAATTGTGTAACCTAACGCATAAACTTTATAGTTATTATTAGTTCCATATAATGTTAAATTATTTTTCATGGATAAGGGTTTTAAAATGAATTTAATTATAATATTGTAAGTTTGAACTATCATTAAAAATAATACATTTAATTTTGAAAAATATCAAATTTATTCAGTTGGCAGGAAAAAATGAATGAAACGTTCGAGGTTAACGAGTCTTTGGACGAACGGGTCAAGACGGAACGACACATGTCTATTGGCCACTGCCGATGCGCGACTAACCTCACAACAAAATGCAAGCTCCCTGGATATGTCTATGGCTACATTAATCTGTTCAATTAATATTTTATGCTTAGACTGTGACACTTGTATATGCCTACACACAAAAATATAATATAGTTATAGAGCAGGTTAAAGTAGCTGCAGTGTAAACAAAACTGTGCGAGCAAGACACAATCCACACAGCTGATAAACATATACAAGGTGCTGATCCCACTCCCCACTACAACCCACCGCCAGAGGGGGGCCCCTCCTGTGTGGTACTGCTCAGAAATTTGCTTCTGCGCAAGTTTCTTTGCGAGCGGTTTATCTATAGTACAATCTTTAAATTAAACATCTCCAGTAATTCTATGACCAAAAATAAAGGTGTAGAAGTGTTAGAAGTTTAACATTGTTCTTATGGGGTAAAACTCAGGGACTTTCGCTGCAGACAGATCTTACCTTCAGTCACGACAGACAATACAATTTTTTCCATGTTTCCACATAACACCATGTACAATGAGATTTGATCTACAATTACCTTATGGTAGATAACATGTCAATTTCTTAAAAACATCTAACTTAATTTAAAATGTAAATTAAATAATACAAATTTTATAGATGAGACATATAATAATAAAATTTAAACATTAAACATTGAACAATACGCATTAATGTAATAGGAAAATAACATGTGTATATAAACATTTTAAGGTAATCTATATATATAAAAATGAAACTGTTCGTGTGTAACAGCATCACTCACAAACGGCTGGACGGATTCGCCTAATTTTTTTTTTAATTTGTTCGTCTTGATCTGTAGAAGGTTATAGGATACTTTTTATCCCTTTCCCGATTCAGGATTCCGCCCCACTGGTTACAGAAATACCCGTAAGAAATGCATTGCAGCAAACATATGTTATTAAGTGAAAGAGTCTTTTCAAATTTTTAATCAGCTGTTCTTTGTAAACATATATAATGCGACAAAAAATTGTTGTTATTTTTGACAGTAACTAAGTAAACATAAATATTTTTGACGTTTCTATGTAAACAAACATTTTTTGACATTTACAACGTGTCACAAATGTCAAATTTTTGATAAACGTGATTTGATATCTTTTTTACAATTTCCAAGAACAGTGTTATTTTCCATCAGTAAAAGGTTTAAAAAAATAGGCAAGTATTTTTGTTTAAATACTTTAAATACACAAGGACAATCACTTAACGTCGCAGGAATCCATCTGGAACCCTCATGTTTCTCTCGCACGGTCAATTATACGTCGCTTGCTCAAGAGTCGGAAACCCGAAGAACCTTTATATTTATGCTCCAAATAATACAACTAATAACGTTGTTTACCAAAACGCATTAAAATAAACAAAAAACTTTTATAATATATTTTATGATATGCTACGATGTATTAGTAGAGCAATAAATTAATTGGAAAAACGTATAATAAAATTAGTATTTCTTTTCGATGCTTGATTGATGTAGCCCTCTCTACTGCCACGCGAGTGGAGCCGCGGGTTTAGGCTAGTAACATATAAACATAAAAATTAAATATAAAAATAGAAAACAAACAGTAAAAATTCCCAACACAACATGAACAAAAATACACAATTTAAATAATTACTAAAAAGTTATTGCTTTTCAGTTAAGAATTCATTTACACTGTAGAAACACTTTTCCAGCAAATAGCCCTTGACTTTTTCCTTAAAACCTTCAAAAAAATTCTCTAATTTGATATCACTGGACCAGTTATTATACATACGAATTCCTCCATACTCAAGCAATTTCTCAATGGCTCGTGTTTTGTGTAAATGATAATAAGAATACTATTGTGTCTGGTGGAGTTATTATGTATATTGGACAATGAATTGAAATTTTCTATATTTTTCTTGATAAATCAGTGACTGGTATATATAAATTGATGGAAGAGTAAGCAGTTTTAAATCTCTAAAAATGTGCTTGCAGGATACATAATATTTTATACGGCTAATTTTACGAATGATCTTTTTTTAATTATAAAAGCTTGTTTACTTCAAGCGAATCACCCAGATTTTGATACCATATGTAACGTAGGAATATACATGTTCATAGTAAACTGTTAGCAGTGTTTTATATTTACTTTTGAAGATAAAAGGAAATCAGGCAATATGTCTTACTAAGCTTATTCGATAATGAAAGAATCTGTCTCCAAGACTCCCATCAATGTGAACACCTAAAAAATTGTTGTTTTTGTTATTTTAAATGTTGCATCAAAGAAGATGTCAGATCTAGAACTATTGTTATAATTAGGGTGAAAACGACTCTTGAGTTCTTTCAGTGTCGAGTAAAAAACCATTTGCTTTGACCCAATTATTCATTTGTAAGAAATCCTCAGAAATAAGCCTATTCATTGTAATTCTCTTGTGATTAGAAATAAGACCAGTAGTATCATCGGAATACATAGTTATATTATAGTTTTTTATGATCATGGTAAATCATCGATGAAAACAAAAAACAGTGGTCCTAAGATAGAGCCCTCATATACCAATTAACTAACAATATTTTATATTGGACACACTCAAACGCCTTTGAAATATCACAGAACACAGCAGCAGTGAACTGTGAACCATCAAAAGCATTCGCCACTCTAGAGACCATCTCTTTATGAACTAAATATAATATTTCTTTTCTAAAAATACCTAATGCTAATGTTACATACTTGTTCTTTTTCTTTATTTCAAAAGATTTTTTTATTGGCTGAGCGCTATTGAAGCCTATTACTAGAGAGGCTGAAACAATTTCATTTCTGTATGTCTGAACAATATGTCATAAACAAAATGACTTGACTTGAAACTTTGCATTAAGTTCCACTTCTATATAAGCAACACTGAGTTCGATGATGGTGCATGTCACTCCATGGGATTTGGCTGAGCGTTAGCTAATATTTTTACATTGGTCTTGTAACTAACCATAATTGAACGAAAAAAAAAAAAAACAGAATAAATACATTTGTAAACAGTAGAATCATATGCGATTTTAACATGTGCCATTTTTATTCATAGAGTAATATGAAAAATAATAGAGAGAAAATTCTACATTAAAAGATTTGATTTCAGTGCACTCTTGTCTTGTAGTACCTTCCCTAGCTCACTGGAACTTTTATTAATTGAATACTGTTATGAAACCTGGCGTGATAACAAAAATGTGAATGTATCATGTGGCAAGATATCTTGAGAAAAATTTAGACCTTAAATTTTGTATGGAACAGTTTCTACATACACGAGAATGGATATGGTTCTGCACTCACAAGCTATGGATAGTACTCATCAGGCAAGTACTCGTGATTATACATAAACTAGCCAAACTGTGTTTTTTTTAAGACTATTACTGTAGACCAGGTTATATTAATACACCCTAAAGACCAAAATATTCTAACTATCTTTGCTTAGTAGTATCTAACATTGTAAGAGACATCCATTTACCTTATCATTTTAATTTTTTAATGAAATACTTGTAAATATTGTAGACCTCATAATTTAGATCTTACCTAGTGGTTGATCAGGTTTTCGAACTTTCTCCCATTCTTCCTGCCGGATCCTCCGTTTCTCGGCTATTTCAGTCTCTGAGATAAAACCCGAACTCATTTTGATTTCTAAAATAAAATTAACTATTACATTCACAGCCTGAATTGTTTAAACAAAGTTAACTGTAATTTTGTATATTAAGGTATTCTTAGATTGTTAAAGTTGCAAAAACATCATGAATAGCCTTCATTTAATTAATTGTCGCCTTAATATTTTAAAATACAATCTTCGTATATGCAATTAATTAAATTTAAAAAACGTAGGGTTTGCTAAAAAATTATTTACTATGGAAATATAATCCATTTTTTTATGGATAGAAAATGTAATTTTTGTGTGTGGAAATTGTTATTTAGTTTCATTATCTTTTAGTTTATAATTCTGTGAAGTTTATACATAACTAAAAACTTTTTAGAATAATAACCACAATTTCTCAGCCGAATAACCATATTGTAAAAACTAGAGTTATTCCAAAAGTAAGGTCAGATTCACCATAACTATTTGAATTTGGCACCATGGATAAAACACGCATGCATGCTGACTCCCGGTATGTCTTGAGCATCATGTGCTGCCATTAGCGTTGCTACTGTCGCTGTGTGCTGTTTATAGTGTAAGTTTACAATGTTTAAGACTATTAATCTGCCCACTGATTGTGAAGAAAGGGCAGTGATACGGTTTTTGTCTGCTAAAAACATTTCAGAAGCAGAAATTTATCAGCGATAACTGAAATTTACGGTCCTAACATAATGAGTAACAGCAAAGTGCTCAAGCTTTTAATGAAAGATGGGAAAATGTGCATGATGAACCATGTTATGACTGACTATCAGTAATTTCAGACGATTTGGTCAATGCGGTTGACAAAAAAATTCGTGAAGATCAATAATTCACTATTTCAGACTTAGAAATGGATTTCCCGAATGTGAGTAGAACAACTTTGTACAGAATTGTGTCTGAACATTTGAATTTTTGAAAATTGAATGCCCGCTGAGTTCCCAGGCTGCTTACCGAGTCCCAACGAATGAAAAGAATGGCTTCTGCTCTTGCTTTATTGGAGTGATATAAGGGAGGTGACAGTCTTACTACAATAGATACTGCAAAAGAAACGCAAATTCTAATCAAGAAATTTGGATGGGAACAGCTGGACCACCCAGTGTACAGTCCGGACTTAGCGCCAAGTGATTTCCAGTTGTTCTGCTACCTAAAGGATAAGGTAGTAAAAGGCAGAAGTTTTTGACGTTACATTTTTGTTCTGGGCCTTAAAGTCATAACATGTGTTGGTCCTTCCCAACAGGACCCATTCTGTTTTTCTTTTTATTTCAGATGTAATGAACTGCGTTGCCACAAGAAGTGCCTATATTGATTTTTTGCTTATGTCTAAGAAAACTCAAGCATAAGTGATTTGAGGGTCTAAGGTGATTGAAGCAAGTACCAACCATGTCACTAACCTTAACATCTGTTTTTGACAACTGATGAACAAGATAGATTCCAATCCTCGAAATGTATAGTGTTCTATGTTCTATTTTTCTTAAGATTAACAGCAAATGGTTGAAAATCTATTATCCTATTAAAGCATTCATAATTGGGAATAAACTTTAAACAAAGAAATGCTCTCATTGTCTCTTTTTTTGTCTCATCCAAGTAATGAGAGGAATGAGGTTAATAAATCTTGACAAATATTCCAGTAAGGTTAATGGGTAGACTTTAATAAGAGGTGTAAAATCATTATTTGGTTGTTTTTATCACATGAATAACAATATTACAATTTATTTAACTTAACAAACAAATTAAACTTACTAAGACATGTGGAAGTCTTACTTTAGTTTGAATGATCATGGGTTTGTATATTTTACAGTTCAATTCCAAAAACTTATTTGAGAGTTTTGAAGAGTGGAATACTGGCAAATTGTTTAGCAGGTCAACCATCTTTGTGATTTTTTGGACCGCAGGAAAGTGCGCCTGTATGAGGAGAATCCATCTGTAAAATTGGTTGCTCACTGCTATCCGTGCAAGCTATAAATATTATCAATTTTCTAGGTCTAGGCCAAAGTTAGTTTTGTTATTTTTTAATATTCCATGACACCTTTAACCCTTACCGAGCCAACGACGTTACTAGACGTCATGCCTAAACTAGCGCTAAAAGCCAACGACGTCCACTGACGCAAAATCAATTTTTTATTTTAATATTATTTAAAAGCATTTCTGGGTAACAAACTTAGTAAAAACTGTCAAACAAGGTTTATATAAACAAGAGACAATCGTTCGTGTCTACTTTGAAGGTCACGGCTCTTGTTCGATCGACAAAATAGTGGGCGGCCGGATGTTCATAGTCTCCCGCAGAGCCAACGACGTCTACTGATGTGCGCTCAGTCTGCCTGTAGCCTTCCGTGAGGTTAGATGTTTATTCGCCCTTCCATTTTCGATCCGCGTATTTATCTTTTCAATTTTGATTTTAATCAATATTTTTAATCAATTTGCAGTGTAGTTTATGTATTATTATCGTGATGTAGGGCTTTATTGTCAAGTTTTTTTTTAGTTCATTGATTTTATTTAATTTGTATATATATAAATTTTTACTATATTCTTTATATTTTCTCTAAATACAAATTACTATATGCTTGTTTTTTGTAAAATATAACAATAATTGTGTTCAACTATTGTTAATTTTATATATGAACACATAGCGTTCATTCAGAAGAAAAGTGTCACAACTCAAATTTTTTTTAAATGGGTTTTATTGGTTTAATAGTCTTGAAATAAGTTATTCTTTTCACTGCAAAAACGTCACAACTCAAACTCTGCTTGCTCCCACTAGAGTGCACTAGTGTCACTTTTCTTCTAGAACATTCTAGGTTATGTTTTTCTAGCAAAACTGACACATTTCAGTTGTGACTTGACTGTCTAGGAGTGAAGTGCTATAATTTCTCTGCAAAAGTGACACTTTTTGAGTTGTGCCTGTTTGGTTGTAATATTTTGTAAGTACATGTTTATATTGTTTACTAGAATAATGACAGATTTTGAGTTGTGTCACTTTTCCTTGAATATAGCTTTGACTTTCAATTTTGTTTGTCATCCACAAGTCCAAATTTTGAGATGTGTCACTTTTCCTTGAAAATCATTGTACTTTTTTCATTTTGTTATACCTCCACAGTGGCAGACTTTGAGATGTGTCATTACAACTCTGAACTTTTGCAAGAAACTAAATCACAATGTTATACCAACAGTGCAATATTTTGAGTTGTGACACTTGTATTGCGAAAATAGTTCATAATTTATTATAAATATTCCACTGTTAGTACTATTACGATTTATTTTCTTGTTAAACTATCAGTAAACAATATACATTTTATTCATAAATGAATGCCACATACAGACAAAATGCCTTGCCTGTGTGTGCCATTCATTTATGAACTTTTTTAGGTTACACATTTTTTTCTAGTGAAGGCATCACAACAGCCAGTTTAAGTCTCAGGAATGAGCAATAGAACATCCCTGATTTTAAAATTAGCCAAACAAAAAGGCAATTCTACAGACTATAGGCCTACTCCTCATTCACATAATAGTGTTGTATGTGGTAATGAGTGGACAGTGATTAATGAAGAGGAAATTCCAAATACAACCCCAAATAATGAGGTTCAAGCCATATTTCAAACTACAAATGAACTTTTAACTGAACACATTGAAACCCAGCCAATCTCAACGATCCTACAAACCCGGGAAGCTGAACCTGAAGACAAAACTCAGGGTTATGTTGATGTCATTCCTAAAGAATGTACTTCTAAAGAAGTTCACAGTGAAGAAAATCATAAACCTTCGACATCAAAACAGTGTGTTAGTGAATTTTCACAAAATACCAACAAAAGCAGGGAATGTGTGCCTAAAAAACTTAATTTGCCAACGACATCAGCTCAGTCTAACCAAGAAAATGTTCGACCCAAACGAAAGTGTAAAACCGATAACGAAGCTACTGGAGATCTTTTTTCAGATGACCCTAACAGTGAAAATGATTATGACGTGGATGATTCTGACGAGGATCCAAATTACGAGCCAAAAAATTACCTTAATTTCCCTAAAAAACAAACAATATCCAACAAAATATTTAACATACCTAGAAGAAACAAAGTTGTTGTAAATACTAAAGAAAAGGAGCCTGAGATCTTTGAAGAAAATGATAATGTTTTTGAATTCTTGGAACAAAATAACACTGATCTCCAAAAGAAAAAAGGAAAGAAAAGGTCACTAAACAAAGACAACTGGTTGAAATGTAAAGCAAAAAAGCTGAGAAATTCTGGAGAGGAATATAAATCATCATCTAAGTCCAGAAAACTAATTGAGAAAAAGGAAATAAAACCACCATGCAATGATAGATGTAGAATCCAGTGTAAAACCAAAATAAACCCTGATGAACGTCAAACAATTTTCAAAAACTATTGGGCACTTGGTGACCTTTCCCGCCAAAGAGATTTCATAGCATCACATATTCAGAACATACAACCAACTTACCAGTACAAGAGAGAGGGAAATAAGAGAAAACCAAACCAAGCCTTTTATTTTGATGTTGCTGATAAGCGAGTTCGTGTATGCAAAGATTTTTTCAGAAACACCCTAGGGATCAATGACAGACCAATTAGAACCGTTATTGATAAGAAAGACGCCTCAAGTGGCTTTGTTGCTGGTGATCTGAGGGGTAAACATGATAAGCATCAAACTGATCAAGACAAGTTAATAAATGAAGGCATCAGGCGTCATATAGAATCTATTCCTAAAATTGAGAGCCACTATCTACGGGCAAACACAACCAGAGAATTCATAGAAGGTGGTAAAACAATTAGTGATTTACATCGTGATTATGTTGAACATTGTAAAAGCTTGCAAAAACCTCATGGAAATTATAAAAAGTATTACGATATATTCACCAAAGAGTATAATATTTCTTTTTTTGTTCCAAAAAAAGACCTTTGTGAGCTGTGCCATGCATATGAGACAGCTGAAGGTGAGAGAAAGACCAGTTTGCAAGAGGAATATGAAAAGCATATTATGGAAAAAGATCTATCTCGATTGAAAAAAAATTCTGACAAAGACTCAGTGAGTGTCAACACCATTGTTGCCTGTTATGACCTTCAAGCTGTATTACAGTGTCCAAAGGGGGAAGTGTCCCTAATGTATTATAAATCTAAATTAAATATGCTAAACCTGACTGTCTGTGAGCTGAAAAATGATGCCGTATTCTGCTATACTTGGCATGAAGGCGAAGGAGCCAGAGGCTCGTGCGAAATTGGAACATGCATTTACAAATACCTCAGTGAAAAAGTTAAAAATTGCGAAAACGATATTGAAATTATATTTTACTCTGATAATTGCAGCGGCCAACAGAAAAACAAGTATTTGTTTTCTATGTACTTATATGCAGTGGACAAACTGCCAATTAAGTCTATAACTCACAATTTCCTAATAAAAGGGCATAGTCAAAACGAGGGGGACAATGTACATGCAATGATTGAGAAGCAGATTAAGAAATGTCTGAAGTCTGGACCAATTTACCACCCGGCTCAATACATTTCATTGATCAAAACTGCAAAAAAAACTGGGAATCCGTATAAAGTCAATGAACTAAGTCATGAAGATTTCTTGGATTTTAAAGACCTATGGGCAAACATTGGATGTAACTCTACAGTTAATGTGTCAGGTAAGCTGCTTACTGTTATAATATAATTTAGACACTTTTATGAAACGAGAGTTATAAAATAATTCTAGTGATGAGCAGACCAATAAAGGGATTTCATCTATTATTTCACTGCAAAAACAATCTCAACCGGTTCAAACATAGTTTAACCCTACTCAGCCTTTACCATGTGAAACCAATAATTTAACTTTAATACTTTTTACACAATTTTTAAGAATCTTTTAACTTACTATCTTCTTTTACGTTTTTAAAACCATCTTTCCTTTTCATATTTAATCTGAAAAATGTATGTTAAAGAGTAGTTATTTATGGCACATAGATATGCAATCAAGATGGAAGAATTGCATTTTCTTAAGTTTTAAATATTTTTTCTAAACGCATATTTAACTACTTCGAACGGATTATTTTTAATTTCCTACACTTTGTTAACATACTAAAACTTTTAAATCCAACTTTTTATCCTATTCTATCTAAAAAGATAATAATTAAACATTTTACAGTTATCTTTTCATTTCAGGATGTACTGTTGCAATGAATGACATCAAAATAATTAAAGTTGAGAAAGATTCTCCCTTTAAAATCAAGTACAAGACAACTTATGATGACACAGTTGACTTTCAAGAAATTTTCATCCAGCAGATTGATATTGAAGAAAACGAGGATTTATTCGGAGACAACAAGAAGAGTCACACTAAGAAGAAAACCAGAAGTTCAAAGAAGAAACAACAGGTTTTTCCTGTGCATTGTTCAGATGTTGCTTTAAAAAAATTATACGAGCAAAGACTGGGAATTTCAGTTAACAAGAAAAAAGACTTACAATACTTACTTGAAAAACATGTTATTCCAAGTTGCTATGCACCATTTTATAACTCACTTTAAATTTTTGCAGTAACGTTTGTGTTTAGCAACAATGTTATGTTTGTGTTAATGATTTTTATTTCCATTAGAAAATACTTCTTTAAATATTAAAAAGTGCTGCATTAGTTACTTTATATAAGACCAAACTATTGGTAGTAACTAGTGGTAGTAAATGAATGTATTTTGTTATTAATATTTGAAAACACTATTTTTCTAAACATCTAAAATAGGTCCAATGATGTTTGGAGGTTTAGTTCTAAGTAACTAACTGATTTTTTTGTTTCAATTAAAGTTAACTGTCATTAAAAACCCGTTGACTTATTTTTGTGTCATTACCATCTTCAAAGTTAACCTTTTAATGAAAAGCGGTTTTACAGGAAAATTGACACAACTCAAATTAAATTAATAAATAATTAAAAAAATAATAAACACAAACTTCATGGTTTATATTAAGCTAATTTAAATGCCCTATATTTAACTGATATAAATAATAAAATGACTTTTGGATTAAAGGTTGCAGTTCTGTTAAACGAAAAACTAATTACAAAAAGCACAATTTTCAAATCGCTCTCCTGTAAAATTTACTTTTTTTGAGTTGTGTCACTTTTCTTCTGAATGAACGATAGAATGTCAAAATTAAATTTTTTCAGTGAAATTATGATTTTACCATTTTTTGGCTGTAAATTAACAATAGAGTGAAAAAAAAAATATTTTGTCGTTTTTTTTTTTACCTGTTATGTTATAAGAATTATAAAAAAAAAATTGGTTTTGGTATGTGGGAATTTTTTTATTTTTAAATTGTATGGCTCTTAGGAGTAGTTTTGGTTATTTATTTGTGGCTCGCTAAGGGTTAAAAATAGTCACATATTGAATTGTAACAAGCAGCGGGGATTCCCTAATACTATTTATTGTGTGTTTTTAAATTTGAATAGTAAAATAAATTTCCTTGCTATTCCATTATGGTTTATGCATTGTTAATATATTTTTACAATTAAAGTAAGTAAAAATTATGAAATAAAATAAATTAAATAACTATGTAATTCTTCATTACAAATAGTAATGCAACAACACGTGCTGGCATCAATTCCTTATGTTATGAATTTTTATACCTAAAGTCAAAATCCTCTCCTATACTTTCGTTCTCAATTCTATAGCTAAATTTCTAATACAGGTTTCTTCTCTTCCAATTTCATGTTAATTTAAAAGAGAAAGACATGGAAAGTAAAAAAAACTAAATAGAATTTCACAAATAAAAAAACATTACACTAAACACACACAGGAGAGGAAACTCCGCTAAACGACATTTGAACGTCTCTTTATTAACTCCAAATTTTAAGATTAACTGAAACTGTAACAGTAGTACGCAGGAGGGCTAGAGGAGATTTCCAAGGCAGGCACCCTAATATGTATATATATATTTTGAAACAACGCAAAAAATACATAAAAAACCTGGAATTCCAACATGTAATGCAGTGTTAATGTTATTGTTAAATTTATTTTATTAAACATTGTACTGTATCATTCTTCTTGTTTTATGTATTCCCCCCCCCCCCCCCACCCCCCCCCCCCCCCACCCCCCCCCCCCCCCACCCCCCCCCCCCCCCACCCCCCCCCCCCCCCACCCCCCCCCCCCCCCACCCACCAAATCTCGTAAAGCAACACTGCAACCAAACGAATACAGCAGCTAAATACTACATTATGCTTGTCAGTTGTACAGAAGTGAATTATGACGTTAGTTATCCTCAAGGGTTACACATTTGGTCCTAATAATATTGATAACGCATAAATGCACAGAGAGTTAAGTGATGCTACGCGATCTGTGCATATTATAAGTAACTATATCATATCATTTAGGTCATGCCTATCAGATAACAACTTTGCTGCAGATAATATATGACCGCATCATGTTGGTGAGCTATTGGAGCTTAAGTTGGGTTGAGCTTCCATATTCAAAAATTTCAAAAGATTATAAATCAATAATGGTATGGCCCTAATTATTTAAATCTTTTCATCTCACCTATCTTAGGTTTTATATGAATAGTTTATTTACGACTGACTTACAAACATCGTAATAAACCACAGCAAAATACAGTTATAAAACCAAAGACCTAATAGAATCAGGCAAAACGAAAGTACATTTAAATCTATTTTCTTGATTTGTTCATATAAAAAGAACAGACTGATATCTGATCAATACGGCGTACATGGGCGAGGGTGATGAACACACAGTGAATCAAAAAGCACGGTTTGACATGATCTGCGGTGAAAGTGGCCACTCACCCCGTAGTGACGTCACACAGATGAATGTGACAGTGGCCGCACTTCGGTGGTAGTTTTGCGTCGGATAAACCACTGCAAATGGTTATTTCTGGAACATTTCAACCGCAACTGTCACCGAGAAACTACTGATTTATTTGGATTTATGTGTTTAACGTTTTACAAATTCACTCGTTAATTTGTATGTACTCCTGTATTTATGAAATTTCTGTAACATACTGGAAATACCTGACAAGGTTCGCATTTATAACTAGCATGCCAAATGAGTAAATTGATTATAAATAGACACACCCCAAGAATATGTTTCCATTAATCTGGATTGGTCAAAACAAGTTTTTCGTTTATACCAATATTTTATTGTTCTGTAACATTATACCCGAACCTAGTAATCTAGCGAGGGTGTGAGGGGAGGGCCAGAACTGTTTTTATTTATCTTATGAACACCGCCCTGTCCTCTAACTTTACAGATTACGACAGTCCGTTTGTATTCGATGATATTGAGTCTTCAGATCTTACTGCAGCTATTCTTAATGTTGTAATTGCTATTTAAAATGGATTTAAATTGTACGGAATAGCTCATTGTAATTAGGAACAACAACGTTTTTATTATAAAATAAACTTGTTGGAGGAGTATTATTGTGTATTGGTTTATTATTATGTTGTAAGTTTTAAAATTATATTTCAAAGTAATAAATAGATAATTTTACCAAAACCAACAAACAACCCAAACGTTACTAGTTAAAGAATTCCTTCCCAAACCAAAACATTTAAGAAAAGGTGAAGAGACCTATTATAACTGGGAATTAAAAACCTGTAGATAAATCACAAATGAGGTTTTTAAAACCAGCAGTCTTAATTTTAATTGCGGCGCAATGCATATGAAACTCAAATAAGTTACAGTATGCAAGCAATCAGAAGACAAAAATACATACATATAATTGGAGATTGCTAAAACCCATAAATGAAACAATGAATTATAATTACATATTATACTACTTAAAAAAATAATCATAATCGATTAAAAGGGTCACTTCTGTACAAGGGTCGTGGTCGGGTTCTTACCTTACAGAGCCTGCCGTATACCTAACGTTTTTATCTCATTACAAGTTACTGTAGAAACAGTAAGTTGGAGCATGTAATAATCGTTGTTGTTTTTAAAGTCACTTTCATACAAATTCTCTGTCGACGGAAAAGTAGAAATATACATGTTTTGATAACTCCATGAGGTGTTTAAAGTGGTAAATGTGGGCAACTTTGTATCCACGTCTACATGAAGGGTGGAGATAACGATGTAACTTCCTTACAGTTTGCACGAGTCATAGCTTCAGGAAGTGGAATATTAGTGATATTATTCTTTATACGTTATTGTACTCTAAACGGTTGTTAGTCTTAACATTCCTCGAAACGAATATGAAAATGTGTTTATTCGAGAAACTGAAACAGCATTTGGAGAGACATTAAGAACTAGTGACTAATAGACATAGTAGCATCAACATCAATGCCTATTACGTACACGATATATATGAGTTATGTGGCAAATGAACTTTAAAATTTTTGAAATAAATGTAATTTTTTTAAGATATAAAAATAATGGACTTATATAACGATGTATATTATCAATAAAATACAATTGTTTGGTTGTATGGCAAGAAACTATAAATAGTTGCTGTTTTTCAACTTAATAAAGTTAATTGGTCGACATTTAGCTAAATACTTCCAAGCTATACATGTAAATAGTAACGAACTTTTGACAAATATGAATGTAAATTCTGTGCTCCTATTAGATTGTGTTTTAAGTAATATTTGTAGTTTTGATTAAAACATGTTTTAGAGTAAACAGTTTAGCCCCTTTAACGTGATTACATGAGACTTTTAACTAATGGTCCTAGCGAAGATTTAATAACTTAAGTACACTTTTATTGTATTAGACATTTTACAAACGGTTTATTAGAGCTTTCAAGCAGAGTCTCATTAAAGTCAGGTAGAGTATCGTTGGATCTGTGAAAGGAGAATTTAACATAAAACAATTTAGGTATTGCTCTCCTAAATATTTATTTATTACTTCAAGTCTAATTACGGTTTATTTAATTTTCCTAGTGGTTTATATTATAATTTATGAACTAGTAACGTTAACTAGTCGTAAACAACGATTTTGGGTCATAAAACAACCACTGAATGCTGCAAAATGACGAAAAAATTAATTAATTTACCATTCAATTATTTTGTCATATTTAGTGACTTTATTTGTTACACCAGTACTGCACTCTCGGAACTTATGTAACTCGATATTGACACAATAAACGGACTTGAACTGTTTTTAAAAAATGTACCAAAATTTAAATGAAACGTGGAAACATTGTTAATTATCACTATCTTCTAACAAATATTCACGCCCAGAAAGATCATTCAAATGCTCTGGACAGTTTGAGCTTCCTTATTTGCCAAAAAAAATAATATTAACTATATGAAATAATACAAATTATATAAAACGGTTTGGTACAAGAACCAATAAACTTAAAGTATCCGTTGTCAGAGCACTATCCAGACAAGTCAACAAGGAAATCGCTCTTCTGACGACAAAGGCTAATATTGGACATGTAAACCGTTCCCATGGAGATCCAGGAAGTGGGAAATTTTCAGTGTATGTACTTCCGTAGAAATTTTCAGTGTATGCGTATGCAATTGACCTCATCCAGTATAATACTACCTTTTTAATCTCTATAAACTAGCAATTTTAGGAATGTAGATAGTATTTAGTCTACTTTTATAAGACCTTGGATATATTATTATTAATATATCCATGTTTATTTATTTATTTATTCATTTCAACGGTACAACACCAATTTAACAAATATTATTAGTAGATGGAAAAAATTAATAAAGCATGCAAATAGACAACTAATAAAATAATAAATACACAATATCAAGCTATAACAACATGCATAATCAACGAGAAACAATCATATAAGTATGGATCATTGAAAAAACAATTTGAATGAATAACAATGAAATAGAAATAATAGTAACAGGTAACAGTGATAAAGATTTTAAAGACATAATAACAAATAAATAAGAGTAAACATCAGAACATCGTAAATATTTTAAAGAAATAACGGTATATACATATGACCAGAATAACACGGCAACAACAGTAAAGATTCGAACTAAACCAACAATAGATCATAAGCATACCATAAAACCAAACAAAAAACTAACAAAACAATATCAATGTATTTTAACAAATAGGAACTAATTGTAAAACAGAGACTGTACACCAAAAAAGAAACAAAAGGAAATATCATGGTGTCTACGTAGCTCATGCACCACGCATCACTTCCAGTCTCTCAGGAAACCAATAGCATCCGTCCGGAAAGAAGAATTCCCGAAGAAATTGACGGAGGAAGAAGCCGCTTCGCCAGTCCTCAGGAGTCTGGATATGCCGTGGTTTTGAGTGTAATTAGTTGGCTGGAAACGCCTACTGAAAACTGACTTCGAGCGAGTCCCTCTCGGCACAGTGAAAGTCACAGCTCCCAGCAAGTCAGGACAGTCTCTATCGCCGTTGACCAGCCCTCGCAGAAAGTTGAGGTCGTGATAAGCCCACCGCAAAAAGAGTGGTTGGATGTCGAACAGTTCCTCCACAGTGTGGATTGGGGTCTCCATGCACAAATACCCAAGCTTGTTCCCAGAGCTCTGATGAAGCGGACTTGCACTCTGTTGAGCGTTTTAATGTGAAAAGCTTGATGAGGTGACCAAACAAGACAGAAGTACTCCAGCAAAGGACGAACTATGGTTTTATAAATAATAACAAGGGTATGGGGTGATCTGAGTTCTTTAGTAGAGCGGAGGACAAAACCAAGAAGGGAAGAAGCTTTTGAGGAAATGTGTTGGAGATGAGGAAAAGGAGATAAGGAAGGAGCAGTGATGGACACCCAGGTCCCTCACCTCATCAACCGTCTTCAACTTGTTCTCATTGATTGCGTAGCCATAAGAGAAAACCACTTCACTGCGGCTGAAGTGCATCACGACGCACTCTTTTGGATTCAGCTCCATTGCATTCAACTCATACCATATACAACTACGCATATAGTATCAATGGAACGCTAGAGTTCATCTTGATCAAATGAAGAAGTGACTATGTTAAACAGCTTGATATCGTCCGCAAAGAGAAGGAAACGAGAGGCTGCCAAACTGGTGATGTCGTTTATGAAGATGTTGAATAGTAATGGTCCTAGGTGAGAGCCCTGAGGAACACCAGACAGTACAGGAAAAGGGCACGAGTTACCTCCATCGCACCTCATAATGAGAAGACGATCACTCAAGTAGCTTTTAAGCCACTGAAGCAGCGATCCACAAATACCATGACCCTCAAGCTTTGCAATCTTCAAACGATGGTTAACGCTATCGAAGGCCTTTCTGTAGTCTAGATAAATATTGTCCACCTGTACAGAGTCCCTGAACGCTGTCATCACAAACTCCTGAAAACCAATAGGTTGGTGGCCGAAGATCGTCCACGAAGAAAGCCGTGTTGTTCAGGGGAGATACGATTGTGCAATTAATGTATAAAGGGCTAAGGATGATACTCTCGACTGACCTTGGATAAGACTGACTGGATGACAATGGGTCGTTAGTTTCTCACGTCACATTTAGCACCACTATTAAAAATGGTCACAACAAAACTCTGTTTGAGGATGTGAGAAAAAATCCCCGCAGAAAGAGGTTTTCTGAAATACACAGTAAGGTGGGGGGCAAGAACAGGAGCACAATACTTCATTACTACCGGAGGAATGCCATCTGGGCCAGCCCCTTTGTTTGGATCAAGCTGTTCTAGCTTTTCTTGGACGTCAAGGGCTGAAAACGTGCAGTAATGGATAGACTGCTCATATCCAAAATCAAAAGAACGAACAGGGACATCAGTCACCCGGAAGACGGATCCGAAATACTTGGAGAAAAGTTCACATTTTTCATCAGGTTTAGCTGCCCTGCTTGAGTCATAAAACATAACTGGGGGTAACTTGGGGGAACTCTTCAAAGTGCTAATATGAGACCAAAAAGATTTCATGTTGTGGGGAATGTTTTGCTCAACTTCATTTATGTAATTGGAGTAGCATGTTTTCGTTAGCTCTTTGCAGGCCCCTCTCGCCATTCTGAAATGTACATAGTTATGTATGGAATTGGTTTGGTTATACTTCTTGTGAAGAGTTTTTTCTTGATCACAAGTCTCTTCAAAGCACACGTGAACTAATGAGGAAAATTGCTTGAGATCTTCTTAAGAGGAGTGTTGGTATTAATGGTAGAACTTAAGTACTTGTAGAAACCCGTAAAAGAATTTTCCAAGTTACGAACATTGTCATTTGGTGTGGGATAGTATATAGTTTGGAGTTCCCTGAGGACAGCATCTAACAACGTCGAAAATCAAGCAACTCTTGCGGACTAGTGACTGGGGACGGCAAGGTAGTAACCATAGTAGTAGATAGAGCGGGATGATGCCTGTCCTCGTACAGCAGTGGATCTTCTGCTCGTTCAACCTTCAAGCTTAAGTCTGTAGACAGCACCAGGTCGAGATACACTCCTCTGAAGTTCCGCACAGTGTTAATTTGTGTTAGGTCGTAGGAAGAGGCAAGGTCCAAAATTAGGCGAGAAGATGGAGAAAAATTGGAAGAATCAAGGTTATTCCAATTGATGTTTGGCATATTGAAATCTCCCATGATCATTACCTTGGATAGATGTGTTCATGATCTCATCAAAAGCATCAGAGCAAGAGTCTGGGCAAGTACATTCATACTTACCTGGCGTAGGGATCACCGTGATCACTAAGTCGGTTCCCCCAGGATGAGGCATTTCCATTGCACTACGGTCGGGCTGACTCCTACGAGTGCTCCAAATGTGGGTATACCGGGCGCGTAATTTTTGGTAGCGGGGACTGCGTTCGCGCCGTCCCTAATTATCCACTTATGTTTTGTCGAGAGAACAAAAAACGTTATCCTACGGTTTTAAAATTTCAAAATGACATTTAAGGTTGTATCTACGAAATTAAATAAGTCAGCTGTTTCACCAAAGTCGATAAGTGCAATTATAATATTGACAATCTATATTAATAAAATGTAGCCTATACATAAATAAATAGGAAGAATTAAATGTTATAGTACAGTGAACACTGTATGATATATATATATATATATATATATATATATATATATATATATATATATTTATATATAAAAATTTATTTAAAAAAATTTAATTTATATATATTTATTCATACAAATTAAAAAATAAAAAAATATTTATGTTATTCAAATAAACACTTGTTTTCGTGTTAATAAGTACTACCAATAATGGTTCTTGTTCACTATTGAACTCTTAAGAACCCTATGAATCGTCTAGACCACTCACTCAGTTTCTCCCGTACGGCCACACCATTTTGAATATACCAGTTCTCGTACGATCACTGAAGTCAAGCAACATCGGGCGTAGTTAGTACTTGGTTGGGTGACCGCTTGGGAACACCACGTGCTGTTGGCATTATTTTGTTTTATTATATTTTTTCTTTTCTAAAATTAAATTTTAAGTTCTTCTACTTTTCAACGATTATTATTGTTATTTTGACCCCCTTCCTTTTGTGGTAAATAAATACAGTACATTTTTATTGAAATTCACTTAAAAAACAAACTTAATACACACTTTAAAAAATATTGTAATTCTAATTTATTGTAGTGCCAACCAGTAAACACTATTAATTGTGATGTACTGTGTAATAGTGGCAACAGCGTGTACTATATATTTTTATTTTTTCACGCGTTATAAGTATAGACATGGATATTATACAACGATGAAACTTTAATGGATAACTGTATACACTGTTATATGTTCATGAAGAATTAGTTTATTGTATTTCGTGGGCCGGTCCCGGCGGTACTGCAATGCCGGATCAACCCGGAGATGGAGCAAGCTCCTAGCACTCCGTCATTTTCCAAACATAAGTTTAACAAACTGGTCCCTCGATGAGGAACGTATTTGATGTTAAGATGATATTTTGGGCCTTTCTTTTTTGTCTTTATTACTTTCCCCATCAAGATCACAAGTCATGCATGTCTAAGCTAACGTCACATGCAGATGTCTCAAAAATCATGCTAATACAGGCCAGAGCTATATGTAACCAATACTAATTAAAATACAATATTTAATAAATTACAATAAAAGCGATAAAATTACTAACAACTAATAAACTATAATATATATGTAACAAAACGCCTCTCATAACAGGATCAATAAATTAATTTATAATAAATACTTATTCTAACAGTTATTAATCTTATTCTTATGGATCCTGATCACGATCTTGTCCTTGAACTTGACGGTACCGAGGCACACTCGTCACATGTTGAACGTAGAGACCACGGACATGGTAGGCAAACAGTGACAAAGCACGTGTGCCGTGGTCTCATCATGGCGGCGACACCGGCTCCCACCGTCTGCAACCGTCGATGGGGAGTACATTAAGTCGTGCCCTTTGGATAAACCTCCAGTCAGCGAACCGCGTATAGCGCCCATCGTAGAGGAAATGGTTGGAAGAGGGGCAACCAGCGGTAACACGAACAGCCCTGCCCTGGTCCGGTTTTTGAAGAGAACGGACCGGAAGTGGGATTGCAGGGAGGAACGCAGGACAGAAGAGAGCTTGGACCGGGAGCCGCCGTCCACCGTAATGGTCGACCTCTCCCCAGGGACGGACAGTTGGAAGGATCTCCTTTCCTCGCAACACCCCCACCGGAGTTCAACACCAGTGGAGTTCTAGAACTAGAAACTACATTCTAGTCAAAAGATGTGTAAAATCGTAGTTAGCATAGTAAAAATTACTGTCTAACCAAAAAGGCAGAAAAAAGAAGGTTTGGTATAAGGCTTAGTATTAATCACTATAATTATATATCTTTCTCAGCTAAAAGACAAGTATGCAAAACATCGGTAGGTAAGTTGTGAAAAATTGTAGTTAGTGTAATAAAAATTACTTTCTAATCAAAAGGCCAAAGAAGTAGGTGGGGCGTAAGGTTTAACATTAAGCATAATATGATTCACAAGTTCTCAGCTAAATGGACCAGATGCAAAACACCTGAGCTAGATGGTTGAAAGCTTCTCAGGCAAAAGGCCGAGATGCGAATCTTCGGTAGCTCGATAGTTAAAGACTACATCTCAGAAAAAAGTTGAGATTCTAAAGAAAGATAAGTAATTTGCTAAAAACTACGTTCTATGCCCAAAGACTGAGATGTGTACCATAAATTTGTAGTCAGCGTAATAAAAAATACTTTCAAACAAAAGGCCAAAGAAATAGGTTGAGCATAAGGCTTAACATTTAACATAGTTTGAATCACAAGTTCTCAGGTAAAAGAGCCAGAAGCAAAACACCTGGGGCTAGATGTTTGAAAGATCCGTTCTCAGCCAAAAGGCCGAGATCCGAATCTCCTCGAGCTAGATTGGAGGTGAAAGCTTCTTTCTCAGCCAAAAGGCCGGGATGCGAAACTTCCGTAGCTAGATGGTTAACTACAATCTCAAACAAAAGGTTGATATGCGAAAAAAGGTAGATAATTTTGCTAAAAACTACGTTATAGGCCGAGATCTAAATAATTGTTGTTAGCATAATAAAAACAAGTTCTCAGCTTACGTGTGTATTATGTCCTTAGCCAATCTTAGCTAAAAGGCCTAGAAACTCGCCTGTATTGTGTTCTTAGCCAATCGGCTGAGAAGCGCAACAATTTAGTTAGCTTGCTAAAAACTACTTTGTCAGCCACAAGGCCGAGAAGCAAACGAAAGTAAGTAGATTGATAGAAACATTACCACCAGCCAATCGTCCGTGTTGGAATAAAAATAGTTATTTTGTATTAAATACAGCTATATGAAGAGGTACCACGCAAAAGGGAACATATCCACAAAAAATTATTATTGAGATATTAACTGAATATTATTTTCCAAAGTCATCTGTATCGAATAGAATATACAGTTTAGAGCAAAAACATACATATCACTATGATATAGCAGCTGAAATATTGACGTTTTGTGCAGAAGGGAACAAATCCACAGCTGAGTTTTAAGCAGAAAGGATCATATCCATGTAGCCAATGGCAAGCTCTAGTTTAGGTCATGTGACTGTGACGTGGCTAATGTTTATTTTAATGAGTTGATGTTTCTTTTGAGGTTATTGTTCCAGGTGATTGAAATATTGTTGTGTTTCTTCTAAACAATTAATTGTGTTTGGACGTAGAGTTTAATAACATTGAAATGGACGAAGATGGTTTCATACCAGTTGAAGCTGGGAATGTTGGATCAAGGAAAAAGAAGAAAATTATTACTGCAAGAGAAGATAAAAGGACCAAACGCCACAGCATTCCAAGTGGATCAAATGTTTTCTGTCCATGTGCTCACAACACACAAAGATTTAAATGCATACAGTTACGTCCCAGAGATGCTCTTTTAATAAGGAAATCTTTATTTGATAAACCAGATAAATTGATTCGAGACTAAAATAGCGTCAATGATTAACCTCAGTAATATCAAAAGACATAGGCCTAAAGCTGGAGCTGTTAAATCTAAATCTCATAAGTTTAATGTGAACTACTCACTTATCAGCCATGACAAGAAAGTGATTCCTGTATGTAAAAAACTGTTTATGCATATAACACGCATCAAGCCAGAAAGATTGATTAATATTGCAGACAAGATCTTCAATGGCAAAAGCCTTCGCGAAAAACGTGGAGGGGACCGAGTCAGCAGCAAATCATCAGCTAAGAAGACCTCTGTCCGTGACTTTATAAAAAAATTAAAAGGACGTGAAATTCATTATAACAGACAGAAGTCCAAACGAATTTATTTGCACAGTGATCTAAACATAAGCAGATTACACCAAATCTACAATCAGTCTGTAGCTTTACATTTAAATGTAAAAAAGAGTATGTTTCGCAGAATATTCTTTGAATACAACATCGGGTTCAAGTCCCCTGCTTCTGATATTTGCAGCCTATGCAATAGTATAGACATTCAAATCAAGAAAATAAAGGCTTCGCCAGAAAGAAATGCTGCCTTACTTAATGAACTTATCATTAAAAAGAGGGTACATAAGCTACGTGCAAATGCATTCTACCAACTTATGAGGGAATCCAGGGAAAATTAAGTTACGCTCTGCTTTGATCTTCAGCAGGTCCAACCCCTACCCAAGACACCTATCCAAGAGGCCTTCTACTTGAGGCAATTGAGTTTTTACGCCTTGTGCATTGTTGATGTTTCTTCAAAGAACCCTGTATTTTATTGTTGGACAGAGGACTTAGCAGGCCGAGGATCTGTAGAAGTTTCTTCAGCTCTTTTGCATTATTTGCAAAACAATGATTTTGGCTTTTCAAAGCGATTAAACCTGTTCTGTAATGGATGTGGTGCACAGAATAAGAATAACATTGTTGTGCACACTCTGATTTACTACTTAGCCAAAACAATCTTGAAGTAATTCGTCTGACGTTCCCAGTCAGAGGGCATAGCTTCCTACCTGCGGATCGCGTCTTTGGAAGGGTTGAGCAAAGACTGCGAAAAAAACCAACAATGACTTTCAAAGAAGATTACTTTACTGAGTATGAAGCAGTTGGCAAGATACAAAAACTGGGAGAAGATTGGTTCCTAAAGGACACTAAATCTTTGTCCAAGCAGTTAAAAAGTGTCCACTTAATAAGCCAGAAAAAAAGAATCGTCATTACCAAGGAACAGGAATTGAACAAGAGGACAAATCGCAGGTCCAAAGTAATAAAATTAAAAGCAATGGAAAATTTTAGATTCGAAAACGAAGATGAACAGGCAATCAAACTAAACAAAAAGGGTTGGACTTTAAAAAAAATCGTTGATGAATCGTTACAGCAACTTCCCTTGGAACATCCAATAACTGACGAAAAAAAGAAGGACATTGACTCGCTCTTAAAGAAACTTTATGGTGATAACTGGAGTGACGATGAGAAATTTTCTTTTTACAAGAAGATTATGTTGGAGGGACGAGAGATAAATCAAGAAGAGGGGGAAGAAGCTGACATTGGACAATGTGACTGTCTTGAAGATGATTGTGAGCTTCACGTTTACGTTAGTTGGCCCCGTTTAAGTTTACACTTGGTTTTTCTCATAAAGTTAATTATTTTTATAACATTTTTATTTTTTTTTTAATGTATTAGAAATGTGATTTTTTCATTATTGTACTAAACAATTCCTATAACTAAAATACAATATATTTACTGTACTTATTAAATATACAAGTATTAAATTCTTGGAAAGGTATTAAACTGTGTTGGAGTGCAGCAACGAGTCGCCTGAGCAGCGAGCAGAATCATACCTTATTTGCCTAAGCTACAGGTAAGGGTTAATACTCTGATAAAGTACTGTAGTATCATTGCTTAAGAGATATCAACAGTAATAGTTTAAAACCAATACTATAGTCTTAATTCAAGCAAAAAGGAACATATCCAACTTGTGTCAGTGCAGAAAGGGACAAGTCCAGCGTTTCCGTTCAAAAAGGAACATGTCCATATTAAAAATTAAAATAACTCCCGTAAATATAACTACCTATCTAAAAAACATAATGTATTTTTTTCTATTTGGGTAACAACCAACAGTTTTTCATGATTAACCAAAAGTTGGATCTGGTGGACATGTTCCATATTGCATGACACCTTCTCATATTACGTTGTCAGCCTAATGGCCAAAAGCGAAAGTTGTAGTTTGATTGGTAAAAATCACAGATACATTATATTCTCATTCAAACTGTCTACAAGATGTAAGAGGAGTACTTGGGATTGATTATAATACATTATTTTCTACTACAAAAAGCCGAGAGGCGAAAAAATTGTAGTTAGTTTGCTAAAAATTACTTAGTCAGCTAAAAGGCGAGAAGAAAAGAAAATAGGAAGGTGGGTAGAAACCACAGCCACATTTCCTTCTCGCCCAAATGTCTCAAAAGGAATAAGAGTAGCAAATAATTACTTTTGTATTAATCACAGTTATTTTACATTTTTAACTCTATTAATGTTTTCTGTGGTCTATTTTGAGATTATTAACACCCTTTACTCTGTTTCTTTATTAACTTGGTTTTATTTTCTTGATAATTTAATCTTCTCAAATAATTTAAATGTTAAATACCGGTAGTATGTTTTTTTTTTTTTATTCTAATTATAATGAATGAGTTGTTATACCCTTACAAATGTTTTCAAAACAAATGTAATGTACTTTTATGATAGCTTGTATTCATTATAGATTATGCACGGCACTGTCACGAAAGCAATTTGTGAAGTTTTACCTAGGCGTAAAATAAGCAAATGTTGCTTTAGTAGCTTGAATTATTTTTAGTAATGATATAAGGACGTTTTATCATTTTTCAATTTGTCCTGATGCGCTGTTGTGAGTCAGGCATTCAGCAGTGTGAAGCTTTTATGATATTCATGGTGATCATTATGTGGACACAATTTATTATTATTATTCACAATATGACGTGACAAATTACGTGAGTGGTAAATGAAATTATTGTTGTTCAAGTTGATTTTGGTGAACGAGAAACACGTTACTTGTATTCTGACTGTGGAGTGGCTGTGTGAGCGGGAAATATGTCGAGCAATACCGGGTGGCAGCTCCGTTGAAAACTCGGCACCTAATATAGAGAGAATGATTGGCAAAGTTGATGAAGAATGGCTTTTTTATGTTTATAATTCTTAAATTGCAATTCTTAACATAAGATATCTTTCGAATACAGTAATCTGTATTACTATTATACTTATTTATTACTAAAAAGTATTATATATATTGTCCCGAGTTAGCGAAAATAAACTTCACCGGAAGTCTCCTTAATCGCAACAGGAGGTCTCGGAAGCGCGCCCCTCCCAAACTCGGAGCAAAGCATAAAAAAAGCAATCACATGCCACTAGTGGGAAGAGAGACAAAGAGAGACAAAATTTCGAGTACATGATATAATTATTTAGGTGGCAAACATTTTTACACAAAATACAACAATATGAATCCCCTTGCCTACAAAGTAAAATAAATATTTAAACTGCAGCCCCACGGTGCACCGCGTAACTTAAAAACTAAATAACAAAAATAAACAGAATTCCAATATTGACAATAACATAATAAATAGAAACAATAACATAATAAATAAATAATATAACATAAATAACATAATAAATAGAAATTTGGTATATAAATAACATGATTTCAGGTACGCCAGTTGTAAATATAAAATTTTTAACTGGTAAATTTTTATGAACTGAGGGGAGGGAAAAGGTTGTATAATTTCTAGGCCCACTATTTTTAAAAAGTAATTTTGTTTCAAGTTTGTAGCTGAAAAATTTAAAAAAATATTTAAAGCCGATTTTCGAAGGAGGAGGGGCTTAGTTGCCTCCACGAATCCGAATTAAAGATGAAATCCTCCCCTTCAGGTCATGTAACTAAACTAAATACATACTAGTTAACTTAACACTGGCCCTCCTCCAGATATAATATCTGGCAGCGCTCCCTAAAACCCAATCCTCTCAAGTTCAGTACAAGAAGAAAAAACATTTTAGATCCAACCTTGTTCCAGACGAAATGGATACAGACAGTCCAGTTGGATGACGGTTCAGTAGCGCTCAATTTTAGTTTCAGTACTGTTTCATTGGGCAGACTCGCCGCACCAGTCCCGCTGACGGCACTCACGGGGACCCTATTGAATGCCAACACATCCAGTAGTCATTCAGAAGTGTTTATGTTTATGTTATATAATTATGTTTGCCACAAAGTAAATATAAAATATTTACATTTAACAATTAAAAATAACAAACTGTAACTAACAGTACCTTTTAAGTATTGACAAACTGTTTCCCGAAAATAACTCAAGACACCAAGTATTATAAGATACACTACTTGGTGACAATATTAAATATTACATACAAAACAAATTTTCAAATATTTAAACGTTTACTTATAGGCTAGAACAGCCATACTAAATTATTCAGCTTGGTAACATTTACTTGTAAAAATAATCCACTGTATTTTAATCATTCTATAATATTCATTGTAAGATAGGCCTAATAATAATTATGTAATTTACAAATAATAACAGTACATTATTTCCCAAATAACAATAATTAAATTATAATCCGTTCACGCTACTATAAGGCAAATAATTAATTAAACAATAAAATAGAAATCATGAATGTTGCCACCCAATTTTTGCACGCAACACAAAACACGAGGTAACAAAATTTGCAAAGTCTGTACCGTCTCGCTTACACTAAATAAATACAAGGTGACTACTAAATAAATAATTTCCGTTCGCCGGCCGGATCAGTAGAAAGCACTAGTGCAAAACTAATAAACTAAACTGGCATAGTTAATAAATTAACAAATTAGAACGTTACGAAAGACAGGATAGAACACTTTGCGACACGAAAACGTACACAAAGAACACAAATTTACAAAATAATAAATAAGCTACATTTAACTAAACTACGAAAATATATGTCTGCGTGGGAGAGAAAAACCGCCAACAATATAAAGACAAGAGAGTGAGAGAGAAAAACATTTACCTGCCGAAAGTAGAAGAATTAGCCAGCCATGGGCATCAGGACGAGCAGTGAACGGCCAGAAAATCAAGTCGCTTCTGCCGAACGTGTCCGACCGCTCCGAACAGTAGCCGCTGCCGGTAAACAGCTGGTCCGTAATCAGTCAAAGTCAACCACCTGACCTCGACCAATCAGTCCATCCAGGCAGAAAATAATCAATACTTTGACGAAGTGACTCCCCCACCGACTGGGAAAGTGGCCGAGGTGGGAAAGGTAAAAGACAAAAAATGTCCAAACTGAGCCCCGGCTCAATGTCTTAACCTTTTTTCCGAGACACTTGAATGAATATTGTGTTTACCGACTGCCCTTCGAATAAAAGAATGTTTTATTGATTTTATGGATAAGTTTAAGAAATACATGTTTTTATATTATGAGCTCTAGGGAAATTTTTTAATTATTTATAACATAATTGGGCTTATGTATACTTAGTCATAGTACTTGTTTTTGCATATTTTAATCTCTTAGTTTCTCTCAAATGTAGATCTTTTTAACTTGAGTTCGTAGATAGGTATAAATGTACGTTACTATGTCAAAATGTTGATATTACTTTCTTTCCGTACACAATTAATTAAAATATGTGATCCTTTATTGATGATATACACAAGAATCTCGATTACTTGAAACTCTATTAATCAAATTACCGTGTTAGCGAAGTTGATTCTGAACATAAAGTATTTTTATATATCACTTACATAAGGAACTCACAATAACATTTAGTATAAAACAAAGCTCTATAACATATATCATCATGGACATGCATATTTCAACTTAACCTGTTTTTTGCTATAAAAAAGGACGGTGGTTTGTATTATTCCATATCACTCAAATTTCGTACAATCAATGTACATCGGTTCCATTCTAGTTGTTGAAATAAGACGAATATATACAAAGTTGAAAATACATTCACTTACCTGCTATGGGAAGAATGAGCAACACGTAAAATTTGGTTTGTATTTTATTTATAGCTGTATTTGTAAATTTGGTTTTGTAACTCCTTTGATTATGTATCAGGAAAGTCAAGCAAAGGTAAATCTTCAGCAATTTCATTCATCTTTTCAAACTGATTTGTAATCTGTTATGAGTTGAGTGAATTATTAATCAATTTTGTACCCTAGTTAACTTTGTTGTATTTAAAATGTGCTTGAATAGCTTTAATAACCGAAGCTAAAGCTTGACCTTTGCCAATTGCATGTATTTGTAATAAACCATTTTTCATATGTCTTCCCTAATTTGGACGACAATCTTCCTTTATTTAACTTATAAAAAACCAATAAATACATTTTCACGAAAACACAAGTCTCTTAAATTGTCAGTAGAAACAGAATCCGCTAAAAGGAAATCCTCCTCGATAGACTAATGCAAAGTCTCGGCTCTCTAAATAAGATACCACCGGATTCAAATTCTGGAGAGGTCCCAAGATTAATAGACATAACATGGAGTGTATTTTGAAACCGGTATAGATGAGCGTCGAGGATTAAGAAACGGCAAATAGGAATTTCTGGAGGAGTTTAAGATTAATTTAATGTTTACTGACATCTTTACCACAAATAATCTAAACATAATTATCAAAATATAAATATATACACTCATAATTAATTCTATACCTTTAATATACTATAGTGGTTATTCAATTAATGCTGATGGAAAATAATTATTTAGTACAATAATTAAAAACCGTATAGAATTCACTATAGGTTAGTGTACTTTGAAACGGCATGAAACTCCGTAAAGCCTGGCTGTTGATGGTTAAGAAAAACATATCGTACGAATGAACTACTATTCTATGGTCAGTTCCGGTTACACACTGTCTTGTTCTTTTCTCTGGTGGTGTTTTATATGCCGTAGTTGTGTTTGGGGGTTAAGTATAGATATTTTGTTAGCTTAAAAAGCGAATAATGGGTCGTATGCATGCACCTGGGTAAGTTATGAATATTATAAAAGTTATATATTACAGGACACAAGATCTCATACAAGTAGTTTTTTACAACACAACACATCTTCCACATTGAATTACAGCCCACCAAAATCTCAACGCCATTACCATGTGGTGAAGTAAATTTTGTCGCATCAATATAACTTTGAGTAATAAAACCAAAATTTTTCTAACTCTAATACATTTTACAACGGTTAAAAGTAATCAAACTAAAATTTATATAATCTAAAGTTTGAAGAGGCATATTATTCTGTTAACCAAACAATTTAGAAGTAGCCTAGGCTGTAAAGTTTGAGTTTGAATTGAAAATTGAATCTTTTTCCCTATTTCTATCTGAAATTACTTGCTGAACCCAATTAAATTGATGTTTTTATTAGAAAATCTACTTAACCGCAGAGGTGGCAATGTAAATCTACCTCTTTGCAAACATGAGTTCAAAATTGGATATTTCCTTCAACACACATGTAATACGACACAACATATCTGCATTGCCACTTGGAATGCCAACCTATCGCACTGTATATCTGGCGCAACTTCTAGAGTTAAATACGAGTTTATTCTTTAACCAGCATCAACAGATGTATTAATTCTTACTGTAACTTACATGCTCCATTTTTGTAGTATGTTTACAGATGAATATTGATAGGAGAAGCGTTAATTATTTACTTCAGCCTCTTCACACTATTTGTCAGTTTCATCTTAAAATGTAAGGTGTGCAATAGATATTAAAGTTAGGAAAGCCCAAATAATTTAAATTCTGTCAGAATAGTACCGATCTGAAATGCCCCTGGCCATCAGTGTGCCCTTCAGCGCCACTCTGTAGCCTACTTAAAAAAAAGGAGAAAACATCCTCGAGATAGTACCTAAATTGGGTAGGGTACGATAAGCGGACCCGGTTTTTTATATCGAAGAATGTAATCATCAATACCTAATATTCGCATCTTAAATCCTAGACTATCAATCGATATAAAAGTATCTATAGTTCTCAATAACAATCATATGTTTTAAATTAAAATATGGATTTAATATTTACAGTGATGAAATAAATTATTATAAGCAAAATTAGGAAAACTGAAGACCGCCATATTTGCTCCTCTCACAGTTACAGTTGTTTCTTTCCCACAAATTTCACATGATGGATTTTTCGGTACGAGTCCAACATGTTGAAGCCACGTAAAACATCATCTTTCAAAGCAATGTTGTGTAGTTTTCTAAAATTGACTACCATTTTTAATAATCAAATGTTACTTATATATAAAGTTTAAATATTACCTTACATTTATTATTTGAAAGTTTTTACAGCATGCTGTTAATATAGATTATTTAAGTTATTTGTTCAAAATAATTAATCAGTATCGATTTATTATATCGGTGGTTATGATTAAGTAATATCGTTTGCCAATTTTGATATAAAAAACCGGGTCCGCTTATCGTACCCAACCCCCTAAATTCTACTGCAGATCGCGTTAGTTCAATGTGATCTGACTGAAAAAATGGCATACCTGGAGGCCAACTGGTGCACACAAGAAACAATAACAGGTACTTTGGGATTATACCGACCACACCAGTATGAAGAACACAAAAATATAAATTTATGGAAACAAACATGATAGAACGAAAAACAACTCTTTAATTACAAACTTACAAGCATTTCCAGGCATTGTGATCAGTATTGTTGTCGCTGTCATCTTATCTTTCTCAAGAATCCCGATTACGACAGGCCACGCGGCATCACATGATTTGCACGTTACATAATTGCCTTTTCATTACAATTCAATTTATATTTCTGATCAGATCCTCTAGAATTTGATATTTTACTGATAGGTACTATCTCGAGGGATGTTTTTCTTTCTTTGACATCAGCGCGAAGGCATGGCACTCACATTTTGGGTGGCGGAGTGTGATCAAGAATTAAAACAAGTTTTGAGTGTTTTTTCAATAAAGAGTTTAGTTTTAGTTTGTTTTTATTAAATTTTTGTGTTTGGAGAAATGTAGAGGTAAAACACGGAAGTACAACAAAGCGAACACCAGCTGAACGTGCGGCGAGACTCTGCAATCACGTTATCTACTAGACCGCTCGACTTTGACCTCTGTCTGAGGATGGGGAGGGGTTTGCGATAAGACGATTCCTGTTTTATATTGACGAAATATTGTTCTACGCTAATCTAGTAATCAGTAGAAGCAAAATGTCAAATAACGATTCATGTCTGGGTGTGGTCGGTATAATCCCAAAGTACCCAATAACATAATAACCTGTTTAGTGCCAACGGCCTGGTTTCCTATCTTCACGCAAACTACACATTAAGTGCCAATGTCCAGTTCAGCAGACATTATGCAAACTACGCTTAAAGTGCCAAAGTCCGTTTTTCGGGACGTGTGAAAAATAAATTACAGAAAATCAATTATTACAATATATTTATTCAGTTTTCGTCAGCTATAATTTTAATTGTCTATTCAATTTAGTACATCACTGCCATTATTACAGTGAAAAAGTAAAAATATGCTTTCATGGTGTTTTGAATCTGTGTAGAATTGTTAGCTGCTGCCAAAAAAAGAAGTAACAGAAATTTTATCACAAACAAGCCTAAAATTATTAGAGAGTATAAAGATTTATGGGAGGGGTGGATGGGAGCAACTTAATGCTTTATCAATATTTTGATGACAGAAGAACTAGTACAGTTTTAGAATAAGGTAATTTTTAATATTTTTTGCAGGATGATAGTAAACTGTTATCTAATATATAAACAACACAGATAAACCTTTAATTAGACTTTAATTCCCAATTCAATTATTAGAATAACTATTAATTGGTTAAATCTGCAATAAGCTAGGCCTAATCTGTCAGATTTGCAAAACTGTAGAAATTCTAATAGTAGTAAATATTATGAAAAAATACCTGATGACAGAGATAAAAACTGTTGTATGTGCACTGCACAGAGTACGAAAATTGGAGGGAAAAGGAATAAATCTACTTACATGTGTGTTACCTGTTTAAAAAGGTTACCACACTAAGTGTTTTGCTCTTCACATTTGTTGAGTGCGGCTAAAAATAATTTTGATCTAAAAACATTTTTCTACTGGTCTTATGTACTTTTAATATGATTTAATTACCATAGTGTTTTGTTATATTTTAATTTATTAAACCATCTGTGGTGTGTGTAAATGAACAGCTAAACATTTGAGCTTACATCTGATGTTACCTAGTGATAGTAACAATTATTAATTGTAAGACTACAAATTGCTAGGCCTATAACTTTCTTATTTTCATGCAGATACTATGAATTTGACCAGGTTGCAGATAATTATGTGGTTTATTCAATCTAGTTAGAATGAAATTATGTATTTTTTATTACTTCTACATAACAAAAATTTGGGTCAAATAAAATAATTTAAACATCTTTGTTATTTTATGTATTCAAAGATAGCGTAATGGCTGATGTCAGCAGCAACCAATTCTCGGTTAATTCACGATCATAATAAGATCAGTGATGTCCGTAGAACAATGAAATATTACTTCACTCTAGAAATGTAGTCCTAGTTTTTATGTTCTACAACTTTATTATTTGTCATTTGTACGTCTTGAAGGCTTATAGTGTTTCATTTAGGAGGGCGATAGCAATTAGTTAATAACGCGAAACTTGTGTTTTGCTACTCTGGCCGTTAAGTTATTAATTACCCCACTTTCATTAAAATCTTTATATACTCATATTCACTTAGCTCCATGCTGTATAACTAGTAGGTAACTAATTGAATACTCATTTCTTAACTTTGTATACACCATCAACAAACTAACACACATAGACTCAATAGCTTGTCAAGGTAGGTCAAAGCTTGCTAGGAATGTTATTGTAGATTTTGCTCACCATTGAACAATAAATATTTATTATTATAATTCCGATTTAAATTATTTGAGTTAGCCAACATATAGTACTGGCTTAAGATGGCAACCTCTAAATTGAACTGTTAATTTTCTTTCATAAAGACTTTAAAACAAGGAGTAATTCGGCGGGTCTAAATTTAAAAGTTTTAAGTTGGATCCAAAATTTGGTATTTTGGGTGCAGTGACGATCTTTTGATATTAGCCAAAAAAGTGCAGTTTTGTTCCATACACAACAGTAGTGTATACTGAGTTTTTTGGGTTTTTTAGGTACGGTCATTAGAAAGTTATTATTGAGTACCCATACATTTTATTCACCCTGTATAACACTATACATACAATACATGTAAGAGATTTTGTGAAATTCACAAAGAGATCCGGTAAAACCCACAAAAGTCAACACACATTTTAGAATTTCTGATAGATACTTCCAGGATTAATGATGGTGAACATTTAAAACATGTATATTGATCATTAACTTAACCCTTTAACAGTCTCCGGTTGAAAAATCAACCACCTAATTTGCCTTTGTATGGGCAAGGAAATTTTATTACTTTTGCGGGAACAGTCTCCGGTTAAAAATTCAACCATTTACAATATGATTCATAATTCGGTGACAGAGCATGCAGTTGTCGTTCTTGTTGTTTCCTGTAGCTTGGTAGGTTGTATGGAAGCTTACTAATTTTGTTCAGCTTGCCTGTTGCTTCCTATTGTCAGTTTTAATCTGAAGAGTGGCAAATGGTTGATTTATCAACCAGAGACCTTTCCAGCTCGTGAACCAAGCAGCAGTTGGTGTGATAGCGAGTTAATATCAAATTTATCTCCTGACAGGGAAATATGAAGTTCTTTGTAATAACTTAATTTTATTTACAATGTTTTAGGCATTTTATTTATCAGTCATATATCGTTGTCACCGTCACTTGAAATTATTTAACTACAATTTTGTCTTTGCTTCTACACTTAACTTAAAAATCATGACATTGGAAAATATTTATTAAAAATATATATATAGTCCTCAGAGTTTTACATACATTAGTACAACACTTTAAAATTATGACAAAAGATAAATTAGGGCGTTTTAAGATATAAATAATCAGTGCAGGCAAGATATTAGGCCAAAAGTACAATAATATGGTATTTACATGATAGCAAAATTTTACAAACTGTTATAATTTTCCACCATTACATAATTTTTCTGTTTTGAAACGTATTTTATACTAATAGCTACCAAAACAAATAGACCTATGAAATAGTAGATATTTCTGTAAGAAATAAAATTATTTTGTCTAAAAAAATGAATAATTTATAGAATACTTCACTGTTGGCTGACTTTATAAAATGTTTGAAATAAACTTTATAAAATTACTTTATACAATTTTTTACTGAGTGTCATTTATACTCGTATTTTATTATCTAACTAAATGTTATATTTGTTTTTTTCCTTTTTTACATAGGTACATTCATATATATAAATATGGCCAATTTTATAAATATGTTTTAAAGGTGTAAATATGTACCACTGACAAGATTTTGTATCACAATATTGTGCAATTTTCAATTCTGTATAAATAAAAGGCAGTTTTTATGTTTTGCTAATTCTATTGTTTTAATTTTTCCTTCAGTTTCATAAGTTTTCTAAGTGGTTGATTTTTTAACCGGCAAACACATACATAGTTCATTTTGCGGGAACGCTCTCCGGTTAAAAATTCAACCGCCCTCTAAAAAATTAAATAAATATAAAAAAAATTATTTAGTGATCTGTAATGTCTAGTGTTAGCATTTACAATGACAGAAAATCACTAAACATGTAAAACATGGTAAAAAAGTGGTTGGTCATTTCAAGATTTTTAGGGTGGTTGATTTTTCGACCGGAGAGCATTCCCGCAAAATGGCAAAAATATTTTTTGCCCTATAAAGGGTTAAGTATAAGCAATTAGTTTTTTTATAAATATATTTTTCCAAGACCAATTTTCCAGTTATGTATAAATTTAGTCTAACATAACTTTCCAATGGTATGTTTAGATAACATTCTTTAGTCGACATTTTCTTGATAGAAATTATATTATTATATGATAAAATATTTATTTTCATATTATGATATAATTTCTTCTGATATATGTATTTGTTTTTCCAGAAAGGGTATATCCCAATCTGCTCTGCCATATCGAAGAAGTGTCCCGACTTGGTTGAAACTTTCACCAGAAGATGTTAAAGATCAGATTTACAAACTTGCAAAGAAAGGGCTGACTCCATCTCAAATTGGTAAAGTTTGATAATGAAACTAAGTTTATATTTTTATAGCCTACAAAAGAATGGGTTCGATCATAGATTGATTCCATAAAAAGTACACTACAAAATCTGCCTTTACGTTAACTCAGAGGTCTCCTTAGAAGTTTTTTGTTTGAGAGGCAAACTGAAACTATTTAGGAGCTATACAGGACCGGTGTGAAACTGCCAATAGATTCCACCAAGGAGTTTCTCCTTACTGCCCCCGCCTAGTGATGTAAAATGCCCAGGCATTTATAAATCGGGGCAAATGCCCTTGACAAATTCTCTAATCTTAATAAATGGCTGGTCATTTATCCATTTCAAATGTAAATAGGCCTTAATAATAGAAATGGGTTCAGACCACAGCTATAAATAACTTTTAAAATCTTTTCCGTAATATATACATTTATTTATTTATATTTATTAAAGTAAGAAAATGTTGTTTTTTTGTTTTTTTTTTTCTTCTTTATAGGATTATTAATAAAAATTGAGAATGGTGATCTACTGCTTGAGTGTTGGTTTTGTAATTTGGGAAAGAATTTAGATTGATAATAACTTCTAGATGTCCTTGTTTTTTTATTGGAATATGTGTACTACATATTCATGCATAATAGGCTATTTGTAGAATTAGATAACAAATTAAGTTGATAAACTTATCTGTAATGAAGAACAGACAATATCTTCATATTGTAGATAGGTATAAAATAAAGTTGTTTAATCACTTAGGTCTTGATCACTTCTTACTGTTTAATCACTTTCTTCAGAAGGCTCTTCATCAATGTTTTCCGATTAATTTTCAAGGAGATCTGGCTCAGACTCTGACGAGAGTACTGATTCTCCCTCCACCTCTAGACTTACCATCTGTTCTTCACTGAATACAAGTCCTTCTTCTCCTTGGTCTTGTCTACTCTGTGGAATCTCATCAGTTTCGTTCTGAAGGTTGTGCCATGCATCAATTCCCAATTGTATGCTAGATGTGTTAACTTTGCTGCCCTCTGAGATGTAAGCCTGTTTATCTTGTTTCTATTTATCCAGCCAGAAAAAGAAACATTAACCCATTGTGGATCACTGCCGAGCTGGGCTCGTCACGCAGCGGCCGGGCCTAACGGCACACGATGACGAGCTCAGGTCACAAAAGCGGTCTACTTTTAAGTTTCCCTCCAAATAGTTCTATTAATGTCTGATAGATCGGGCAATCGTCTTCCCTCATCAACTAAGAGTGTTTAACAACGGTCTACGTTTAGAGTTTTCAAAAGTTTTATAAATATCCTACAGATCGCAGTTGTATGTCGAAGTTGAAAAATTATTCTTATGAGTTTACTCTCTGCTTTTTAGCACTTCTGATTGGGTGTTTTCTCAGTTGTTATTAGGTATAATACTTTTGAGGTTAGTGACACAATTAAACGACGCAGACGTACATGTTGGCGGGTTTAGTCTAGACAATGGCCCGGATGTTGTAATCGCTTCGCCCGAGCCGCTTTATTTAGACTATGATTCAGACATCATCCCTGCCACCCCGGAACCTTGCTCGCATGTTATCGTTCCTACATCAGGGATACCCCAGTAGGCCCATGTTCCATCTGAACGAATGCCTTCACAACTGAATTTTCTAGTATACAATAGCGAGCGATACGATGTGGCGCAACATTGCTGTTCGTTCGGCCACTGACCGTAAATTAATTCGTGCCCGCGTGCCTAAACAATACAATCCGCAATGGGTTAATTAATGAAACTTAGATTTTGCAAAATATAAGGTTTATTGATATGAAATTTTGGCTATGCAGATGGTAAGTAGGCCTAAGATAAGTAGACCTAGTCTAGACTTGATGTAAAAGTACGAAGTTATATTAGCATGTTATTTATGAGTTCTGGCAGTTTAAAAAATCCTAGGTATTGATCAGTCAACATCCAAAATCAGAGTTCATAATTATACATGTATACAAATAGGATTCACCTTATATGGCTTTTATTGTTTAAAAGATAGGCCTAATAATGTTTTTTGTACTTTCAAGAATGTTTACTTGTGTAACAAATGAAAGGATTCCTTTAGAGTAGAGGTCAAAAAAAGTTGTGGTAGATTTAACTCACTGCAACTGGACTTAAACGATTCCGAGATTCCTGATGCTGAGCTTGGTCCTGGTTTGTCAAAATCCTCGTATTTCTATTAGTAATGGCTCATAAGAACTTTTCTTTTGAATAGGTTTTCCAATCATTGTGCTTAGTTCAATACTTTTTTTAATTCCTGAGAGCACTTGAAACACTTATTTATATGTCTTTCCATCTTGTTAGAATCTGATTGTTTAGCGCAGTGGCAATAACGTAACCAATGAAGTTTATCTGAGGTGCGATTATTGCTTATTGAAAACTTTTACTCCTTAACCCTTTCAGGGCCAGGACCAAATATAAGATGTTGCAAAATTTTTTCACATCTCATATCCCCTTGTGACTAGTTAAAAGTGCCAGGCTAAAATTAGCAATTTTGCAGTCTCTTAGATTAAAATTTATAATTTTTCATAAAAATTAGAGAATGACCTAAAAGTTGTACCAAATTACTTGTATAGATATATACTATCAACAAACAAATATATAATTATATATATATATATATATATATATATATATATATATAGTTTTAAGTAATTTAAAATTTAAAAAATAATGTTTTAATAGATTACATAAAAAATTTTATTTTTTTAAATTTTTTTGCAAATAATTAAAAAAGGAAAAATAATTTAACTGTGGTATGCCATTTTATTATATTGTACGTTTAGAAAGGAACAACCATACAAAATTTTGTGTTATTTCTCTCATAAATAAATTTGTTATTATGACACATTTTGTATAAATACGCATAATTGTACTTTGCAACATTTTATAAGTGTTAAAGCAACTGACTCTTACATTGCAAGAAACTTAAAATAAATATTCACATTATGGATGTACCGGTAAACAGATGATTGTAGGATCCATAAACAGTTTCAAAACACTATTTACCAAGAAATATTTACACAATTTTATTTGAAATTTATTTACACTTTTTCTATTTACAAATGTGCTACTTACAATTTCACTCCCGTGAGATTGCAAATTGTCAGTCACATCTATACAACTGATTAAAAAACAAGAAAACACACCCATGTATATATAGAACCTGTTCAAGCTGATATACTGAGCAATATTTATAGTATAAAATTATACTTGACCATATAAATTTATAATGTTAAATTTTTTTAAATTTATAATTCTTTTATTTAATTTTTTAAGTTTAGACTAAAATAAGTACTGTAAGATAAAAATCATGTTTGGGTATTTTTATTACTAAATTTTGATTTTATACTCTTTTTTGTATAATTACTAAATATTTGAAGGGATTTACACAATAAATAAGGATTTTATGTCACTTTATAAATAATTTGTCCGAACACATTTTTCAGGTTTAGTGACATACATATGTATAGTTAATAAAATTTGTACAACTGATTGAAAAACAAGAAAACACACCCATGCATATATAGAACATATTTTAATGACACTTACCATAATAGGTCTAGCCTAGTTTTCTTTTTGTAAAATTAAAGATTGTTGTTCATATTTACAAGACTTTGCAATTTTACAGAGTTACAAATAAAAATTTTTATTTGTATTTGACAATTTTTAGTTTGATATATCACATTAAGAGTTATATATACAATACACCTAGCCTACCATATGTACACTTTAGCTTGAACCTTTCTCAACTACACACACTTATGACTTTGAAAGCACTCTGCGTGCACACCTTGTTTGCAGCGTAAACACATTGTCCGTGTTCTCCTTCTCACCCTTGAGCCATCTGCATTTCTTTTTTTTGCAACAAACTGCACAGTGTTTCTCCTTCTTGTCAGGAATTTTATTGAGTCCAAATCTTCCAACAGGACTGTCACCTCCACCCATTAGATTTGCAGGCATATCTTTTGTGAAAAGCCAATCTTCAGACAGACTTTCAATTGCTGATATTGTAAAATTAAGTCTAGTCATTGGTTTCCCAGTGCAATTATTTTTATACAATATATATGCATTCAGTACCATACGGAAAATTATGTTGAAAGTGACTTTTTTCCAGTATTTACTTGTACGCCGTTCGTCTAAGTATGAGTATAGCATTTGATCGGCCGTATTGATACCACCCATGTTTTGGTTGTACTGGTCTATAATTTTTGGTTTTGTCTTTATAATTAGTTTATTTCTCTTCATTTTACTCCTTTGGACATTGCTAGCCTCTGACTTAGTGGATGTGAGTACTACCTGCGATTTTTGAGTTGCCTTCTCTCTGTAGGATAGTCCAACAATTCAGTGCTTCTCATGTACTTTTTCTCCCCAACTTTGTATTTCCCCAAAAATTCATTTGGTACTCCAAGTCTGTTTTTCCTAATTGTTCCGGTGACAAATGTCTCTTTAGAATAAAGATAATCTGCAAGAGGGATGTTTGTAAAGAAATTGTCCAGGTATAAATGATGTTGATTATGTAAATAATTCCCCATTTCTAGTAGCCTAACAACTACAACATGAGCAAGACCTTTTTTTATTAATTTCTGCCTTTTCAGATTAATTTTTTACCACTTTATAACAGTGAAACCCTAAACAATAATGAGTCACTGCATCACATAGTACCCAGAGCTTAGTACCCCACTTATGATGTTTTTTATTTGGCAAATATTGCAATAATTGGGTAAGGTTTTTTGTTCCAATTAAGAGATTCGTCAATAGATATGTCCTGGTTTGGGCTGTAATACTGTCTAAACACTCTATTTGTATGGTCTATTAGAGGTTGAAATCTCGCACAAGGATCGTATTCGGGTGTACCATGTTCAGCTAGAGTGTCATTGTTAACAGTGTGGAAGAATTTTAAGATTAACTCGAACCTATTTCTGCTAAACATTTTTCCGAACCAAGATGACTGTTGGGAAGATGAACTAGACCAATAACTATCAATTGTTGGCTTTTTGATCATGCCCATATTTAGGCATGATCAAAAAAGCTTTCATTTCTATGAAAGATACTTTTTTCCAATTGTTTAAATAGGCTTGTGTATGATTTAATATGTATGCATCAGCATATCTGTTGGTTTCTTTCACAAACGTCTCAATAAGGTTTGTTGAGACAAAAAGTTGTAAGTACTCAATAGGCTTAGACTCCGGTGGGGGGCAATGTTTTGGACCTGGGAGTCCATGGAAAGAAAATTGGTGAGCATGGCCAGGGTCATTACCTTCCTCTACACTCAACCCACACTCTTGTATGAGGTGGTGTACGATTCCTATTACTGGTAGGCCTACTTCTATTAGGTGGTGTGACTAGGCCTAGGCTATTGTTACAGTCTAACTCAAGATTTAGTGTTTGAAGTGAGGGCTGTTAGTTTAAATCTTCATCTGAGAAATCAGATGACAAATCAAGGGGATCAGGTCAACCTGGCCTAAAGAACTGTCCTTGATTCCATGAAGGTCCAGGTTGACCATATTCAACAGGATCAAAAGTAGGGTCCTCATCAGTATCATCTATGAAATCATCTGTATCAGTCTCGTCTGAACTTGAATCTGAGATGTCATTGTCAATACCATTGTTACCCGCCACAATTAGACTGGTTAGTATAGTATTTTCACTGGCAGGTGACACACATCTTTGTTTCTTACTCATGTTACAAACAAAACATGCAAATAAAGTAAACAAAACATGCAAATAAAGCAAACAAAACTACCAACAACATCTTTCGTCTTTCTGACACTCAGAAATAATAGGTTAACACAAGCCAACTCACTACAGAAGTAGGATTAAACATCTATTACGTCTTCGTTATGTAAACGATCTTCTTCACTCACGTAACTGTAGAAAACTCATCACAATATAATCGGCACAATATATTCATATACATATATAGAATAACAAACTCTGAACACTATTACTTGATTGTCGTTCTTACAGCAGACGTCAACAGACAGAACTGAAAATAGCACGGCAACTCACAGCTGCATTAAACACAGCCAACAGAATATCGCTGATGTTCAACAACTGACACAATATAATAAATGACAGTTCCCGATTATTTCAATACAATGAATATAAACTACGACTCTTCCTTTTTCATTTGGAAATTTGGTTTCAGATAGTTGAAAATTAAAAACATGCTAAATAAAAATGTATGACACCGATAGATCGGTGCGCGGCCGTTTTCATAGGTAAATTCCAATACCGATAATTCGGTGCATGGCCGTTTTGAAACGTAAATCGGGACACCAATATATCGGTGCCTGGCCTTATAAGGGTTAAGTTGTATCTTATATTATAAATTAACCTACACCATATTTTTAGAATGTATAGGCTGGAAATCTTATATAGTAATAGTTAAATAATCAATATTTAGGCATTATTGATTATTGCCAATATTAAGTCATTATGTTATAATACAGGTTTTTCACAAATACCATAATAAAAATTTTTTAGGGATTAATTTTTAATTAGTAAATAATATTGTGTTCTTTCATGTAGTATATGTGTCATCCTGAAGCTGTTTTGAATTATTTTTGAGAATAACAATGTTCTGATTGTCCACGTGCAAGCATTGAAGATTTCAAACTCATTCGTAGCCTAATAAAATAAGTCTTAGCGCATAAAACCAAATGTATTGTATTTCAATATGTAGTGTATATTGTGTATTTTTATGTGGTGTATACAGAGTGGCCACTCAACCGGTAATAAGCCGGAAATCTTCCTGAGAACCGGGAAAATTTCAAAAACAGTTTTTCCGCCTCCTAGAAGTAAAAAAAACCCCAAGGCATAATTTGAAAGCTCCTTGATTCAAGAACTGAATCAATATATGGTTAGTTCTACTCTAATGCTGCAGCAAGCCACCACCCCCCCCCCCCCCCCCCCCCCCCCCCCCCAAAAAAAAAAAAAACCTAACAATGAGTTGGGCAATTTTAAATCGGCCAACTGTTCATTCCGAACTACAGCACTAAACAAGCGGTATAGTGGTATTGGCCACAATACAAACTGGTTTTGTGTAATTAAATTTTATTCAGTTGTCGAATTAGGATCTCCGGATGATGTTGTCCAACTCTTATTCGTGAGTGAAAATAGTATTTTTAATAAGACATATATAAGATAGATAGCACAGGCCTAAAATGTACAGTATTCATTCGCCTTATAAACAAGGTTGCCAGTGTTGAATGTTCCCCAACGCCACTCGACCCAGAACTCAACGCTTACCGCTCATATCGCGGCCAAGGCCTCTGTTGGTCTATAAACGAGTGCTCCTCACAAATGTTCCGTTTCAGACTTATTTGGTTTTCAGATTACTTAGTTAAAACAAAGAAATTGATGTTCAGTTATGATATCACGGTCACATCCAAAGTTCGCTGAGTTGCGTTTACATTGGCAAAAAACTGCTAAAGTTTTGTTTCCAATTATAAAAATCACATCTAAACGGGGGCAAAAGCTCTCACGAGTGCTGCCTCATCCAGTTTCGGTCAGTCGCTCACAAGAATTGAAGATCAGTGTCGGCTATTAAAATTTCAATTATATAAACATTGCTGAGACATCTCAGCCCTGTGTGTGAACAGACTTTATTGACTTTTAGAATAACCAGCAATACAACTGTAGTAAGTACTTACGACAGTTCTTGTGAGTAAAATTACTTATCTTGATCACAATATGCAACAGTAGTTGTACAAAATCACTTGCAACTTTACTTGTTGTCACCAGTCTACAATGGCCAGCCGACTGAATTAATCATGTATGTCAGTTTTCGTCATCAGAACAAGATTGGTTGGACGACGGCAAGAAATCCAGTCAGTTCTCCGATCAACTATTTACCTGAACGACTTCCCCACTCACGTGACGATCGGTCAGACAATTCGAACTGTTCAAACCAAAAAGTTAAAAGTGTATAAGGAGTCTTATGCCAGTGCATGTATTTTACTTTGTAGTTATGTTTCGTGATCAGGTGATTCTCTTCTTGCATTATCGTAAAGGTTAACACAAAATAGTTAGCCAGTCATTGATAAAATTAACTGTGCCCGCATTCTGGATGCAACTGTAGAAAGTACTGGTGTCTATGTACTTATTCTACAGACTGCAAACTAAACACACTTCGGTAACTTCGTAGCAGATAACTTTCTGATGCATTCTTCATGTATCGGCCGTCAGTGGGATATATATTGAGAGCCACAGTATTTTTGCGGGACTCTAACCAGGGCTACCGCCAACGATGAGAAACTGGAAAAAGTATGCATTATGCATGAATTTCGGACTCCGATAAACATGAGTGAATTTTTATAATGATCCTGAATTTTTACCAGCGATGAATTGTTTCCGATACTCGATAATGCAGCTCTTCACTTGATTCCAATACCAACAGAAGTGCTTAAAACTCTTGGAAAATTATAATTTAACAATATCTTACTGATATAGAGAAGCTGAATCTCAAATCAAAAAATAATTCTATTCGTGGACGACTATTGATTGGCATTACGTAAATTACTGATTGATGAAACATTTTGTGCTTCATGTATGAAAAATGTGGATTATATTACCAAATTAACAAACTACTAACTACTGTAGTTTAAAAAATAATATTTTAGCTATAGTTAGTATTTTTTATATTTATTATGACTTATGAGTAATTTTGGAATATTTGCTTATAATTATGCTTTATTTATTTCATAGTGTCTACAAATATGCTGTTCCAATACAGTCATTTTATTTTGTTAAAAGTCAATTACAAATTTGTGTTATTTTCTACCACATATTAGTCTTGACACACCACTTACCATTAAACCCATGCCTTTTATTATTTATTTTTCTCTTTTTAGAGTGATAAAATCTAAATAGGTTATTAGACTAAATATAACGCATCTAGGTGGGAAGGGTTGATTAAATGTGAGTATTGAATTAAGGTTCAGTTCACCTGCCTCTTAGTGCAGGGTCCACCCCTCGGGTCTTGATGTATCCATGTATCACAATTACGGTCACAACTCAACTATCTTAACAAAACTTAGTAGAGACATTCTACAAATAAATGGCAATGATGTCCCTGATTGTTTCTGGATGGGCCTCCATCAATACGGCATTTCAGTCAAGATAGGGATAGCTTTTATTGATTGAGAGACTGAACATTTCCCCATTTCCATATCATGGATGAGAATATCACTGTAATATACAACCATTTCTACTTTTAATACTTTTGCAGACATCGTTTTCAGGATGCCCAAAAGGTGAGTTTCTTTTTCATTTAGCTGGTGAGTTAGTTCTTCACTAGTGTAAAAGTTATAGGTTACAAGAATCTATCCTGAGTTTAGTAATGGTGCTATTAGTTCTGTGATAATCTTAGAAGATAGTTTATCTGAAGTAGAGGTTTCTTTCCAAGCACGTAGTTTCTAATTCCATGTGGACCTTGTAAATAAAGTTAGAATAGCTTTAATCAGTACTTGTGTCTTTTACCAGGAATGTATCATCTAAACCTCAATCAACATGGGATTATCGTTTCGTCATTGCAAACACTCTCGTGGAGCTTGTACGTGTCTTAGATAAAGTCCACTATTCAATTTGTCAACAAGAACTTGAATTTTATGCCTCTTAGGTTCAGAAGTCACATTGTTTGATAAGTAAAATGTACGTAACATCAACCTCAAATTATTTTGGAGAATAATGCTACTATTTTACTGTTGTAGATAGGATTTCTTGACCAATATATTTGAAGTGATTGTTTTATTTGCCTAGTCCAACCAAACAACAAGAATAAAGCGATAAATTTATTGTTTCCTCCTTATTTGTGTCTTCTCAAAGCAGTGGTCTTGAATTTCTACTATAAGATTCATCAATAATTCAATTTACAATTGAATCCTCAGCATATTGGTTTGTCTCTAAAACTATTAACCCAATAATTGAATCTTAAACAAGAGCATTGTAGCAATCAAGGTCATTTGAAAGTTTGCACTTGTTGAATTACGTGGTTAAATATGCCACCAGTACTAGGACATTTATTTAGGTAACCTGATACATCATCCCATAGAACATTTAGTTCATCAGGTTGTCTTCTGCAAGTTCTGTCATGTTGAGCTGTTGGCACTGTCATGTAATGCATTAAGTGTTAACCAGAAAATCATTACAATATTTCATATCCTGTTGTATATCATATCCTAATTTTGCTGAGCACAGAACATACAGATTTGTATATTGTAATTAGTATTTAAAAAATTAAATTACGAAGAAATTCAAACAAACTTTGTTTATTGAAGTATTAAACATATAACAAATAACATGAAACAAATTAGAAAGTGGGTCTGAAATGTCAATACTATTTAGTAACAAACTCATTTGCTTATAAAATGGTAAAATTTGTACTTCATTCTTAAATTATGTTTTAGGTGTTATTCTACGAGATTCTCATGGAGTAGCACAGGTGCGATTTGTCACTGGAAATCAGATTTTAAGAATTATGAAGGCCATGGGATTAGCCCCAGATCTACCAGAAGATCTTTACTACCTTATCAAAAAGGCAGTTGCGATCAGAAAACATCTAGAAAGAAACAGGTATGTTAGAAATGTTCTAGTAAAATATGTTTGTTAGTTCAAAATTATAGAAGTTTGAAAAGGAATGTCTTAACAAGTTGCATAAACCCTAATTTAAAATTTCCTACTGATGTGAAGGTTACATTTAAAAAAATGTCCAACTTCGACACTTTTTAATAGTGTTAAAATAATGTTTTATATTAAAGGAATAAAAGCATAATCTGGAATCGTGTTTCTGTTGTATATTATCTCATAGCATACAATAAATCTAATTTTAATACAGCATAAAATTGAGTGGGGTTTTTTGTACTTTTAAGAAAACATTCTATTTTGAAATATAAATCTCGTTCATAAGTGTGGTCATAAATATTCCGTGAATAGTCTTAACATTTTCTTGGTATTTGCTATTAGAAGTGTATTTTACCAAGCATCTTTTCATTCGTGATATTTTTCTTACCTTCTTCAGAGTACAAACAAAACCAAACTATTATGAATCTCTGTTTCAAATTTCAAAAAACTAAACGTAACTCAAAACAATATGATATGGTACTTGTATTATAATCCAAGGATGCATTACTTGGAAAATAATTTGGGTAATTTTTTTTCTATTTATATAAAGTTGTTATTAACTCATTGACCTATTAGTTTATAAGTTACAAACTCTGAACAGCACAGTAAATCTAATTAATTTGGTTGAAAAAGGACAATCTTATTTAAAATTCTATTACTTTGTTGTTCTTCTTTTTAGATTGTAATGAAACTTTGTGGTTTTAATATAGCCGTTTAAACTACATTTTTAATTTTTCAATGATATAAATGTTTTTTATTTTGTAAATTTGTTAACTACAAAATTTTTTACCTGGAATATTTCTCCCTTATGTTTTAATTATAGGCTTTTTAATTACTTTAAATGTTAATTTCTTTCTAGTTTATTTCTTTTCTTTGAATGTAGGTCTATTAAATATTCCAATTGATATTTTAGAACTGTCATTTTATTATTTATTTTGTTATTTTTAAGTTAATTTTTATGTAAAATGCATCTTTTTGTTGAAAATCTTTTTTACCATTTGTCATTTTCACACTAGAAAAGGAAGAAATGAATCTTTTACTCTGAAAGGAATATCCCAACTGTCTTTTATTGAAAATGTGTGTAGTGGACTTACCACAATTTTATTACCATTTTACACAGTCTCTGTTTTTTACTTGTCAGCTGTTACTGATCATCCGTTTATTTTTCTCTGAAGGTAAACTTCAAACTTCATTTTCAGAAATTTTACCAATTTTTAAGGAAAACAAAAATGAAAACACAATATTATTTTTTTTAATACATGCATAACATGTGCTGCTTTGTTTAATACATTTTCACACACATTTGATTAAGTCACAAACTCTTTTAAATCTTCCATTTATTTTTTTCAGACACTTACTTAAGTATTTTCCGATTGTATTTCGGGTCGGTATTGAGTTCCCCAAATAGTAAGCCATCTGGGATCGGTTCCAGGGTTTGACTGATTCACTTCTGCGGACTTGGCTCTGATCAAAGCTATTCATTTCAGTCTGTGTGTAATTGTGTGAGACAAGGTAGCTAAAAGTTAAACTTGTCCCCGACCCTGAAGCTCAGGTTAAGTGACATAACACAAAATTGTTACCCCATTGCGTATGAACTTTTGAACGCAGAACGTCTAGCAGGGGCCTGCCTGCCTAATGATTGTCCAGGTGAAAAGTCCGCCCTTCCACTAGACACTACTGGCTGCAAACTATGCTTTAGCAGGTTTGTTTCACCTATGCTGTAAGATGGCTACCCAAACTGAAATACCTAACACCATATCAGAAATGTGTCAAAGAGTAACAGTTGTCGCTGATTGTTCTTCCATGATCGACTGGATTTACTTACTTGTGGTGGACTCCGTCGTCTGTAGCTTAGCGTTTGTCTGCTCATGGGTGGAAGTAACCTAACTTACTGTTGGTCGTCATAAAGTGTTTTGTTTACCTTGACCACTCGAGTGTACAGCTCTACAGGGATTAGAGAAGGGATACATACCTAGGATGAGGGGTTGCTAGTGTTCACTGCTCATTTACACTTGTGCATCAATAGCTACATTATAGGTGTGAGTTGACCCACCATCAACCTAATCATGGTCACCTCTGACATGATTTGTGTGGTAACGCCAGCTCTGACTTACTTACTAGGGGTTAGTTGCAAATTGCATGTTCACACGTGAATTAGGTTAGCGTAACTTTAATACCATCGGTTAATATAACATTTTGACATGCATAAAACCTCTTGAAGTATCATAACTTTATTCATTAGAGTTTCATAACTCTATTCATTATGTGTAATTCTTGGAAGACTGTATTCCTTGGGAAATGTCTGAACATGAACTAATATATCCAGGATAGACCTTACCTTTTTTAAAAAAATATTGTTCTATATTGCAGTGTAATTAATTTACCAATACCAATCTCTTATTTCTGTTTTTTAGGAAAGACAAAGATTCCAAGTTCCGTCTCATTCTTGTTGAATCGAGAATTCATCGACTGGCTCGATACTACAAGACCAAATCCGTGTTAGCTCCCAACTGGAAATACGAATCAAGCACGGCTTCAGCACTTGTTGCCTGAGTTTTTTTAATTGGTTATGTATTTGAATAAACTTAATTAAAAAAACTTAATTTGTGTAATGTTAATTTTTTGTGAATTCCACATCAAATTTTGATTTATTTGAGAGGTTACTCAAAAGTTCCTGGTATAGCTCTGCTGTGAACTGGGTTTTTGCAGTACAAACTTCTGCTGTTAGGAGTCTGTAGCACAACTCATTAGCATTTCAGTGCTGCCTGAATTGTCAACCTGGTTTGTTCTGTTCTTCTGTAGTGACATTTTTTACTATTGTTTTGCGTGATTTTTGTTTTTTATTATGGCAAGTTTAAGTGGCCAGCTTGCAGCTGTGAAATTTTGGTTCCTGCATGATAAAAATGCCATTGAAACTGCTTTAACGTTGAACATTGCAAGGATCAGTTTTCAAGTTCTTTTAAATCACAACATTTTTCAACTTGATAATCTTTTTTATTGTCAGTCAGAAAGTGAGGCACAAACTTGGCAGAGATCCTTCTCATTCTCAAGTCTTGAGATCAAATTCACTAAACCAAGTTCCAGTTAACCCACTAATCTTTTGAGATTTGATCAGTGGTCGTTGACGCTTTAAAATCACTCATCATTTTCTCAAATTTCGGAACATTTTCATCTGCTTGGACAATTGATAGGCAACCAGAGATTTGTCATCAATGGACATTTCGTCAGTTTTAAACCAAGGAAACCACTAATGATAAAAAACCACTTGAGTTTTTCCATAACGGCATCTTTTATAGGCTGGAAACAAAACTTCACAGCTGCAAAATGTTCACTCAAATTTTCCATCATAAAAAAAAGGAAATTGCACAAAACAACATTAAAAACTGTCACTACATAAGTACAGATCAAGCCAGGTGGCACTGAAATAGCGATGCATTGCGCTGTTTGACACCAAGGGGCAGAAGTTTGTACTACACAAACCCAGTCCACCGCAAAGAGTTATTCTGGGAACTTTGGGGTACCCTCTTGTATGTTTGTTTTAGGGAAAGGCTTTACATTTCTTGATTGACCCAATAACTGGCAAACTGGTTTTCCATTGATTATTTTTTCTCTCAAATGGCAATTAACGGAACATTCATTGTTAAGCGTTGCTTGCTCTTATCACTTTTATTATATTACATACTTCGTATCACCTGAGAATATAAAAAATATTTGCCTTTTTTTAAATATTTCTATGTCAACTGTGACGTCACAGAATTAAAATGCAAAACATAGTTGGAACACAGTTTCATTCATCTCATTTTAGCTGAGCGAGTCCAGTTCCTTGTGGTTTGTGATGAATTTATGTTAATGGAAAGGTAAAATATGTTAATATAATGGTTATTATTTGTTACTAAATAATGTGTTGTGGTGTGTTTTGTACAGATATACAGTTTTGATAAATATTTATTATATTAAAAGATTTTGGACATTTGTCATTGTTATATGTTACAAAATGTGTATTGAAATGTATCCTTTTCTTCAAGTGAGGATATAATTAGTGCATTATTACTACATTACTTGTACATGTACTAATTATTTTCTCACCTGAAGAAGAGGATAGATTTCAATCCTTGAAACATACATTTTGTAACATATAATAATGGCAAATGTCCAAAATCCATTATGCTTTCAAAGACTTTTCATCGTCAATAAAAATGTTTATGTTTGTGATTTTGTAGGCTAATAAACTACGTATAGCTTAGGCTCAATATCAGTCATTTACTGTTTATAGTCATATTTTACGGCTATAAATTAGTAAAATACTTGTTAAAAATCTATAGGCAACTAAAATGTCAGAAATTAACTATTTTAGGTCCGATAACGATATATATAATTGGGTTTTTTATGTTATATCCCACCCTTTATTACTTGGACAAGAATTTCAATTTTGACTTATACAAATATTTGGTCAATATTGGACATTAAAGTGTTGAAAATTCCTCTTCTGTCTGTTTGCTTGTAACATTATTTCTATCACTCATTAAGCCAGTAGATTTTCTGTATCTGTCCACAGGATATGTCAAGAATAAAATGAGCTATTAACTTGAAATTTTGTATATAACCCAGTTAAGACTTGCACGCGTACTCCTACCTCGTCATAAGAAATTGGACTGAGGAACCACAAGTCTTATTTTTTTCATTAACGTGATATGATATAATCTTATGATAAAGTTGGACAAAAGTTTATTTACAGAATTTAATATCTAAAAGTATGCTTTATTCTTTCCATACCAAGCTTTGTGAAGTTAAGAAATCTGTGCCTGGTGCTCATTTCTAGTGTTATAGTAGTTTACTTGTCCCAATCAAGAAAATAAACAAACTTATAAAAATCTGAGAAGCTCACTTCAGTTAAAAATCATCTACAGGATACCACCCTACCGTGATTAAGCCATGAATTTCGTTCACCGTACAATAACCTTAAACTCTTTGACTCTTATGTTGACGTATATACGAGTAGTGTATGTCACACTATAGATCCATGTTCATTTATAAGCTAGCACGATATATGCATTTGAGTTTAGAGCTTATTTCACATGGAGAATTGAATCGGAACACACTATCGTCATGTTCATTTGATTTCAGGCATTCTTGGGGATTATTTTGTTTTGATTTTGAGATGACAGAATCACTGCATCAGGTTGATTCAAACAAGTTTTTTTGGAAACTTGGCAGGTGTCGCTAGTCTAAATGTCAGCTCTTGTTTTATAATTACATTCTGTATTTATATTATTTGTTGATCTCCAGCTGCAAATTTCTGATGAAATATATATACACATGCAACTGTTATGGTCTTGAGTTTTTACTGTTGCAATCTTTTTTAAGCACTAGTTATTATTATATCCAACACCTAAAGTGTCCCCTATTGTTAAAAATATCATGTGGAACAAGAATATACAGACTATCCATTTAAAATGTAACTACAGTTTGTTTCATAAGATTTTAACATACTGGGTGTCCCAAAAGTCTAGAAACAACTGTTTTATTTATATAGATAAATGAAACTATGGTTGGGTCCTCACTGTAGTTACTGTTTGGCCAGTTTATGTGCCATGTTTTGTTTGCTATGGGGCATATCCCCCTCCCCTGATGATCTGTAGAGGAAGCTGTAAAGAAATCTTGAATGTAATTATAGTTCTAATTTTACCTCATTTTAAAGGTCTTTCTAAAGATAAATGTTGCTACAAACTCGACTTAAAAAAGACTATTCCTTTGGATATGGCAACCTCTCAAAGTTTTACTGCATGCTAAATAACAGTCCAGTAATACTAAATAATTTATTGGAGCTTTGACATCTTACCATATACATATGAGTATTTAAAGGTTTCCTCATACAAATACTATTATTATATTTTTTATACTTGAAATAGCCTGTATATATTCAGGTTAAATATTGAGTCAAAAGGAAAACTTGCAAAGGAGAATCCAGGATTCAAAAGGTTAATAAGTCTAAATTTAATTTACAAACTGTACAAAAGGAAATTTCCCATCACTCTTCCAATTTTCACTATTATCTTCAATAAGTCTTAACTACTTCAAATTTCCCCTAAGGCGTGAAGTTCTTATTTGCTTATTTCCGAAATGGCTCCACAAAATCCTTTAACAAGATATGAGAGAAATTTATTGAAAGGTGTGTTTGTAGCTTAGGTTATTGTGATAATGATCACATAATGAATTGTATGTAATAGCAGGATTATGATTAAGTATTGCATCTGAGCTGAAAATCAAAATACGAGTAATTGTATATTAAATGAAAACTTTACATCACCATTTTAGAGTTGGTAAATATTTGCTACTCCCATATTTCAAAACTAAGTAAAATATGAGGTTTTAAATGTTTATATCAAACAATTTCAGAAACTGTTATGTAAAGTTTTCAAAAATCACTAAAAAGATAAACAGAAATTGCACTTGCTGTTGTCCTAATTGACATGAAAAACCAACATGAATTGTCATTTTGCTATATTTCTTCTGCTCTTTCCAGTGATTTATGACATAACATGGATATTCATAATAAAAAAACGTTACCACAATACATATGAAGACATTCATACATTTTTTCAAATATTCATAATTTAAAAATTTGTTCATGAATATTAGTTTTGCCAATCACTTGGTAATATCAAATAAGGGATGTGGTGCTTGATTTTTTTATTAATAATAAAATTATTGTTTAATAGCTAAATGCAACAACACAATAGATTTACACAAGGTGTAAATTCAGTCCTGATATGTCTGGATATATTCTACACGGATTGAGTTATTGATTGATGTACAATCTTCACCATACTTATTAAAATACTTTTATGGATTTTTTGGAGGATAGAAAATTCCTCCTCCACATTTTTTCAAAGGAGTTAGAAAGAGGTAATTATAAATTTCCAAATTGCAATCCTTATCTTGTGGCGTATCATTTTGAAGGTCTATTTAACAGAAATATAGTGAGATGAATAAACCATCTCTACTGCGCACAGCGGTATAGAAAGGGTGAAAATAACTAACATTCTATAAACCCTTAGCTGTTGGTGTACTAATACATGTTAACATTTTTAAACGTATATAGGTGTGCTTAATACAGTAAGTGTGTGAGCAGGCTTCTGTTACCAATATTATCAGACTTAGATTAATGAACAAGATAAGATCTTCTCTGAAACTGTGTGGATTACGCTTCTGTTGATCATAAAAAATACTACAGTGTGGCCGTTACAATTTTATAATTGATATTAACGATCATATTCTTTAGCAGTGAAATACCACATCAGGTGTTTTTTTTTTTTTTTTCAAATTTCCTTTGAACTGGCCTACAATATCTAGTCAAAGCTGGCCTTGGGTTTTCCCATACTAAATACTATGATCCTTGATTAAGAAGCATAAAGGTACGAGAGATGTCAGAAACATACTGGCCTTAGTCACATTCATATTTTTTAATCTTTGTACACACTATGGCCAGATGAGCTATTACAACCCCATTAAGATACGAGTACAAACTTATCGTTAAGCAGAAACAAGTCAGATTGAGGGACAGTGCGAAATACTCTTTCAGTGGTATGATCAAGCAAAAACTGTAAAGTTACTTTAGCAAATCTTTAGTATTTCTATATCGCATGGATATCATTTATTTTTGTCATAAAAACTTCTTCATAGGTAGGATATATGTCATGTCCAATTTCAGTGATTGATTTTCTAAAGAATAATCATCCTTGACAGACCAGCATCAACAAGGAGTGCCAAGGCCTTTTCAGGGTAGTATATGGAAGATAATTTTTTATTTTTGTGTGTGCTGATATATCAGTTCCTCGGATACTGTATCAAGAATATGTTTAATTTTATTTCGCTTGGTCCATTCTGAACCTTTGTTGAAAGGTTTTCTAGGCCTATCGTCTCGCAAAGTACTTGGGTCTTGCCGTGACGAGGAACATGGTTTCAAGCCAATTGCTATGCTAATTGAAAAAAGGTTTTTTTTATTTCGAACCGCTTCTTTTATTAAAGCGAGGTAGAAATAATTGAGTAAGATACCTGGATATAGATTCTCGATGATTTGGAGTTAGATGTTTGTTTTTGGAATGGATTTTATCTATAAATTTGTCTATATTATGTTCACATTCTAAGTAAACACCAACTAACTCTTGGTAAGTACATTGAAAATTGCTATTACTATGTTTTATCACCAACCAGACTCAAATGGATGAAATACCGGAGCCAATTTGGACGAATAAATAGACATTTTTACGGTGACGTTTTAGGTAAAGTTGATATCTGAAGCGATCAAACGAAATATTCAGCAGGGCCGCAACTAGAATTTCATGTTTTTGTTTAAACATGTCCTAAGTAATATTTTTATCGTAGACTCATGTTGGGCAAGAAAAATAATAAGTATTAAATTGTATTACTACATATCATTGATATGCTTGCAAAATTATTTTAATTCAATAAACATAAGAAATAAGTTCTGCTTCATATCCCATATCATTTACGGCTATAAAAAATAGCAGATGGAGTTTGAACAACACTGTTCTATTCAATCGAAATTAGTAATCTAAGTAGGCACGTAAAAAATCTCAAACCTGGATCATTGCATTTTAAACAATTGAAATGTTTTCTTTATAGGCCTACATCCTTTAAATAAGAAATGTAGAAAATTTTATGTAAGTAAAAAAATGGTCTCACAGATCACTGTGCAGCATTCCTAGCAAAAGTTATGGTGAAATAACCCTTAAATATCAAAATTTAAATTAAGTCCTGATACTCCTGGATATATTCCAAATGGATTGAGAAATCAATGCACAATCTTGACCATACTTATTTAAATGCTATTATGGATTTTTGGAGGATAAAACATCCCCCCCCCCTTTCAAAGGGGAGTAGAAGAGGGTAACTATATTTTCAAATTACAACCTCTATCCTGTGACATGTTATTTAAAGGTCTATTCAATAGAAACAATGACACGAAGCCAACTTCTCTAAGACGTTCCTTGCAAAAGTAATGGGAAAAAGTAATAATGTCTATGTCTTGCGCATATCAACTCAATGCATTCAAGATCTTTGAGTAAAACTTTGAGGTCCCCTTTACGTAGAATTTAATTTTTGTGGCATGCATAGTTTTGGTCAGAGAAGTTGGCTTTGTGTTTCTACTGAATAGACCTTTAAAATGACATGTCACCAGATAGGGGTTGCAATTTGAAAATTTAAAGTTAACTTCTTCGAAAAGGAGGGCGGGATTAAGTATGGTGAAGATTGTGCATATCTCAATCTGTTTGGAATATATCCAGGCGTAACACTTCATTTACACCCTATACATATCCACAGAAACAGGTTATTCTTTCCAACAAATAAACTACGATATAATGGTTCAAACATTTTATGAATTTTCGTAAACTTTTTCAGATAATATAAATTGTATAAACATTTATTAAAAATATGACAGAAAAAAGTGAGGAATCAAAAAAAAGAAACATTAAAATAGATCAGCAGCTGATGGTCCATGACATTGGCGTGTATGAATAAGCAGAAGAAAATTAAATTTATCTTAAATTAAGACCCCTCGAATGTCTTGTTAGAAGAACCATATTGGTGTGCAATTTCACTTTTTTCAATGTCAATCTATTAATGTTTTCACTTAATTTTTCAGGGATTTTATTTATACCTCTGATGATGTAACAATTTTCTAAATGATTTTGTTTGTGTTCATTGATAGCTTGACTCGATAAAGGTTTTTTTTTACGTTGCTAATGTCAAATGCAGTTACCCGTGTACGTAAAGGATTCGATGTTTGGACGACATATTGTTTTTTACAGACGTTACAATCAAATTGATAAATAAGGTTTATAGCGTCACAGTTGATATTTCCTTTGGTAGGATATACTTAGTTGGTTTTTTGAAATAACTAGGCTTTTGGAAAAATAATCTAAGGACTGTGATTCCTTATTTACCTTTTTATAGGATCAGTACAGACCAACTGTTTAATATTGGTTAGCTTATTGAATACAATACTTGAAGATTTGGAAAATAAATCTAGTTTCTTGAGAATTTTGAAGTAGGTTAAATGCTATCTTCACGATTAAGGTGATTTTGTAAAGGTCTTTTTGTTATGAATTTCGGATTTTGTTTGTTTGTTGGTTGAAAAAAAATTGTTCTTGATAACTTTATCGAGATGTTCTAATGTAATCAATAACATTGTTCTCATTGCTGCTAAGACTTTTGCATGGATAGAAAGACTCTTTGGTATACTTTTTTTCACACAAGTAGGGTGATAACTATTATAATTCAAATACTGCATAGTATTCGTGTTTGTTACTTTATTTTAGTTTTAAAGATGTTCAATGCATGTAGGAGTTCTTCAACTTTTCACGGACCCGTTTTGAAAAGTTATTGAAGTTCATGTCATCATGATATTCGGGTAATTTGGGCCTGTGAATTAAAAGACCATCCTTTACAAAACAAATTCAATAGAGTTAAATGTAATGTTTCCTTTTCTTTAAATCTCCTCTGTTTTATAACAATATCTCGGCGTTACAGTCTGCATAGAGTTTAAAATGAAATATTGTTATTAGCGTTATCGCCTAAGACCAACATTCATCAAGGATTTTCTGACGCTCGTCTCCTACAAATTTTATGCTACAATTCAGGCGGCATCTCTCATTGCAGGGTTTCCCTGAAGCCTTTTTTGATAAACACGTTTGCTGCTAGAGGTAGGCTTGACCTGAGTTTTACGGCGTTTAGCCATATTTTTCTTCCAGCTATTTTGGTTACGTTTTCCCTTCCATCCTTTTTCGGCTCTTTTACAATTTGAGTAACACTTATATCTCCTCTATGGCTTTCGTGTTGGTTGCCTTCATAATATAAATTTTTCACAACTTTGGTGTTTACAGGATTTACAATTTTGACGTTTTTTTTTTTAAACTTCCTCGTCATAACAGCAACTGGGCTCACTTGTCTCAGCAGAATAATTTCTATCATTGTCAGCATCGTCTAATTGTGACACTCAGTTTCAGAAATAGTCAATATGTCTGTCTCATTAAAAATTATTTTGCTTAGTGTTCACACTGTCACAAAAAATATGCCCCCCATCAGCAACGTAAGGTGTTAGCAATTCATCATCACACGGTAGTGGTGTCAATATACTGTAGGTTTTAGCTCCAAAAGTGTTTCACTTGAAAGTGAAGAAACAAGTACATTTTATAACATGAACCAAAACAAGTTTTTTACTCGAAATATAAATGTAAAATTAAATGTCATTGCTTAAAAACAGGCTCTATAAAGTGTCTCATAAGTCATCCCCAACCACTTCAACTTTTTACTTGTGAAGAGTTTTAAAATAAAAATAGATGAGACCTCGTGTCACAAATATAAAATTATAAAATGTTCCAATACATTTTTGGTTACTGTTATCGGTTTTTTCATTGTTACAGCTTGATTTTTTTTCTCTGCAAGAGATTGTCATTCTACCAATTATTTTGCTGGTTTATGGTCAGATATTGACGCCTGGCTTTCCCAAAGGCTGCATTGTTCTCAGTAGACAGGCTTTTTTTAATAGCTTCAAAATTAATTGTCCTCGGCTTGCCATTTGTGATAGTAATATTAAAGGCCTGTTATTTTAAAATGATACAACGATAAAAAGATAGCTCCTAAAGAAAAGTAGCATGTAATTTAAGGGTGCGCTCTACCACAGGCTAGAAATCGCAGTACGATGTTTCAAAAATCCGCTTGGAGCGCTGGCAAAATCGGTTGTAGGGAGGGCAATGAGTAGTTGCTGTGGAAGGGATCGGAACATACCGAGCGCCTCCGACATTTGCTGAGCGGGGGACCCTTTCTTTCTTTCTTTCTTAGCTACCAAAATGTAGCTGGTTCTGCTACCATATGGGCATGGAACCACAATAGTCTTTATTATTTATTTCACTTTCCACTGTTTTTATCGCACTTTGAGAATGTTTTGAATAACCCTTACTATTTATTTCACTTTTCACTGTATGTATTGCATTTAACTGATTTGTGGTGAGGGTGTTTAATTTTTTTTTTTTTTTTTTTTATTTCACTTTCACACTGTTTCTTTTCATGGGAAGGGGAAGTTAATTACAATTCCACATAATGTTAGTATTTGCCTATAACCTGACTTTGTTATCAATCAATTGTTCCTGTAGTGTTCAGTTATTTACACACAGAGGGGGACAAGCTATAGGAAAGGCTTTTTAGGTTACAGGATCAATGGAAAATGGTTGGGGGCCCACTGATCAGACTTTCTTCACGCCTGAGGTCCTCCAGGCGACTTTCTAGCTCCGAAAAGGATTCAGACCCTGGAGATAAATACAAATTGTTAGAACCTGGAGTAGGTAAACAAATATGACTCCAAGATAGTGTGGAAGAGTTCTATACTTGAATGTTAGTAACACCCAATTGCCTTTATCAAATTGACCTATTTATACTATTTAGGTACCTTACTATTTCTAACAATACGCCTAAGTCAAAAACTTACCAACAGCTCTTTGAGATAGAATGGTGGCCTTACTTTTCTTTTTCCTTTAAATGTTGTATTAATGGTTCTCTGAAGCTATCATATGTTGGGCATTCAAAGATTAGGTGCTGAAGACTTTCTTTCACATTCAATGTACACTTGAGACATTTTTCAGTAAAGTAGCAGTTATATTCTGAATAAAGTTTCATTTACCTGTTGCATGACCCCAGTCTTAGCCTAATTATTGTGACTAGTTTACTTCTTCCTATCTTAGCATTCTTAAACCATGGGACCATAAGAAGGTCCCGCTGCACATCCCTATATACCATCTTGCTTTATTGCTTTGTTCTACTTCAGCTTTGTATAAGGATGTCATTTCACATTTTAAATGGCTGACAAAAGTCACCCATCGGAAGGACCAGATCTTTGATTACTTTTTCCTGTCTGAATTGCCTCTTTCGCCAGCTTATCTACTATTTCATTTGGTGTAATACCCACATGACCAGGAACCCACTGAAGTGTTATTTTCTTTTCTGAAGAAAGGACCTCCTCCACGATTTGGGATGTAATGTTATCAATATAATCAAGTTTACAGGCTGTTTTGACTGCATGGATGGCTGCTTTTGAGTCAGAACAAATTAGTACTTTGTTACCTGGTTGAAGATTCGCTATCTCGATTGCTTTCTTTATGGCGTAAAGTTCGGCTGTGTAGCTGGAAGCTATTTTGGGTAAACAGAATTTATAACTAAGATGATTAGGCCTACCTTGTAATAATACAGCTGCTCCAGAACCCTCTGCGTTTCTCGATCCATCTGTGTAAATTTTTATGTAGTCTGAAAATTCCTCATTTATTTGTTCTATAAATAATTTTTTGAGTGTTTCAGGAGGAATTTCGGATTTTGGATTTTCCATCCGATTAATATCTACCCTGCAACATAAGTTTAAATCCAGCATAGTAATTGGCTTCTCCAGACTGTCAATTAGTCTAGTTTCTTTGACACAGGTTTGGATTACTATCCTTTCTACAGTACTTACTGATTTTATATACAGTGGTGTGGTCTTCTTGGCCCAGTATTATTCGTGATGATTTGCTGCCATACTTAAATACTTTAAATTTACATAAACTGGATGGTTAGGTTCAGACAGTACTTTGAAAACTAGTCTTTCAGTTAACATTTTCCTTCTGGTCTGCAAGTTGGGTACTGCTGCTTCCATTTGAAGAGCTAAAATTGGGGTTGACTTCATAGCACCCAATATGCACCTGAGAGCCTGATTTTTGAATAATGTCTAGTTTATTCAAACACTATTTGGTAAATGCCCAAAACAAAAAGCCACCATAATCTAGTTTAGCTCTGATTATACTGCAGTATACCTTTAAAAGTAGCTGAGGGTGTACACCATTCCTTCCGCAGGCCAGTGACTTAAGAATGTCTAGGTCCTTAAGAGTTTTACTCACCAAACAGCTTACATGTTGTTTAAAATTCAGTTTTTTGTGTCAAAAAATGATACCCAAAATTTTGAGGCAATCTCCAACTGGGATACTTACATTATTTACAGTCCAATTTGGGTTTGTTGTCTGCCTCTTCCTGCTAAAGATTATTATTTTGCACTTATTTACATTGATTGCCAGGGACAGCAGTTGACAGTACTGGGTAAGACTAGACAGGGCTTCTCGCATCCGAGCATCAACACGTCAAACCGTGTACCACTACAGACTAATGTGAGATCATCTGCATATAAAAAGGGTTGGATCTCTTTTGGTAACTGAATTCCCACATCAGATATATAAAGTGAGAACAAGATTGGGCTGAGCACACAACCTTGGGGTAGTCCTTTGACAGTAGACCTGGTGAGGGTATGCTGGCTTCCGACAAAAGTCAATTTGTCTATAGCTTAACCATTTATGTACATGAGTTATAAATCTGTGGGGAATACCCAGACAAACAACTTACTCACCAGAGCGGGCAGAGAAACCGTATCATAGGCACTGCTCAGGTCCAGCGAGACAGCAGCTGCAATCCTATTTTGCATTAAATTCACATGAATATCAGCCATGAATGCTAACAGGAAATCATTACAACCTCTCTTTTTTTTGGTAGGCAAATTGGTAGTCTGGTATTAGTTTGTTTTTAATGATAAACCATTCCAATCTGTGTTTTACCATTAAATTGAAGATTTTTATCATGCATGACATTAGAGAGATGGGTCTATATGAGCTTTCCTTACCTTTTTCTTTGTTTGGTTTTAGAATGCCTATTACCTTGATGGTTTTCCATTGCATCGGAATCTCGGCTCCGGACCAGTTGTTGTTAAAAACATTAAGCAGTAGAGTTTTAGCTGAAAAGGGGTAACATTTTTTAAGATTAAATAGCTTACCCCGTCCAAACCAGGAGCTGTTAGCTTAGTTCTAGATTTTATCGCCATATCTAATTCCTCTAGACTAAATTTTTCTTCCAATGGAAGTTGGTTTGTAGCCTTTGTAAAGATCGGTTGATTGATTTCAGATTTCATAGGAACATAGTCTGGAGTGGTAAGTTTTAAAAAGCTATAACTTAAGTTTTTATCATTGAGCAAAATCTTGTTATAAGTATCTTTGGTTCCACTTCTAATACCTCTAATTGTGCTCCAAATTTTGTGTATTATTTTTATTTTCTATGTTCTCACAGAAACTTACCCAAGCTTGTCTTTTTGCTTTACGGATCACCTCCACGGCCTCATAGTGTGTAGTTCTGTATTGCCTGTATGCTAGGGGAGTCATCTTCATTGTGAAGAGTTTGAAGTTTCTTCTTCTTATAGCGACTGCCTTAGAGCAGTCCGGTGTCCACCAAGATTTTGCGTTAAAAAACTTGCCATCTCCCTTATTTTGGTGACAGAAGTTGGGGACTGAGTCTTCTATTGCTACCTTTAATATCTTATTGAGATCCTTAATATTTATATCATCAGATTTCTTATTTGAGAGTATACTGGATGCAGTCTTATCAGCTATTTCTGAAAACTTACCCCAATTGGCTTTTTTAAAGTTTTTATGAGTGAAACTTATTATACCCGACTTTTTTGAGCCCAAAAACAGTTTGTGAGCACAATTTGTTACCATTAATTTCTAAAATAATAGGGTAGTGATCACTACCCATTGAATCACTCATTACCTTCCAAGACGATATTTTTATCTTTTATTGCACAGTGGCAAAAGTAAGATCTAAAGTTGAAGGTCTTCTGCCAGGAGATCCAGTGGTGGTGAAGGACTTATCATTTAAAAGTATGAGTGGAGAGTCACTGTACGCATTGTATATATGACTGCCCTTGTGTCTTGGCGTAAGTCAGCGGACCAAATAGGGATGCTTACCATTAAAGTCGCCACACAGTAATAGAGTAATCTTGTTTATTGGAAAAAATTGTTCTTCCATAACTCTGTCCTTACCTTTTTTGGAGAACAATAAATGCTATATATGTGAAGAGGCCTTGAAAGGCCCCGGATCGTGACTCCAGACACCTGAATTGGATCCTGAGCATCCAAACCCAAAACAGCTTCACAGTCAATACCTCTCCACATGAGCGACTTGTGGATTAAAATTGCAGACCCACCATAACCATCAAACCTATCATTTCTCACAGCAGAGAAAATTTTTTAAACAATATTGTTTCATTTGGTTTTAGCCATGTTTCTTGTTAAGACAATAACCTTAATATTGTACTTACACACAAAAAAGGATAATTCAGCCCATTTTGATTTGATTGACTGAACATTCCATTGCAGTATTTTAATTGGAGCTGCCGGTACTTCCATCAGGGGGCGAGGTGTCTACGGTAGTGCCAATACTTAAGTCTAAAAGTATACTCTTTATATTCCTTAGTACTATGTTGATCATCTCTAGAGGGTCAGGATTGGCTATTGATGCATCCAACATCAATTTTTCAAAATAAGCCTTTGCTTTAAAGTCTTCAAGTGACTGTTTTAGTTTAACACTGTCTACTTGTTTTTCTGAAGTCATAGAGAGACCTAACCTCTCATTTTTATCAGATTTGTTACTTTTGTTCCTTGTCCAGCGATTTGGTGTGTTGTGTACAATTTTTTTTGCTTAGTTGTGTTGTTTTCCATTAGGCCTATAATTATCTCTTGGCTTCCTGAATATAGAGGACTGCCCTACATTCTCTCTTCATTTACTTGAGCATAACTTAAGGGGTCAAAATAATTTCCTACTGGAGTAGGGTGTGGTCTGGCCAACATATGAGGGAATTCTGTTAAACTAGTTACATCTGGTGAGACTTTTGAGGCATAGGTTTTATGGTACCGATTTTGGTGGAAAGGTTGTTTTGGATTTGGGAAGTATTGAGAAGCTGTGAAAAAATCTTCATTATATTCTGACATTCTATTTCTAATTGCTAATTGACGTTTAAACATTGGACAATCTTTCGAGAAACTTACATGGTCACCATCACAGTTTACACATTTAGGGTCTTTGTCACAGTGGTCACCGTGTGCCTTTTTACCACATGTTCCGCACAAGTTCTCGTTTTGACATGGAGAACTGGCTACATGATTGTACGAGTAGCACCTGTAGCACTGTCTGACTGGCAAAGTATATTTTTCAACAGGTACAATAACATGATTTAGTATAATTCTTTCTGGTAATGTATTGCCTTCAAAAATTATTTTAAACAAAATGAGTCCTGTATGGACCCTCTTTTGAATTTTTGGTAATGCGATAGGCTTCCAGGATAGGTACTGTACTGCAGGCAATGGTTAACAAATTCATTTTGGTCAATTATCGGGTTCTGCATAGACAACGCCTGTTATCCGAACTCTGTAAGAGGGGATAAAAGATATGGTAGTTTGGAAGTGAGTTATTGGTTATCAGCTTATTTGCGGACTCAGAATTCTTACAATATATAGCTACAATTTCTACCCTTACGATTAATACAATCAATTAAAGTGACTCATTTTTCTGAAGCAACTTACCCACCGTGAATGGATTAACCTTGGTCCTGTTAGTAGAGCTAACTATAACCTCAAAAGGTCCGGTGGCAGAAGCTTTATATAACCTCTGATCAAATGTCTTTTTGGACATTTTGGTCTGATTTGTTTGATCTTTGTTGTTATGGGACTAAATTATCATCTTTACCAGATTCATCAGACTCACTGTCATGTTTACGTTTATTATTTTTCGGATTATTCTGATCATCCTTATTACTATCATTAACCTCCATAATGCTGTGTACAGCAATCTGTAATTCCTGATCAGATTTTCCTCCAACCATTATTGGTTGGACCCGTTTGAGACGGGCCCAAACCAGCTATTACTAAAATTGAAAGTTGCTTATATACTAAGTATTGAAACCACCACCCAAAGTAGAGTGAGAAAATCACATAAATAACCACTCAACCAAAAAACAGCAAAACATAAATTTACATTTAAAATAATTATTTAACACTTAACACAGAAAACGTGCACAGTTCAAGGACAGACAGCATGCAGTCATAACCTCGGAGCGGGGGACCCGAGCCAGGTGCTCGACGTCTGACTCACACACGCGCCGGAGCGCACAGCTTCGTTTTTAACAGGGATGGGCTAGTAGGCCTTTCACTCGTCAGCCACTTCACCCACGCCACATGCGAATAAAGCAGACTATGCTTTATTCACATTAGTCTGCCCCTATATACTGACAGTAAATGGACACAAAGATACATATGAAAACTATCTCTAAACATATCTAAAATATTGTAGTATAATTTAGGCAAAACATGATACGTAAAATATTATAGAGAAAATCAGACTGGGAGTGGCTTCCTTCAAATATTATATGTGAACAACATTACATGAAACTTTCACTTTTATTACAGTACATGTTTTAGATTTGTTAAGACTGCGATGTACCACAGGCCAGAGATCGCAGTATCGGGACTACGGAGCATCTCAGTTATTTGCCGAAAGAAAATGCGTTCGGTGGCGTACGGCTCGTCAGATCGGCTAAATCAGTATGAAACTGTAACCGGTACTTTTCCTATCGTTACTCGTTGGTACAACATACTTTTATTATTATGCAATAAAACATTTTAGTAAAATATATTTTATTTTTGTTAATTTTAATTCGGTCTACTGAAATATTTGAAAACGAACAGAAACGTAATCATTCCAGTGATATTGTCAGGTCAGAGTGTCTACCGATCTGGAATACGTGGAAAAACTGGGCAAGGCAGGAATTGTTATAAAAACCATAGAAAATTTAAATAATTTCAATGTTATCAACAAAACTAACATGATTTTATTAATTCTTTGATACATAATGTATACCCACACATTTTCTTGTAAATATAATCATTCTTTCATTTTTTTTTAGAATTATCAGATAACATAAGATTTTTAAGATTAACTAACCACGCTACCAGCAACAGTATATTAAAAAATTACATATTTTATGAGCTCAGTTCATATATTTACGACTTAATACACACAGCTACATGTCACTCTCTGTGCGTCTGCCAAATTAGAATGTAATTATAATTTTGTAACAACAATAAACTTTACAGAATTGAACAATAGTAACATAACAAAATTCAGCCACAAAAAACAAAGTCACAACAAGACATTAAAATTACAATCAAGCAAAATATCACAAGACCAACATGAGAGAAATTACAGTTTTTACTTAGCAAATTGTATAGGATAAAAATTCACCTGAGTATATACAGGGTGAGTGGCTCTTGGTGTGACAAAATTTTTGGGTTATAATGCAATGTAAATGTGATACAATGGTGGTTATAAAAAAAAGTCTAACTCAAAAAATTAGGTCTAAAATGAATTATTTTCAGTTTTTCTAAAAAAACCCGTATTTTTGTACGTAAATCTGTCATGGAGTTTAATGCGCATTTCCATCACAAAACCTTAATTTTCTTTTCTTACCGTTTGAACCGATAACTTTTTCAAATTGAAAATTTAACGGAGAATCTAAAAATGATGTAGTTTGCTCACATACTTTGCTGAGAAATATCAGATTTACGTACAAAAACATGGGTTTTTTTAGAAAAACTGAAAATAGTTCATTTTAGACCTAATTTTTGGAGTTAGACTTTTTTATAACCACCATTGTATCACATTTACATTGCATTATACCCCAAAAAATTTTGTCACACCAAGAGCCACTCACCCTGTATACTGGATTAGATGCAAAATGAATTAAATGTCTCTAACATCTTTCTTCAAATTTTGGAAACAACTCATTTTAGTTATAAAAATACAATATCTATTACCCTCATTACGCAAAAATATTAATGTTGCATTGAAACTAATAACACATACGGACCTATCTGTCATATTTAATTGTGTAGTTTGTTTTTTACAGGTACCACTAGTCTCCATGACTGTAAGGGATAATATAGGTATACATGTGAATTAAATGAATCACCTGCTATTGTCACGTCTATTGCATTATACTAACATAAAATTGTAGTTTGTTATAAAACATCTAGTCTGTCTCTCACAGGAAGCCCTCGAGGGTATCTTGGATCAACTAGTTCTGGCAATATGCATTTGTAGTTAAAAGTGGAATTTTAATTTAAAAAGTTAAAATTTTAATTCCTTTATTTTGTAATGGGTAATAGCTGTTCATGTAATGAGATTTGTTTAACAATCAAATGAAGCAATCATACATTAAGTCAAATAAAACCTATTATAGTTAGACTATAATATTGCACTAAACAAAATACCTCATTATGAGGTATGTCACTCATATTTTGAAAATATTGACATTAATCAATAATTTATTGTTCCCCAGGAGGTAGAGGTAGTTGTTACACGTTACGAATTTATTGTTACGGAAAGAGTTCGCCAACACTATTTCGGTGATATGAAGATGTATATGAGAGCTTCCACACGACACGATCATTCATAGCATGGGCGCGCAACGGTGGCGCGTAAGTAGTGTTTCGTCCATGGCCGTTGGAAAGACCCGGCCCCGCGCGGTCCTTTGATACCGCCGCCCGTGAGCTCAGTGGCGCCTGTGATCCTATCCTTTCACACTGATCGGATGACGAATAAATAAAAATATTGTAGTTCATACTTTATACATACTTGTTCATAATACATTATTATTTAAAAACAAAATATTTACTACAATTGTTCATTTGTGCAAGATAGGAACTTGATTATTAATGTATGAATAGATATTATAAATCAACAAATTGAAGGAACACCAACACTGAAAGGCCACACGTTATAACCTAGCGAAAGCGGGTGAGGGGAAATATCCAGCAGGTAGTGGTGGGAGAGTTGCCTACAGTTTCCGACTGTAGCCGCCACGCGCGCCACCTGACAGAGCGTTGAATAGCGCTTGCAGACCTTTCATGCCTGCCTTATTGTACCTTAACTTCAGAACTTTTTAATAAACCATTTGCAGTTTTACTCTTACTATATTCCAATCTACGAATGTCTGTATTTTATTATTTATTAAAAATTCGCGTTTTTATTTTATGAAACGTTGAAAATACCCTTTTTTAACAACTTTCCACCTGATGTGCAGCTTAAGTTGAATCAAAATTGAAATTTCAAAAACTAACGAACGTATACAAATATTTAGTTACTTAAATAACATCAATATGTTTGTAATAGCTCAAGGAATGAGCCTACAATGAGGCAGATTCAAAACCCTTGCATCAGCGTTCACCAGAGTGGTATAGCGCAGCCTTAATGTAAAAGATAACAGGAGTATTATTTCGTTTTGTGGAAAAAGTTACAAAACAATAATTATATCAGACAAGGTTTAGAGTAATTTCTCCAGAAAGACGGCACAACTTATAATAATACAGTCATAGTGATATGTATTATCGAGAATATCGACATAACTACAAATAAAACTTAAATTAAATAAATGAAGAAATTTACTTACCTCTTATAAAATAATAACAGAACACGAAATGTGCCAGTCTTCTTGAAAACTGTGCATAAGATGAAGATTTAACTTAGTTGGAAAAAATAGTAATTAATCAAAATGTGACACTTTTCGCCAGAACGTTTTTGTTAATACCAGTCGCAACAGCAAATCTGACACTTTTCTACAAAGATACATACATCTGATATGCACAAGCTTTGTGAACCAACTGACTATTTTGACTTGTGTCAGTTTTCCAGGCAGATGTTATTGTAATTAGACTTTTGACGATTTCTACAGAAAACCTATGGTGATGGCGAGAGCTCTTACGTAATAACGCGAAATTTGAAAATGTTTGACCTATGACGTTTTTCTTGTGCATGAGCGATATGATAAAACTATGACACTATATTTGGAAGACAGAAAACATGGACATCTGACGATGGCATCTTTGATGTTGAAAGGCCTCGTGTATAAAAATAAAATTATTGGATAGTTGTGACTTTTCTTTCATCAATTATTAGACAAAAATTAACACAAGTGCCTGTACTACAGAAAAACATTGACTTTATTCAAACAATGCACTCAACAAAGAGTTACATAATAGCTGGTTTACAAACCCAGTAATAATAACAACAACTGTTAACAATAAAAATGTGTTAAAATACTTCTTAATTTATACTAACATATTAAATAGATGCAGTGTACTATTCTTAACGTAAATAATAATATTTAATAATATATGTTATTCCTTAACAACGAGACTAACAAAATAGCGTGATTCTCCAATAACACCGACCCAGAGAAGCAAAGCACATCTGTTTATCGCTTGTGTCTTGTAAAGGAAATAGATCGAGTAGTGAAAGACGAGGTGGTAGTAGGCGTGGTCGAGCTCCTTCGACCAATGGACTTTGAGTGTGGGCCTTCCATCATGCTGGAAGACTCCACATTAGAAGTTTACACCTCCAAATTCTTTGGAATATACTTTCATCTAGGTTTGACATGGAATGTTCACATTGATTCAGTTTATTCAAAATTAGCATCTGGCTTTCATGTTTTAAGGACTTTAGCCAAATACTGCCCAAGTCAGATGATGAAGGCGTATTACGGCCTGATCTACCCACATCTTTCCTACGTAGTGCTTATGTGTGTAGCTTGTTCAAACAATCAAATTTTGAGAGTTTTCAGGTTTCAAAAGAAAGCTATCAGAACCATCGCCAACATGAATTTTATAGATTCGTGCCGACCAGCTTTCAAAACATTGCAGCTGTTGACTCTGCCAAGTACTTATCTTGGAAGCAGTTTTATTCTGTAAGTCAAAATGTGCCCTGACTAGGATTCGAGACGTACATGAATATCAAACGAGAGGCAGAGGCAACTACCGTACTGGGTGACATAGAACGGTTGCTTATGAACACCTACCCTCGCAGGCAAATGTCAGTTTCATCAAGAGATTGCTCGATTCCATGAAAAAACTAACAAACGCCCAAGGCGTTAAAAATTTGTCTGAAGCGCCATTTTTAGCGTTTGCGGCATTCTATAGTGTCGACGAATTTTTGGATTTTAGTTGGGAGACCTCCAATCTAGAAGATTGATACTAGTGTTGGCGGTGGAGAGAATTTGCGAATGACTGGTATGCATGAATGTAAAAAGTGTATGTCTGAATGTTGTATTGGGAACAAATGTAAAAATGATAGATTTATCCGGTATGACTCTTGCCACATGTTGTTAGAAAATGTCTGACTTTGCTTCTCCCCCCCCCCTCATGTGTAAGAAATCTTCGCGCAGGTCGCTTTCAAAGCGGCTCATCTATAGCTATGATTATATGGTACGGCCCACGATTATTGGCATCATACAATCGTTTTTTGTACATCATTTCTATTTATCATCTTTATTTTTTACCTCAGCGTCGATGTCATTGTCTGGATGGTTTTGCTTACGTAAACTAACTTTACTACTTGAAGTTGTGAAGAGCTTTAAAATGGAACGGACGTTTGCGGTAAAACAGGAAAATTATTGTCATATTTAGTTTGATTAATAGACGCATTAAACACTATATCACTCCCATTTAGTCTTGTTATGCCAACAATGTCGTGTCTATTAGGAAAGAAATTCTCATCCATTTCCTCACAATTCATTAGGCCTACTCTTAATTTATCGTAGGTTCTACAATATTAACTCAGTTGACAAATATTCGAAACTAAGATTGATATACAGAAATATTGTTTGAAACGAAACCATAACTAAAAATATAAACAGTTACGCAAGGTTGGAAAATATTCAAAATAACACACACTTCCTATATATACGAAATCCCAGGTGTGAATGATATTTAACGATTTCTTTTTTTCTTCAGCCAACGATTCGGCAGTCTGGATATTATCCACGTGGCTTCGAAGTTACCTGTTCTGTTAATTTCGAAAGTTAAGGTATTGATACATCTTCTCTATCAGGACCGACCAGGGAATGTACCAACCCGAAAAGAAAAGACTACGATGGAATAACCTAAGACTGGATAAACATTCATGTATTTTCATGTAATGTGTAATTTCTACTGTGTTCTTTAAAACATCTTTTTATTGCTCTCAGGAAAGTATTACGTTTTGTATTCACATGGTCATTGCAATTGATTATTTCTTTCAGGCTTGTATGAGTATTGATGATTTCTTTTATCTGCTTGAATTTCATTCTCTTGGACAAATATATCTACGAAAATGAATGAAAAGATGGTCCAATGTTTCATTTTTTCCCAACGAACAATTCAGGCTCATAGGAGTAAAATAGCATTTAATTCTATGGAGGCAGATACATCGAGAGCTTCATTCTAATAACTCGTATCTTGAAAAGTGGAACTTTTCAAGATGTAGGAAAAACGTTGGCTTAAAACCTATAATTTTTCTATACAGTTGACGTGATTAAAACACATTTTGAATCACTTTTTCATTGACAAATTATTTATATTAGAAATTATAAATACATATAAGAGATACGAGGTGTTAGACAATTTTTTTAACATACAAGGTATTAGAAGAAAGAAACACTAAAGTTATTACAGTGTTACTAATTTTATTTCTTAGCACAATGTTGAAATTAAAATTACAGAAATTACTTTTTGAATATTTCCCTGTTTAAACATGTAGTTAAGTTGTCATAGAAACTGTGAAAGTCCTCTGGGATTATTGACTTAAGGTCTTGCAAGTGCTTCCATTTTGAACGTTAAATGGGAAGTCTCTCAGCATTTAATTGTTTAAGTTCAACGTTGACTTGCACTTTTGAGGGTCTTCTAGGGAGATCCTTGTAGTCATCATCGAACTTTAATTTACACTGGATAATTCCTGTGAGATCGTACTTTAGGCAGTACATCTCTGTGACCAAAGGATCTTCAGTCTTGCGCCCTGAACGAATTGATGGATAATACTCTAAGTTAGAGAAGTCTTTGAAGAAATCGTGTTTCAAATACTTTACATCATAGGGAAATGGGTGGATTCTGGCTTCTTTGGTGTACTTTACAAACTCGTATGGACGGTAGACATCTTTATTCTTAAGCTTATTTTCAATTTTTGCATGAACAGAATCGCCTTCCATTTGAGTAAGACCCTTGATCAGACACTTTTAAAACACTTCAACTTGATATTTCGCAGAAAATGTAGCAAAGCAATACACCTATCTGTATACAAGACAATTGGAAGCTTAGGATCAAGGCATTTGTCTTCTTAGTAGTCATAAATGCACGAAGCAAAAGTATTTGCTGTTAAATCACCTTCACATTCATGAAACCAGTAGCAAGTAAGTACATTGATGGCTTGATAGATTGTACAACGAAAAGTTGTGGCAATCATTGGAGTAGATTTTACTGCTTGTACATCAGCGTTTAAACAATACATTTCTCTATTCTTGGCTCTTAACTTATCATTTTCTTTTTCAAATCTGGCTTGGTTTTATTCTGAGATGTGTTTATCCCAAACACATTTAGGTACATTGCCTACATTGTACGAGCAACACGTATCACATTTATCTTTGCGAGGTGTAAAGATTAACAGTTTCGTCCCTTCAAATAAGTCAAAAAACAATGCTAAAGATGCACAGGGCTTCTCATTCTCGGTAGAATATCGTTGGTATTCTCTGTACAATGCAGTTTTTGATTCCCAGATTGGCTACAGGTATAATTTGTTTGAGTTTTTCCTGGCATAGTGTGGCGGTAACTTTGCTGACATTTCAAGCCACTCTCTAGCACTATCTGTTTTGACAGTAGTTCTGCGCTTAACTGTTGGAATGTTATTTACGGCTAAATTCTCATTGGCTCCATCAGCTGCATCTTGAGCTTCAACATCCATATCATGGGGTTCATCAATCCCATCAGCTGAACAGAGTTCAATATTTTTGAAGTGAAAACTTCTTTAGGCGCGTTGAGCGTTTTGGTAGAGGGTAAAATCCTCGGTTCGCGTCACCGACATGCTAATGATACTAACCTGCATGAAAAATTCAGTCTCGCTGTGTTTTTTAACCGTAGACTTGGCCGCGGACTACTAACCTGTATGAAAAAGTCAGTCTCGCTGTGTTAAAACTGTCCCGGCGGAGTATGAAAACAGACTGCGAAAATCAGTGACCTTTACGGCTTCCTCTCGCGATTTAAAAGTGAAGCCAATGTCGTACAATTCTGTAAGATGCGTCAAATTAAAGTTCTTAATATTGGCAATCTATTGGTTACATTTTTAAATATTAAAAGAATTTCGAAATAATTTTGATTATTGTTTACATTTTACATAGCGTTTACAATGACAAGAAAAAAGTAGTAAGCGAGGATTTTTTTTATTTTTTTTGGTCAGACAAAATTTGTCAGCGAGAAAGTTGTGTGAAAATAGATGAATTTTTTTTTGTAATTTATCATTTTTTTATTGGAAGTTTAGTTTAGCCTGTAGTAGCGTATGAAGTGATGAGTGAACGTTTCTGCCGGATCTGTAGTTGGCGCATTGGCTCACTGATACCGTATTAACTCAATAAATTAGTTTATTGTGCAATAAAAATACCTTTACGAAAGAACCAAGTTAATTTAACTAATTTATTAGTTTTAAAAATATTGTGGTTTTAATTGTTATTGCAATTATATACTTTATCCGTAGCAATAACTGTATTATTTACAACGGTGTTCAACTCACTGTTGTTCACTCGGTGTTTACTCACTTGTATTCTATGTTTAACTAACTATTAATATTGAGCAATTACAACATATTTTTATACAGATAAATGAATAATGAAAACACCGAATATATTTTTAAACTTTTTTAATATTTGTACGAATATTTGTATTTAAAATTTAGCATTATTCATTTTAATTATGTTTTTAATATTTAACCTCTTCATCATGAAATGAGTATTATTACGGTATAAGATTTATCTTACTAGCGTGGTAAAATAGATTTCTAGTTATTTGATAATATTTTTTCGTGGATTTTAAAATTGGAAAATTAAAAACGCGTCACATTTACAATTTATTTATTTATTTATTAACGGACAAACCATTTTACAATAAATTACACAATAGCTGATACAAGCGATAAGGCAACAAAAATACAAAAAAAGAATAAGTGTATAAATCGAGAGAATGCGATACAATAACATTATGAAGCTTATAAACAACAAGATGTAAACAAAAATATAAACTATTGAAACATAAACAATGAAACTGCAAGATGTGTTCTGCAAATACAGCAATTAATTAACAAAAATCAGATACTAACAACAATACAATATATATAATAATAAATACCAACAATAATAAACTATATAAAAGTGCAATAACAGGAATAAATAAAATATAATAAATATATAAAAGCAATGAGAACTAATATTAACAGCTAATAAACTATGTAATTTAGCAATAACAAGAATACCATATATTAGTATTAAAAATGAGTAATTAATAAGTAGCTAGGAAATAAATTATTATATAAAATTGCAGTACACGACACTCCGTAGAGGCGCTTCCAATCACTCTTGAAGCAATTACAATTACAGATGTACTGCTACTATAACGTATTGTTAATTACTCTCAACTTAATAGTTCCGTTTTCACTTCTATCGGCAGTCCCACGACTGCTACTGTTTTTTTATCCAACTGAGAGCTGTTTATTCTCCAAGACCTAAGGTGTTCAGGAAAACTATTTTTTCAGACAGGCTTCAATACACCTACATGTTTAAGTCCATACAATACTGTCCCTGACCGCCGAAAAGGCGATGCTTACTTTAGGTGCCTAGATAGTGTAACATTTGAACAAACAACTATTTCTTTCTCTTTCCAAGACAACTCTCAAAATGTCTTGAAAATATTTGCTCTTTCTATGAAGTACTTTTTTGTTTTCTGATGCGGTGTTGGAGTAGACATACCGTTGTTATTAACGGTACATAAATAGCATACATTTTAACAAATTGTTGGTTTTACATTTTGTTATAAAGAAAAGTAACAAAATGTTCTGTTGTTGCTCCTAAGTACGAAAGATGCCTACGAAGCCACAACTAACGATTTCACATGGTAATAAGAAGACTTCTGGAAGTTATTGATGGAATTTTTAAAACACGGTTTTTACCATGATGATCGCATTAAATCCCCTAACTAGCAATTGCAGGAAACTACTATGAAGATATTGATAAAAATTGTATCAAACGCTATTAATGATCCATGAGTATGATTTAATGTGATGAAAGACTGCTTTGAATATCTATTGACAGATAGAAGTGACACAGATGCAGAAACATCATAATAAAGATTGAAATTCTCTTATACAACTTTTCTAATACAGTCCTACATTTTTGTTATCAATTTCAGATGAAAATGCTATTGGTCTAACTGTGAGTCATTTTGCTGTTGGCTGAATATAAGAGAGAAGAAAAAGAAGAAAAGAAGAATGTTGTTCTGTCGTCCTCAATCCCAATCGCTGGTTCTCCATGTTTGTTGGTTGTGAGGGGTAAAAATCAGTTTTGCTGTTTATTTTACAAGCTCTTGAAGAAGAATTAATGTTACTAAGATGTGCGTGTATAGTATGTTTTATTTTCGCATTTTTTTAGACGGTGCAGTGTTTCATTTTGTGAATTTGTAGAAAAACTTTGCTGTGGAATCGACCTACCATTAGATAGAGTCGGCTGAGTTATAATCCTTAAGTCATTAGATAGGTAAGCTTTGGGGGTAAAACATTATTTAGAAGTAAATTTTTGGATAATTTAATTGTTAAGATAATTGTGAGTTTTGTGCTAGACCTATATTATAGTAGTAGGGTTGATAATAAGGGATTTGTAAGGTAAGATCATATCCAAATACTCTACTGCCTTTAACCATAATAGGCTAGGCTATTTGTATTTGGAATTATATTCATCCTCATCAAGATTCTACCTAGGCTAGGTAGGCTAATGATATTAAAACTTCTTAATCCTAGATCAGATAAATGTTAACCTTATTGAATGGTAGGCCTAGTTCTTTTTGCCTACTGCAAAATGTAAAACTGGCAAAGTATGGTAGTGTGCTAATAATAGGCCTACTGTTATACAAGCCGATTATATTGTTGAATGTAGGTAGCCTAGTTTTTTCTCCAGAAATTGTTTTAGTAACAGTGACCAAATACAAGATATTTTTATTGGCTACAGTATATTAACCCATTGCGAATCACTGACGAGCTGGGCAGCAGCCGGGCCTAACGGCACGATAACGAGCTTAGGTCGCAAAAGCGGTCTGTTGGGAACTTAAGTTTCCCTCCAAATAGTTCTATTAATGTCTGATAGATTGGGCGATCGTCTTCAATTGTCAACTAAGAGTTTTTAACAACGGTCTACGTTTAGAGTTTTCAAAAGTTATATAAATATCCTACAGATCGCAGTTGTATGTCGAAGTTGAAAAATCATTCATATGAGTTTACTCTCTGCTTTTTAGTGCTTCTGATTGGGTGTTTTCCTCAGTTGTTATTTTAATACTTTTGAGGTTAGTGATACAGAACTAAACGACGCAGACGTACATGTTGGCGGGTTTAGTCTAGACAATGGCCCGGATGTTGTAATCGATTCGCCCGAACCGCTTCATTTAGACTATGATTCAGACATCATCCCTGCCACCCTGGAACCTTGCTCGCGTGTTATCGTTCCTACGTCACGGATACCTCAGCAGGCATGTTCCATCTGAACGAATACCTTCACAGCTGAATTTTCGGATTATGATACAATAGCGAGCGATACGATGTGGCGCACCATTACTGTTCGTGCGGCCGCTGACCATAAATTAATTCGTGCCCGCACGCCAAAACAATACGATCCGCAATGGGGTAAACATACAATACGCGATTGATCGTTAATATCGAATCATCCGATACTCATGAATAAAGAATCCTCCCTACAACTATTTAAACAAAGTTACCTTGTATTTTCATTAGTATATGTTTTATTTCAAATGGCTGCAGTGTAATAAGCGGCTACAAACACAATCGGATTATGATTATCGAATGATTTGAATCATTGATATTCATAACTATTCAAAAGCAAAATGTCGGAACAAATAACGTAATAGATATTTCAAAGAACAGTATGGTTTTGCTAGTTTTCTATCTTAGAAATTAATGTATAAATATTATACAAATTAAAACATAATATATGATTAATATACAGTAATTAACAAAACATAACATTTGCTTACTTTTTATGTATTTTAAAGGATAAACGAGAGACCGCGTGTGAAACAAAGAAGACACATCACTGTTCTTGCCGCCATTAGTTAATAACGAAACACATGGTTTTAATGTTGAATTTATTTCCAAACACTATTTTACTTTGAACAAATTTTGAGTGATACTGTCAAACTGAACTGACTTTTTAAATCTTATTATAGTGAAGCTATACTTTTATATGTAAAATAAATGTATTTGTTTCAAATTACATAAAATATAACTAAACTTTATTTAAACGTTGTTTGAGCAGTGTAGTCCTTATGATTACTTTAGCCAATCTAAATGTAGGTATTTCTGCAGGTACTGACTTTGTAAAAAGTACATTCATTAATAAAAGAGTAATTTAATTTGTTTGATTTCTACTAAAATAGTATAAGAGTTTTTATTATATTCATAATATCAAATTTATAATGTTCAAAAAAAGTCTGCTCAAGATCGTCTTTAGATATGTTGTGTTTGTTCTTACTTTTATTTCAGCGAAACACTTTGATTTCCACCTTTATTTCTAGTTTTCATCTCGTCAATAAAAAGCTGTACAATTCGGATTTAAAATAGCAAGGTCATTATCTTGTAACCATTTAGAACGTTGCTCATTGTTTATAAAAACATTTTGAGCCAATATCTGCATATTCATTGCCATTGTTCTAGTCACTATCCCTCTCCTACATAAACGAAATAACAACAGCTGGTAGTGATATCAGTAGTCTAAATAAAGAAAGTTGGCAATGATTATTTATGAATATCTATGGGTCAAATGTCGTATTCGATAATATCGATATTTAAAATCGATAATCATAATCCAACTGTGTTGGTGGCCGCTTTTTATACTGTATAATTTCAAATACAGTATAAAAAGTATTAATGAATTAAAACAAACAAAACAATCTAGGTCATGTGTATTTATAAAATATAACAAACAAAACAGTCGAACATTTGCTCACTTTTTACTATTTGGGATAGTGAAACAAGGATAAACGTGTAAATACCAATATAGCAGGTGTATAACCACTGCACTTGCTGCCATTACAGATCTGCAGTATTAGTGTCAGTAACAGGTAATTCAGTGATAACCTATTACCAGGTTTTAATTTAAAACAAACTCTCCAATAATAAGTTATAGGTTTTTATTATTGGAGAGTTTGTTTTAAATTAATATCTAATTTCCAATAAGAAAAAAGCTTCAAGAATGTGTTACCAGGTTACTGTTTCAGTATCAACTGTGCTGAATAATTCCATCTTCTCATGTAACGATATTTCAGTTTTGGGTTATTTGGTAACCATTATAATTCCATGCAAGCAATGAGGCTAGGAATGAAAATATTCAACTATGCAATGCTATTATGAGATATAAGTAGATTTAGATTAGGTTATCGTAAATACGTTACTAATAGTACCGATCGGTCTTCCCGATCTTAGATCACATACTAAATCGTGATCTGGCGTTGGAAGAAGTTGGACGATCTGGAACGTAATCTGAGAGTGGGAAAATACCGATCTGAATTGCCCATGGCCAAAGTGTGGGCTTCAGTGGAGCCTTAGCCGCCACCACGCACTTCTGGCGGAAAAAGACAAACATCCCTCGAAATAGTACCCAAATTCAAGGTCAGGTCATGTGACCGCCTTTTAAGGTTATTTTTAACTTTTTATATTTATAATACCTACGTATGTAGCCTATAGCCCTATAGCAAATAGTAGATAAGGACTTCGTAGTACCAAGTAATTGTGTTGTATAGTCAAATTTGAAGTAACCATTTTATGTTATTTTGTAGTGAATTAATTCAATTTTTGCATACTAACAAGCTACCACGGTACAGATTACTGGAATGTATTAACTCAGCACGTTATTTTGTAATAGATATTGACGAGCAACAGTATTTCCCGTCTTTAGCACATGATTTATCTTACATCGGGTATTTAGATTGGTTCATAAAAATGTTGGCATTTCATTTTCTTAACAGATACTAAATTGTACTTTAAGTATTTATGGAACAATGGGTAATTGTGAGAAAAAAATATTTTTTCCCATTTCAGTTTAAAATAATAACTGAAAATTAGGCTTTTTTTATCAACAAAGCACCCAAGTGTATAAAAAATAAGATCATTAAAGAATGGAATGATAATAAATCTTGAGTTTTTTAAATCAAGTTTAAATAAGTTATATTTATTATCATTTTACATAATTAATCTTATTAAGTTTCATATACAATAACTATTTGTTTTGCAATTTAAGTAGAAATACATCAAATACATTGTTATCGTAGATTAAGTGTAATTAATAAACGGTTGCTCGATTTAGTCATATGAACAACGTATGAATAGGAATTGGTTTATCTTAGCAGAGTAGTTACTCTAGTTGAAGCAAAGTTAAAATAAAAGTCACCTTAGTGCTCTCAGATAAAAAAAAATTGTTAAGGTAGTTCTTGTTTTGATCTACTATCACAATATATCATAAATTATGTTCTATAAGAAATCTATAAGAATTGCTTACGCTATCTTGAAAGAAAACAAATTCATTGCAAGTGACAGTTTGCTTTTGAATCTTCATACATATGGTTTTGACATGTAAATTACATTGAGACAAAATTGAAGGATCTTAAAAATCTTGACATCAACATTGAGGATCGGAGGCATGTTTGATCAGACCCTCAAAACAAACATTCAAAAACAAACTGAATTCAGACTGCTTAACCAAAACTCTCAATTTGCAACCAACAAACTGGACCAAATCCAACTTATGTGCGAGGATCTGAAAACTGATCTGCTTACAGTAACTGAAAGTGGTTTCAACATGGAGAAAATCGCACTGTGCAAAATCCCAAATAACGAATTGGCTTCCGCGTTTTGTCGAAACCACTCCAGAGGAGGAGGAGTTGCTATTTTTCTTAAACAAAATTTATTATCTACACTTTTTCCAATCCAACAATAACCAAAAAAGATTTTGAAGCAGTCGGGATCAGACTTCAAATAACACAATCAAAATTACTCGTGATCGGAATTTACAGGTCTCCTAGTGGTAATGAAGACATATTTTTTATTATCCTCATCCTCCACAAAATCGAATGACCTCAATCTAATGTCCCTGTGGCTCATAAACAAATGCTGCAAGCATTTAGTGAGAACTTTAACTCAATTGGTAAACTATTCATTCCAAACAGGAGTGTTCCCCTCTCCTGAAAATTGCTAAAGTTGTCCCAATTTTCAAGAAGGACGACCCAACTTCAATCACTAACTACCAGCCAGTGCTGAGCAAAATTTTTGAAAAGCTTTTTCTTATAAGAATGCTTTGGTTTTTGGACAAATGCAATCAGCTCTCAAGTGAACAATTTGGATTCAGGAAAGGCAAATAGAGGGGATTGAATGTCGTAACCACTCAATGAGTGTGTTCTTAGACCTGTCCAAAGCATTCAACTGCATTGACCACGGTACACTGCTTGACAAACTTGACTCTCATGGTATTCGAGACGTGTCTCTTAAATGGCTTAGCTCGCTCCTAACTCACAGATCCCAAGTTGACCAGATATCTAGTTAGTCGTCCAAACAAATAGAGCTGAGTTACGGAGTCCCTCAGGGATCCATCCTCAGTCATGTGCTTTTCCTGCTTTACATCAACGATCTAAAATCATCGCATCTTCATGGAAAATTAGTGAAGTTTTCTGACGATACGACTCTTTTTCAATGCAATATCAAGTGAAGAGTTGGAACAACAGGCTTTTGTTGACATCAACAACTGTGTCCCATATTTTCACAGCCTCAATCTTACAAGAAACTCTTAAAAAACCAACGTTTTGAATTTTGCCTTGCGCACTGTTAGATGACTCCACACTGGAAGAAGTCAGCTCTTCGAAATTCCTAGGAATGCACCTTGATTGAGGGCTGACTTGGAATGAGCATATTGACTATGTTTGCGCCAAAGTCTGCTCTGGAAGTTTTGTTCTGAGATCTTTAGCCAAATACTGCCTGAGTCAGGTACTGATTACGGTGTATTATGGACTGATTTACCCCCATCTGGCTTATGGTATGGTCCTTTGGTGGAGCTTGCGCAAACACAGTTTCAAAGAGCATTCAGACTAAAAAAAAGCATTTAGAATAATCGCCAAAATTAAATTTAGTGAGTTGTGCAGGGAAGCTTTCAAGAAATTGCAGCTGTTGACTCTGCCGTGCCTCTACATTTTGGAAACAACTTTGTTTTTTCAATGAGTAAATGTGCCTTAACCAGAGGCCGAGACATACACATGTATGAGACACGTGGTATAGCTAACTACCGAACTGGGAGACACAGAACATTGGCTTATGAACACCTGCCCTCGCAGGCGGGTGTTCATTTCCTCAACAGACTGCCCAATTCAATTAAAGGTGCTCCAACGCCCAAGGCGTTAAAGACTCACCTTAAACGCCTTTTCTATAATGCATGTGAGTTTTTGGCATTCGACTGGGAGACCGCCCAATTAGAAGAGTGACTGCGCTGTACTAAGTGGGTAGCATTGGTGATGGATGAAAGAGGCGTAACTGTAAAATTGTATGTGTGAGTATGTATTGTTGTATGAATGTTAGAAATTAAAAAAACCCATTACGTTTGCCATACAATGTAAATATTGTCGTCTCAATAAAAAAAATTTAATTCGATTTGATTTGACCCTCTGGATTTTTTAATGTTACCTAATAGTTACTACTTTATTGAGGGATGGTATTCATTCATCAGCAGTGCAGGATAGGACAGTCCTGCCGCAGTGCACATTGATGGTGGCCAGAGGAATTCGTATTCAGATCCTCTGGAATTCGATATTTTACTGTAATATTTTGAGAATTGTTTTGAAACTATTATTTTTAAGCCACTTTCATGGTTAATTGCCCTATTGGCCTTTTAAAAGTTTATATGTAGAATGATTTTCCCAGAGTTTCTCTATAACTTAAATGACAATAATAAAAACATAATACACTAACCAATATACAGAGCTTTCTTAACATATAATTTTTGGGTCATTCCACATCAAATAATCCACCACTTCAGATTTTGAAAAAGTTTACATTTTTAATCCTTCTATTTAGAAGGAAATATACCAAATTTTACTTTCCTGCCTCAGTAATTTTTTTTATAGGCAGTTAACGTTTAGGCAAAATGAGTGTTTTTTTACATATTCCAAGAACCCCGGGCAAGCTTGTACTTTCAATAAAAAAATTGTGTCTTCATCATTTCTAGTTTAAATATAAGGAAAATTTACAATATTATGAAGAAAACTGTGCTGGTTTCTAAAAAATATAAATCGTAGCTATCTTAATGTATGTGGCTTAAAAAAATAGTTTTGGGTAATTCTTAAAGTTTTTTTAGTGACGGAAAAAATGGTTTACTAAAATCGCAATATCTTAAGAAGGCAGAGTGATAATCAATTATTAATAAAAATATTCATATCTAGAAAAAGGATAAAATCACATACAAAAATAAAATTCATAGCATTTTTTTTACTATGTAAAAACGTTTTTAAAATAAAAACATATTGTGCAGTTGTTTTAAGTGTGGAAGTTTTAATAAAACTAAATCCTAATAAAACAAGTAATAACTTAAGTTAATTAATATTAAATGGTTATGTACCACATGTACCCAAATATTTGTTCAGATAGACATTTTAATGTGGCCTAATATATGACTCATAGTAACAAAAATAATCTTAAATTATTATTAGTACGTAGGCGAAGTGCCTTTTGTTGCTCCCAACAATGTAAATGAATATTAGGGTTAGGCTTAAAGGAAATTTTTGTTGACTATACAAAAATCCTAGATACTAAATTTGCAAATTTTAGCAAAAAAGTCTGATTTATTTGGTCATTTACAACATACCGGGGTTACTTTGGTATTATCTGGAGGCAATTTTTTTAGAATAGTGTTTCTTACCAGGGTTCTAAAAAAGTACACTATTAAAAAGAACAGACTTATTTAACTAACTGTAAAAATTACATGTCATTACAATGATCTGTTCTCGTTTTCTACCTCCCAAAAAGAAGTGATGTTTGCAAAAAGGAGACCACCTTGTCCCTGACTACCATTTGGCTGTATAAGTAGGTAAATACGTATGTATGTATTATAAATATTAAAAATTATCAAGCGCTCACATGATCTGAGCTTGAATTTAGGTACTATCTCGAGGGATTCTTTTTTTACCATCAGGGAGCTTCCTTAGTCCAAAATTTGATAAAGGGCCGTTTCTACCGCCCTGAAGATTATGGGGTAGAAATCTAACAGAGATAAATTCTGAGGCAAGGTCTCCATATTAATTCCTTCATGAAATCAGCTCTAGATAGCTTAGAAATTTAATTCTCTACAAATCGGTATACATAGACACACTAATTCAATGAAATAATTACATTACATGAAATTTAATGTGCAACTATGATATATTATTGTAAAACAGTTTTTGGCAAAGACACAAACAATAATATATAGCATTGTGAAACAGTTTTCGTCTAAAACATGATCAATAAATCGTGAAACAGCCAAAAAAGTTTACATTTTTAAATATTATTACTGTGAAAATTGAATCTGTATTTCTTTCTGAGCATGTCAATATATAATTTATATAGCCTAAATCCATCAGAAAATATTAATAACATGAATGTTGACATGAAAATGTAATGCCTTGTAACATGTCTGATGTAGATGGATTTAATAAGTCATGTTCATATGTTGTACGTTTTGAAACTTGTTACATTAAAGTTATGTTGGCTAATCCGGTTTTAGATTTCATAATCTACAACTGTTATCTGCTATTGAGGTGATGTTTTTGTTTTATTTGGATAACAAATCTTTGATGCTAGTAACATGTGAGAGTTAAGTCATTTGCAGTGTTTTGTGGAGTATTTTAGCGTTTTAGTGAAATGTTATACACCTTATAGATCAGTTCGTTATGCCTAAGTACAGAAATTCGACAACACAAGGTTCCATGAAAACAAGAAACGACAATGAGACCCTGTATCTGGCTCAGATGAACTAAAATAAAGGTGACTACTGCTACGTAGTAGACCAAATACAAATTTTTAAACTATTGGAACTAATTAAAAGATGTCTTCTGAAAAATAAACTTTTGTTGTCAAAACGTATTATTTATAAATTTTACTTTTTAACTCACATTTTCTCTGTTGATTTAATAAATTTAAAGCTAACCTAAAAACAATAACACTCAGGGTAATTTGATTTTGATTCCTTTGTCAGCTCAGACATATTACTGATTTACTTTGTCCCCAGCCCTGAAGTTGGATGTCCAGTACAACTGGCCACTAATGATTTCTTTCATCTTCCCAGCTGGCACTAAACATTTTGTTTTGTATTTTTTATGTTATTGCTAGGGAAACGTAACAAAGAAATTCGAATAACGAGCAGTGCCATTTCTTAAAAGACCCTATCGTGCACAAAAGCTTAAGATAAAAAACATGTGGAAGTATTTCCATTGTTATGAATTTGGCTCCTTCAGGAGGATCCGCTCTGTGGAAGGTGTAATGAGCAGGAGGAGACTGCTGAGCACCTGCTCTTTGATTGCCCTGCAATAGCAAGAGAGCGGTATGCCATCTTTGGTAGTTTGGACAGGGGTGGTGAATTTTCCCAGGAGGACTTGTTAGGTTGTTTTCGGCGGTTTGTTGAACTGCTGAAGTTGTAGACTAGTGGGCCTCATGGTGTGTTTCCGGGGTGTGCAAAAAGCCCTTGAGGCTTAAGTGCATGGCAGTAGGCCGCCCCAAAGGGGGAAAATAAAAAATACAAAGTGTGGCTAGAAAATAACTGGATTAGTACTGGTGGAGCCACAGAACAAACGTAATAACGTACGGCTGGTCACGTGACTCCCCCTCCCTCCTCTCCTTGTGTTTTGTCTGTCTCCCATACTTATTCTGCTCATAGCGCAAGTTAAAAACAGTAAACCTTTTGTCTCTTTGTCAGAAAAAAATGTTAAGTATCCAGAAAGAACAGTGTGTGAACATCAAATTTCTTTTTAAACTTAGAAAATCTGCAAGTGAAATATTTCTAATTTTAGAAGTGTATGGGATGACTATTTATCATAAACTCAAGTGTTTGAATGGTTTAAATGATTTATAAATAGACACGAGTGACAACACGCATTGGCAGACCGTCGTCATCAAATATATCTGATGATAACATTGAATAGATTGGTAACCTTGTTGATTACATTATTGATAATTAGTCAAAATTTCTACATTAGTGTCTTGTTCATCCCACTTGAGCATTTACGGAGAAAAAAAACTGAATGATTTATGGAAAAAAACAGGTCATGGATCCTCTATCAAAACAATGCTCCAGCTCACTATGCTTTGTCAGTGAAAATTTTTTGTTCAAACACAACATCCCCATTTTAGATCATCCACTCCACTCACCCGACTTAGCCCCCTGTGGCTTTTTTGCTCCCTAAAACAAAGTCAGATTGGAGACTGTTGAAGCAGTAAAAAAAGCTATGGAAGTCATGAACAGGGTTACAGAAAATGATCAGCTATAGGTGGAATAAGTACGGGAGCCAGACGAAACATGAGGAGTGGCGGGAGAGGAAGTCATTCAGCCTTATTGTAAGGCTTCGCCAATACTAATCCAGATATTTTCTAGCAACACCTCTTATAATACATGAAGAAGCGAAAAGTTGAGGAAACAAACTCAACCTTTATGAAAGGAAGGTTTACAAATTATGCAGTGCATCTATACATTGCTTTACTGCTCCTTTATACTAAACCAGGTTTAATCTGAGCCAGTCTTCTAGTACTGTTAAAGAGCTACTGATCATTGTTTTATAATGTTAACGAAGAATTATAATCATTTTTAAAACCCCTCAACTGGTAGTGGTAAGAATAGCTAGGTGGTAAGCAGATTTAAGGTGAAATAATCATTTAGTAATAATTCGTTTATTAATAACCGTTGTACTTCTTGACATTTGGTGTTTTGTTATTTTCGCAGTAGTACAATAAATATCTGGTAGAATAAGCTTAGATGTTCTCTTGTATTAGTTTTATTTCTAAATGGTGATCGGTGTGTGTTTTGTTTACTTCAGATCTTCAATTAATTGAGAGTAAAGTTTTTGTTTTCCTATTTATGAGTTCAATTTATCTAAAAATTGTATAAACAACGCTTAAAAGTTGTTTGCTAGGGGTATGTTTTACTACACCAAATATTGGTGGACACAAGTAAACTGTGTATGAGCCGTGGACTGACTGTTGTTGCCGCACCATCTGTCACTGTAAATAATTCCTGTCGGATGAACAATTAGTACTACAAGGTAGGTTCAGAAAGTAAGTTCCTTTTCAATTTATCGCCCCTGTAGCGCTGCGACCGCAATTCCGCACATTCGTGGTAGACGCTCTGTATCAAGGAGAAGAAACGTGCGCCATTGTGATATTGCTGTCAGCCACGTACGCTTTGATGTGCTTGTTTACAATGTCGGTGTTGATTGAAAATCCCACCGCATGATAAATCAGATCTGTAATTCGTTTTCTGAATGCTAGGAAAGTGAAACCAATTGAAATTTATCTGCAAATTTGCGAAGTTTACGGACAAAATGCTATGAGTAATTCAATGGTGAGAAGATGGGTCCGACAGTTCAATGAAGGACGTAGTGAATGAAGTGCACGATGAAGAACAAAGTGGACGTCCATCTTTGGTTACAGAAGAACAGGTTCATGCGATTGATGACAAGATCCAGGAAAACCGAAAGTTTACAGTTAGTGCTCTCGCTATAGAATTTCCTCAAATCTCACGATCACTAATTCATGAAATTGTTACCAAAAAACTAAAATTTCGTAAACTTTGCTCATGTTGGGTACCAAAGATTCTTACTGAGCAACACTAAACAAAACAAATAGGTAGTGCACTTCAGTTTTTGACCCGTTATGATGAAGGCTGCGAAGAATTTCTGAGACAGATAGTCACAGGAGATGAAACTTGGGTTTCTTACAACACCCCTGAAAGTAAGTGGCAATTAATGGGATGGAGGCACACTTCATCCCCAGCACAGGTTAAGGCGAAACAAATCTTGACACCTGAAAACTGATGTGCACAGTGTTCTGAGACTGGATAGGTATCTTAACCTATATTGTATATAGGTCCGATTATAGCCTACATTGTATATATTTTATAAACTTGATTTCAGTAACAATTTCATGAATTAGTGGTGGTGGGATTTGAGGAAATTCTACCGCGAGAGCACTAATTGTAAACATTCGGTTTTCCTGGATCTTGTCATAGGCTATATTCATTGATTTCTTACCGCGTGGTCAAACAATCAGAGCAGATGTTTATTGCGAGACACTTAAGAAATTGCACTGTGCAATACAGAATAAGTGCATAGGATTGCTGTCCAAAGGTGTTGTTTTTCTTCACAACAACGCACGACCACACACTGCAAATGTGACGAAACACCTCCCACAAGGGTTTGGCTGGGACATGTTTGACCATCCTCTGTACAACCCTGACCTCGCTCCTAGTGACTTTCATCTCTTCTTAAATCTCAAGTCGTTCCTTGGTGGTCAACACTTCAACAATGACGAAGAGCTAACAGAAAATGTTTCCAACTGGTTGAAGATACAGGCGGCAAACTTCTATGAAGCAGGTATACAAAAACTTGTGCCACGCTTTGAGAAAATTTCAGCGGTTATGTGGAAAAGTAGTTAAAAGAGTTGTAGAATTTTGTGCAATAAATATTTTTTCTGTATCTGTACACACTTTAATTGTATTCCCAAATGGAACTTACTTTCTGGACCTACCTGTATAAATAAGTGTCTCTAGTAAACTGAGTAATTCTGGCCGCCAGGTGTCAATTACTGAAGTTTATTTGCTGCCTGCAATGGGTTAATTTTTATAACAAATTAAGAATATACAAAATATGACAAATATATTACTGAAAAATAGTCTATAATACATTTATCTAATTTTCTGCAGAATATTTTTTGGAGATTTTATAAGAAATTAATAGTTACCCATTGTTTTACGTAACATTTTCAAAATAGTCTATAATATTATTGTTGAAAGCACTTATAATATAATGTGATAGAACGTATGATATTTTTCAAATGTAAATGGACATATATCAGATACATATTGTTTCAGTGTTCAAGGTTACTTCAGAGTTTAAGCTAAAATGGTATTATATTTTAGAATTTGTATATTTAAGGGCATTTCTGGTTCAAATGAATTATATTTCCATGTACATATATAGGTCTCAGAAACCTACTCTCTACATTAGTAATCTAATTCTGGTCTCAGATATTTCCAGTGCTATAGTTAGGTTGGTATTAAAAATATAAGGAGAAAAGTGGAAAATCTTACTGAGTTCATACATTATAAAAAAATTGTTAGGATAAGTGTTTTGTGATAGAAATCTCGTTTATTTCCTTGAATTTTAAAAATCTTTCTCTTCATTAAAATCTTTCCCAACTTCAACGAATATTAAAAAAAGTAGTCCTATTGGTACAGCCATTCTTGAGATTAGCGATGATCAGCGCATTTAAGGATTTATTTTTACTATACAGTGTGAGTTAAAAGTATGGATACATTCAGTTTAGCTTTTGATGGATAAAGATTGAGGGATGGAACTCAGGACAACTTTTTAGAAAATAGATATTAATTTTTAGTCACTGTTGCAACTTGGCCCATTTCCCCAATGGGATTTGGAGGGGGGAGGAGCTAAAAATGTTTAAATGTAAAGACCCATTAAGTGACATCTCATTTGAAAGGTCTGTATGTTGCTCTCTCATCCAATGAGGGTTAACATCAGCCCAATAATGAGCATTGTGTCTGTTAACGTTACCGTTTTAATATGAAAGTTGCTTCATCTGAAAAAGCAATGTTGTTTAATCTAATTGTATTATTATCAATGTTCCGCATCATTATTTCACAAAATTCTACTCCACAATCAAAATCGTCCCTACTTAGCTCTTGAACCAAATGAATTTTGTATGCTTTATAACCACTTTTAAAACTTTACAAACTAATGACACATAATTTGTTACATATACCTAATGTTTGAGAAACATTTCTTGTTGTAGCATTAGAATTTTCTACAACAGACTGTAAAGCGTCAAGTAACAATGTTTCGTTTGTAGTCAATTTTGGTTGTCCAGGTTTGGGGTGGTCTTTAACGCTGCCTGTTCTCCAAACGTTGGATTGTTTTTTGGACTCCTGATTTACATACAGGGTTTTTAATGGGATAAGTGTCATTAAATAAATTCCTTACTTCATCATAAGATTTCACCAGGTCTCCGTAGCCTCGCATCATCAGAATTATAATACTTTCTTGTTTACTTAAATACTCCATTTCAATATCACAAAAACACGTCCTAACTGTTAATTCCACCCAGAAACTGAACATGAAAAAACTGATAAGATTAGACGTGCCCTGCAGCAGGTAATTACTGTGAAACAGGTTTGAGTTTGTAAGGAAAGGTAGTTGTCTATTGAAGTTTATTGAACCTTCTGAATGTTTATGTTTTGACACAATTAGTTTTTAATTTATTTCAATGAACTGCCATTTTGTACTGGGTTGAAATAGAAAGTTCTAGTTTATACTGTTCTTCTTATTTTATCAAGACCTTTAAAACGAGCGATCACGTAATGGGTCTTTACATTTACAAATTTTGAGTTGTCCTTCCCCCCCCCCAATTCCACTTTGGGGAAATGGAAATGGAAAGTTGTAACAGTGACTAAAAAGATCACTTCTATTTCCTAGAAAGGTGTATGAATTCCATTCCTCCATCTTTAGACATCAAAAACTAAAAAGAGTGTATCCATACTTTTAACTCACACTTTATAGGTGTACTAATTAGACATGAGCGCAGCCATTGACAATGTCATCACAAACATTTCAACAGGTACGCTCTCTGTATTAGACACCGCCATCTCTGACCATTTTGCGGAAGGAGGGTACCATCCTTGGAGTGAGGCCGGAATCCGAACACCAAACTAAAAACTGAAACGGTCTGTACATCCCAGAAATGTTGTTCACCTCTGTCAGTCTCTTTCAAAGGAATCCTGGACTTTCTTAAACAATTTAAAATCCCCAAATGAGGCACTCAACGCATTCAGTTATGACATAACCACACATCTTGACACCACTTACCCATTCAAAATGTTTAAGGAAAAAATAAAATTTCAAAAAATCAATGGGTTACCCAGGGCATTCTCAAATTAAGATAAAAATTAAAGTTTTACTACTCCATAGGGAGTCTCAAAATGAGCAGTTTAAAACCTTTTTCAAAAGCTATAACAGAATTTACAGGAATGTCATAAAAGCAGCTATAGCCCATGACATTGAAAGAAAGCAGATAACATACCCAAAATAGCATGGGACATAATTAACTCAAATTAAAACCAGATTTTTCAAATCAAATAAAAATAAAAATTTGGGATGAACTTTTAAAGACCCCTAAAGAAGTGACCAGGGAGTTAAGTAATTTGTTTGCAACCGCGGTGCTGAACCTGCCTTTGAGCGGTATTAGGTCTAATTTGGAACATATAAGGAGATCAGTATCATCCATGATGCTTTCTTCTGCTAGCGAGAACAAGGTGACGGGGTGATACAGGGATTCAACACAAAAAAAATCATGTGACATCAATGGCATGGTGGTGTGGATACTCAAACGTTGCCCACTGACAAGACTGGTTAACATCTCCTTTGAAATGGGAGTGTTACCAGCTCAGCTAAAAACAGCCAAAGTGTTTCCAATTTTAAAGAAGGACAATCCTTGCCTCGCAAGCAACTATCGTCCCATTTCAATTCTGCCAGTTTTAAGCAAAGTATTTGAAAAACTATTTTTGACAGACAAATGGATTTCCTCAATAGGTTTGACATTTTGTCTTCAAGCCAATTTGGATTTTGAATAAAGATATCAACAATTGATGTAATCACATGCCTTGTGGATGCGGTCGTGGAGGGTTTTGAGGGTCGGGAGCACACAATTGGTGTATTTTTCGATCTTTCTAAGGCTTTTGATTGTGTTCACCATGCTACTCTTTTGCGAAAACTGGAATCATATGGGGTGCGTGGTCTGCCATTGAAGTGGTTGAAATCGTACCTCATTGACAGATATCAGTTTATAGAAATTTCCAATGTTGAATCACAGAGAGTTCCTTTGAATCAGGGGGTCTCCAGGGATCTATCCTTGGACCTGTAGTGTTGTTAGTTTATGTGAACGATCTTGGACTATCAATTCAAAATGGAAAGATAGTCCAATACACGGATGACATGACTCTCTGCGTCAGAGCAAAATCAAATAACGCTCTGGAAATAGAAACTTTTGTTGAACTGAATTCTTGTATTCAGTATTTCTCTGACAAATCTTAAAACAAATAATACAAAAATGAATTATATAAGTTTTTGTCTCTGTCAACAAATTAACGAGATTCGACCCATTGCCATGGTAGAGGACACCCTTGTAGAGGAAGTGGAATCAACTCTATTTTTAGGAATATATCTCGATAGAGGATTAACTTGGACCGATCATGTTGAGCATGTATGTGCTAGAGTTACTTCAGGCGTTTTTGCCCCGGGGAATTTGGCACAGGTTTGCCTTTTGAAGTTCTAAGGATGGCATATTTTTGGCCTTTTATATCCCCATTTGACCTACAGCATACGCCTTTGGGGTGGATGTGTCAGGATCAGATTCAACAGAGTTTTCAGGCTTCAGAATAAAGTCATTAGAATCATGTGCAAATTGAAACCAAGAGAGTCGTGCCACGATGCTTTCAGGGAGCATGGTTTTCTGACTTTACCCTGCCTCTATATCTTGGATGTAGCTCTGTATTGCCGATTCCGATGTGAGTTAGTGCGGGGCAGAGACGTCCACAGGTATGATACTAGAGGTGGGGACAGCTACAGGATGCAACATTATAGAAAACTGGCATCTGAAAAATTTCTTCACAAGCTGGTGTCAGATTAGTTAATAATCTCACTGAGAATATAAGAAATGTCAACAACCCAACCCTGTTTAATGCTCGATTAAAGGACCTTTTAGTGTCTGAAGTGTTTTACTCTGTAGATGAGTTCATGTTACGCTGCTGGAACCACTAATTTTTCGTAACTTAGTACCGATACTGTAGCCATGTATGAATGAGAGGGAGAATGTAATTTAATGTATGTATGTGTGCAATAAATGAATCTTAGAGTAGCAAATAGCAGGATATTAGCTTTATTTATTGACGTTTGCAAATGCAATTTAAAATTGTTTGAAAGCGATAAAAATTGATTGATTGATTGAGGTTATTTTTGTTATTAATTGGCATTATATTTAAAACTTTGTAACTTACTATTGCGATACTTTAAATACATGTGAAATTGAATTTATTTTTTACTTAATTTAAAAAGGCTACGTAATAACACATTCTTGCTATCTTGTATAATATGGCAAAAAAACTATTATCGTAACACAAATAAATATGGACTATGCATAAACAATTTCAAAATCAGTTAGTTGGATGTTTGTGAGGAAATAATTAGATAGGGAAATATAGTATAATCTCAAAGAATCAAAAATTGACATTTATGTTAACTGAATTGTCAGTAGAACTCTGGCCCAGAATAAAGCCATTTAAGGTCAAATGTCAAGTAGGTCCTATTCCTCACCATTTCAATGCACTGTAATTGTATTTGAACAGATGTACAAGGCACATTTTGAAAGTAAATACCATGTCATTGTACCACTGCAGTGCTGCGATTGGCATTCTACTCATGCACACTAGTCTTCCTGGTTCACTAGCTCTCAAGTAATGCCATTTTGGTTGCTTTACATTGCAACCAATTGGTAATGTGTTGCTAAACGCTAAATTTGAGAATTACTAGATCAAGTCGGATAATTTTTTTTTATTATTAAAACAATCCCAATTTAATTAACAGCTGTTGACACTTACAGGTCAAGTTTGCAAAGAGACTGAAATATTTGTTTACGTTTATACTCTTGAAAGTAATAACATTTCTTATTTGAACTCTTTCTGTAATCATTGTTGAGGACAGAGTTTAACCAAATAAGAAAATTTGAAGTTTTAACAAAAATATACTTTAAACTGTAAATTGTAGAAAATATTAAGTATACAGTGCTTAATTTTTGTGTAATATAGATAGCAAAGACAAAGTTGTTATCTAACTTTTAGTACAGATTGCACAAGTGAAAATTGTATACCATTAAATGTATAAAAAACTTTGAAACACAGTTATAAAATGCTTTATGGCCTAAGTAGGCTTCTCCCCCCATATTTTCTGTCAGAGCAATAAGGCAAACTTAATTGTAATACCGTAAAAATATTAATGATGAATTTAGTAGGTGTAATACTTTATACTATACATACATGGGTGTAATACTTTATACTATACATACATCATTACTGCAGTAGGCATCTCAGACATGTGTTATGTATATATATATATATATATATATATATATATATATATATATATATATATTTTCATTAGAGAAACAAGGCAAACAACTATAAAAATATTTTACACCAGAAGTAGATTACAAGGGCTTGAAGTAAATGCTTTTTGAACAAAGTAGGTTTCCTGTACCTGGATATGTAAAGTTTTTCTCAATCAGGGCAATAATCCAAGCTCAAATGTGATCTTAGAAATATAATTCATTGGAACCAGAACTGCTCCTATACATGCAAAACTTGAAATAAGAGTCATTCGCATTTTCATATAACCTGTGATCTTCACCATGAATGTTTAAACAATGTTCATGACATATCTCTACTTACATTTGATAAACATCATAGAGCTATATAACATTACATAATGAGTCTTTTACTGAGAAAGCTAAAGACTGAACAAGAAAATTGTATTTAAAGTCGTGGGTAAGCTAGTTTAAAATGTTTAAGACAACTACTGATCCTGTTGACTGCTTTAATTTGTGCTGTAATTCGAATTTTTAACACAAAGAATATAAAATTGACTGAAATTTATCCGTTTAAAAGTTTATGATTTGTATGATGAAGATGTGAACCTAACCTGAGTGATGGAATGTTAAGAAAGTGGGCTAAAAGAGTATTTAACGAACATCAAACCAAATGTTCATGATGAGACTTGAAGTGGTTGGCTCTCTGTTGTCAATGATGATGGTCTTGAAGAAATATGAAAAACAAATTAATGATGAATTTCTTCTTAGCGGTGAAACCATCAATGCAATGTTAAGTCATAAGTCAGTTATTTGGCCATTAAATAAATATTGGTACAATAGGCTACGTCATACAGATACATACAAATACAGTATTTCAAGGTCATCAGTCCTCCATAGATGCTATCTGCACAAATGCTGAAATTGATGAATCTCAAGTGAAAATTCTCCATACTGGTATAAGTGACCATTTCGGACAACTTTGTTATCTGCCTCTGTCTGTTGAATAAAAAAAAACTACTACCTCCTCTCATCGACATGTAAGTCCAGAGAACTTAACAAATCTCAAACGATATTTGGCTGAGGAATCTTGGACTAATGTACTTCAACAAGATAGTGTGGAAGAGGCCTACAGACAATATTTGAAGACAATAACATACTTTTTAGATCTCACTTGTCCAATCAAGAAATTCAGAGTTGTGGCAAAACCAAAAGCTCGACCATGCTATGACGAAGAAGCTCTCCGCTTAAAGAAAGATTTTCTTAAAGCAAATGAGAGATATTGTCTTTCTGGCAGCCAAGAGGACAAACAAACTTCTACGCAGCTAAAGAAGGCTTACGACTTAAAACTAAGGACCTTAAGACAAGAGGCTAGTGCTGCTCATATTGACAACACTGCTAACAAAAATAAGGCTGTTTGGGAGATCATAAACAGCGAGAGAAATCATCAGCACAAGGACACAATTTCTGGATTTCACTTCATAGTTAAAAACGGAGACAAAATTGACGACCCTATAGATATAGCCAACCATTTTAACAACTATTTCTCAACTATTGCTGATGAAACTCTCAAACAGAACCTGTGCATCAACCCAACAATGCAATTTGTTCAGAACCCACCTGTTGGAATGCCACTGACCTCTATGGAACCCACATCAATTGAAGAAATAAGTAAAGTAATAGACTCACTAAAAACAAAATCCTCTTTTGGCTTAAATGAAATATCCTCAAAAATTCTAAAATTTTGTAAAAATGAAGTAGCGGTACCGATTTTTCATATCACACAACTGTCTCTTCTGCATGGTACTTTCCCCTCAAGTATGAAAATTTCCAAAGTTATCCCTCTTCACAAAAAATCCAGTAAACACCACATAGAAAATTTTAGGCCAATATCTTTAATTCCAACTGAATCCAAAATTATTGAGAAAATTGTACTCTCTAGACTTTTCAAGCATCTTCAACTGAACAACCTTTTGACAGAGGAACAGCATGGTTTTATTAAGGGACGATCCACCATGACTGCAATAGTAGATCTTTTGGAGCACATTGTGGACAATATCGAGGCTGGAAATAATGTAGTGGGAGTGCAACTTGACTTGAGTAAGGCATTTGATTGTCTAAGCCATGACTTGATTATAAGAAAACTTTTTCATCTAGGAATCCAAGGAACAGCACTTTCATGGTTCTCAGCATACCTTGAAGGAAGACGCCAGGTTGTAGAAGTGACTCAGACCATAAAAAGAATTACTACAATTTCTAGATCTGAGGGACTGTCAATGGACCGTGGTGTACCGCAAGGATCTGTGTTGGGGCCTGTACTTTTTATATTATTTACTAATGATTTTCCTAACGTTTTACATTCATACAGTAATTTAGTCATGTATGCTGACGATTCTATGCTATTAACTGCCAATAGCTCAGTGGAAAATCTAGAAATAAATTCATAAATTGCTGTTAACATTGCTATGGACTATTGTAGAAACAATGACCTGGTTTTCAATGAATCAAAGACGAAACAAATTTCATTTGGGAACAAGAAGGATGACATTTCAGATCTACCAAATCTTCAATCTGTCAGCTCAACTAATTATCTTGGAATCATTGTTGATGACAAACTCTCATGGCTAAATCATATTAATAACTTATGCCTTAAACTTAGCTCAGCAATCTATGCCATAAAAAGGACGAAAGCTATAAGCACGACAAAAGCCACAATAACAGCCTATCATGCTCTGTTTGAAAGCCATATGAGATATGGCTTAGCGGTTTGGGGTGGTTCAACTGAAAGAAATCTCCAACGAATCCTCATTCTTCAAAAAAAGGCTCTAAGAATCATGGCCGGCTTGGGATGTGGAGAGAGCTGTAGAGGGGTATTCAAAGAGTGGAGGTTATCAACAGTAGTCAGCCTTTATATTGTAGAATGTATTGTGATAGCTACAACTCATAATGTCCAACAGCACCAAGACATTCACTCTTACAATACTAGGCATGCCAATAACTTTACTTTGCCGATCCACAAGTTAACTCTCTCTGAAACAAAACCAACCTATGCTGGGGCAAAATTCTTCAATAATCTCCCTGATGAGCTGAAGAAAATGGAAGGAAGGAAGTTGAAGAAAAGCCTGCACTCCTGGTTCCAAGAGAGACCCTTTTACTCAGTAAAAGAATTCTTGAATTGGAGAGCCGACTCGCAGAGAATGTGAAGACCTAGGCAGCTAATGACAACAAACCTGGGAAAATTTTTTTAAGATAATATGTATTTGACGCCATTTCCTTCTTGATGAATGTGAAAATAAAGAATTGTCTTGTCTCTTGTCTTGTCTTACAATTAACATATACAGATACAACTACCTACAGACTAACTTTGGAAGACTAGACTAGATATATTAATAATATGTTGTGAGACTAAGAAAACTACAATGTGTAATTCAAAACTAACTGAGGGGAATTCTCAGTAAATAAACTGTATTGGTTCTTGACAATGCTCACCCCGAACTGCTTATGACACTCAAATGGTTATTTGACAGTTTTTTTTGGGATCAGTTCAATCATCCAACGTGCAGACCGGACTTGACTACCACTTGTTCCTGGATATGAAGAGTGAACTAGATAAGCAAGTGCTTTGGTATCCAGCGATAACGTATAAAATGCGTTGGAGTTGTGGATAGCGTTATTGGTGGGAAGTTTCTATGGTATACCTTTAACATTGGTCGAAACAGTGTTTCTTTCATTAAAAATAAAATTGGCTTTAAAACATTGTTTTACTAGTTATTTTCTAAACTATTTAACTTCTGAATATGCTTTGTAGTTCCTTTGTTGTCCAATAATGATTTTTTTTACTTGTGCTGCTACCTATTGATTTTATTTTACTACAGTTTTAAATTGTCTTATCACTAAATAAATCTTATGAAATGAAATGTTTCTATTGCTCGATAAACATCCTCCAGCCCTAATAGCTATCTAATTGCCTTCATATTTAAAATAAGTATCAATACTGGTGTCTTAAAAGTCCCCTCCCCTCCTATCAACTTTCTTATGAATAGAGATGGAGTGAGTTACTATGAGAGATGTTTCTATGACCAACTAAGCAAATTTTTTAAAGTATACACATTTTTTACAACTCCAAAAATGGGATGTCTAAATTGGGGATAAGTCAAAATTTTAAAATAGGAACCCCTAGCAAGTTACACCTCATATTAAACGTATTGTAAAAAGAAGAAAAATTGTGCAATCTAAGGTCTCTGTTACTCTGTCAAATTTGGTGGCCAATTAAAGTTTGGAATTTTTATAATATCCCCACAGTTTAAATTACATGTAAAGTTATTGTAAGGCAAATAAAACATTCACTCCCTAGTTATTTTGAGAATTTATTACACAAAATCATAAAACAAGTTATTGCAAGAATCAACAAACTTCAACAACCATGATTAACATATCATTTATCGGGTTTTGTTTTGTCTGAGCAAAGCACTTTAGGAAGTCCTGGTAATACCAAGATGGTTTTGCCATCTAATCTCTTACTGTTTACCAGTTAATATGTGAGACACATTCAGTCCAGTTACTGTGTCAAAGCAAGCTACTCGTATGCCAATCCATATACATTGTTGTATCTCTCCTATTATAGTATTTTTTTATGCTTAGTATAATATTAATCCCTTAATGGCTTTTGCTGAATTAGTTCATTGCTGAGTTATGACTAAAAAAGGGCCACCAATAAGTTAATCTGTCGTGCAACAATTACCCGTTTTTTTTTTTATCTCACAAGTGGCAATTTGACTATTGGGAAAATTTTAAAATAAATAATAGTACGTTACTTAGTACTGCTTCTAGATGGTGTGCTCTATGCTGATTGGTTTACATTGAAATATTGGTGTGCTCGATACATAACATGAGCCGACAATCGTGTAAAAGTTATGTTTGTGCAGCTCCTTGTTTCCCATACCATAAAATACTATTAAAACCGATGTTCACAAACGAATATGAATGAATGTGTCTAAATAATGTATAAAAAAGTAGTGTACAAAAAACAGACAGAAAGGTGTTTATTTGCTAATTGTTAGCTTTAAAATAATTTATTTGTATTTACAATTGACCAATCAATTAAAATATGTAAAAAATAGCCACTTTTTGATCATTTTTTAAAATTTTTAATAAGCCATTTAGAGGTTAAATCTTGAGGATAAAATAAATAAAAATATGGCAGGTTATGAAATTGTGATAGTACTGATAAAGATTTACTTACAAATTTAGCTCATATTTGTTTCAAGTTATGTGAAAATAACCTTTCCTACCAGTTTTTACTGAAATAGTGCTATTACTAAGCAGTAAACAAAGAGAGATTTGGTAGGCCACATAACTTTTCTTTTGCAAATTAGTTGAAAAATTAATCATTTTGTCTTAGAATATTTGTTCAATTCATGATTAATTTTATCTAAATCTATTTTTTTATAAATACATTCTTATTCTTTCTGAAAACATGTGAAACAAAAAACAAATTATTTTTTATTCATACTTCAGTTCAAAATATGTCAACAGTCTTGTTAAATTGTTTGCTACAAAAATTGTTTCTTATAATAAATAAACATACCTAAAAATTAATAATGTACTATAATTTTATTTTGCATTGGCTTCTTAATTTTAGTTAGATAATGAACATTAAAGATTGTCAGGTTTCCAGAAATGAAAGAAATACTTTTTTAGGTAACAAGTAAAAGTTACTCTTCTACCTCAAAATTTAAAGGGTCTGAGATCAGGAAATCAGGTCCCAGATAATTTAATGAAGGGAAGTAAAATTAATTAATTTTAAAAAGAATACAGTTTTTGATTTATGTCATTATCAATTTTAAGTTTTTATTTGTGTGAATTCATTTGCTATATAATTGTTTAGATAACCCTTGTTTATACACCTACTGTATTTATATAAATTATGTTATTTAGGTTGTATGAATTATACTTTTTTACTATGACATATTAGATTTCACATGTTGCCTAGCCTAATTTAATCACTTTGTCTATGTTTTCATAGTATGGCAATGCAATGGAAAATGAGACTTGCAAATAACTTTCGTTGTTGGTTATAACAAAATTATACTCAAATGTTGTTTTGTTTATAATTTCTGTTTTAGAAAAAGTTTTTTTATTCAAAGAACTTCTTTTCCATGTTTCTGATCTGATCTTTGACCAAAAGCTAAACATAATCACTCTACAGTAGACCCTCTACAATCCGGCACTGAGCCAGTTCGGCACTCCAGTAATCCGGCTTATTTGGACAGGCGTGGAGTGGGGGATTCAAGTTGATACATGTAGCTGAAAATTGTGTTAACAAACAAACTACGATCGCTCAGTTGTCTTGTGTGTCAGTTTTACCCGCTGTTCATGTTAACAGTGCTAGTGTTATCGTATTATTGCTACTGCGCTTAGTATTGTAGTGCTTAATTTATACTTCAAGGCACTAAGTGGAAACTGTCTCAATGTAAACGAAAACATAAAACCTTAACTCTGCTACAGAAGAACAGGGTTTTAAAGAGACTTTTGATAGTGGTGATAAGCTTGCTAACCTCGCAAATGAATATGGTATCGGTCGCGCTATGATACATGACACACAAAAGAACAATGAAAATATAACATTTTTCAAAAGCCGTTACAATGTGAAAAGAGCCAGGAAAACATTGAAAAAGACCTACCTTCCTCAGGTTGAGGATAGCCTATATACTTGGTTTCTTCAGGAACGAAACAGGCATACACCAATTTCAGGGGAGATTTTTAAAGAAAAGTCAAAATTATTCTATAATAAAATATTGGAGAAAAACTGTTTTAAAGCAATTGATGGATGGTTAAAAAAAATCTAAAAAGCGTTATGGAATTCGGTTGTTAAATACGATGGGCGAAAAACTATCATACGATATTGATGCATTTGAACCATTCAAGGAAAAGTTTAAGCAAATTTTTGAGGAACTAGATCTAACACCTGATCAAGTCTATTATGGTAATGCAGATGAGAGTGGTTTATTTTATCGGGTTTTACCCAATGCTGTAATGAATGCCTTAGCAACTTCTGTGGAGTGGGCAGAATAAAATGACGTATTTGCTAGTGATATTCTTGTTTTAAAGAGGCTTCAAGAGAAAATATTAAAAGTGTCTTTTGAAGCCAAGAAACAAAAGAAAATCAAAAGTTGTTTTTTCTCCAAAGGAATAAGATCTACCGCATCGTAAGTTAAGGTTATATTTGCTTCTAGTGTGGTACAGCACTGATAAAAACCAATTATTACATACTTAAAAAGAATGTTAAAGAAAATGTTTTACTGCCTTTCATTTAAATTTAGTACACAAGTACTGTAAAATTAATTTTGAATAGTGTTCAGTGTAATAAAATTTGGTACATTTTAAAGACTTTTATTGATGGCCTTCAAATAAGCAGGTGTTTTCACTTCTAAGAGTCTACTGTACTGGACATTGAACTGTTCTGCATATCATACATGAGCATTGCTCCAAAATATGAAGTGTAAAAGTTGTTAACTTTCAAATAAATGGCATTAATTGGTTAAATTCAATTATAAGTAGTTATTGGAAAATTATATTTTTACATGATTATAAGGTGTGTTTAATCATCAAATTCCTTATAATAATGTGGTGTGAATGCAGATAGACACATCCAGCATCAATAACATTGTCTCTAATGCAAATGAAAACTTAAAGAATGAGCTAGACCAGTTTTTTTAATGATGGCTTAGCTCAGTTGTACATCGTCAGTACTGCGTGTTTAGTCTTAAAATGTCCTGTAGTGTAAGTTATTGTAGTATTGTTTAATTTTAAATGGTTGATATTCTATTGATTTAGTACTTTTATCAGAAATATCTATAAATTATTAATTACTATTGGAGTGTACCAAAAGTATGGAAACTGCTTAGTCATTATATTATTATGTTTGACAATTATAACACTTCAATTCTGTGTATCAATGTGTGACTTATAAGTTCCAGTTTATGGTACACATCTCCTTAGCCCTTAGTATACCAGCGAGTCAAGCCACATTAGATCTGCCATACTTTTGAGGTGATACATGAAGCGCATTTTCGCTTTTGGCAGTAAAGATTAAATGAAGAGCAGCAGCTCAACTTGTTGCTTAAGAGGGAACCCTAGTTAGCTGTCGTTGTTACGTTCAGCTTTAAATATGGAGCTATAGTTCAAAACTGTGTCATAAATAGGAACTTATCTCTAATTAATTCACAAATTTTTCATTTCAGAAACTAAGATTTTAGTGTTTCAATGTTAATGCTACTGAATTGGTAAAAATACAAATAATTGTTTATACTAATGGGTTATAATTTATATAAAGCATACATTATACATAAGAAACTATATTTATGCATAGAATTTAAAATTATTAATTTAGAGATTTATTACAAGTTTCTATTTATAACACAATCAATTTATAGCAGTCTAAATATAAAGTACTTAAATTTAATACTGATTACTACTAATAAATTTAATGCGTTGTTTTGTTTATGTGGTTGGTCATCAAAGTTATATACACTCTTCAGACTAATCTCAAGTCAGTACTTATTTATTTTCACGCATTCATCATTTCAAACTTCATTAGTTAAAGAGAATTGTCAATTTTAACTGCTATAAACATTTGAGATAGGAAAATTAAAGTTAACATATTAATGTAATTCATTGTGTGTCAGTATAAGAGTTAATTAATAGTGTCACAGTTCCTTCAGAAACATTGTTGCATATAGACTACATATTACAGACAATTTTATGTTATAGAGAACACAGCAAAGTCTGAGGGTTAAATGACTGTTTCAGTTGAGATTTCTTTAGAAATATTCTTATAAATATATAAAAGTGACTGATGGAAAAAAATACTTTTTAAGGGACACCCCTTCTCTAACAGATATTTTCATCTGTTATTTTCTTAAATTGATACTTATTTTTTTTTGGAAACGAAAAGGCAGAAGGATATAGTTTATTGAATATTAAACGTCTAGAAACTTAACATGGCTGCTGCTTTTATCATGAACAATTTTATATCACCATGATTGTCATTTCCATCTGAACAAAACAAGTTACATGCATATACTAATCATGCACTTATTTCTAAGATTTTCACCAAGCCCTCATAGCATGTTCCCTTGCAACAGTTAAAGGTTGGCATAAAGATTTAAAAATATGTTTTATGTTGATGTTTGGGGATTTAATTTAAACACATTTCTATTAATTTGCACTCTTTTATCGTCAGTATGAACACTTACATGTTTTAATTTAAATTTAATTGTAAGGATTCCATACTTTTTGTACATACTGTAATAAAATAATATTATTCGTTCTTGTACCTACTTTAGATGACAGTATAAATATTTCAATGAAATTTGACAGTTCCATTCCTTGTATTCTTTGAAAACAATGTACTCATTTTTGGAAGATTCCATAGTTTACACAAAATATTTTTCAGTAGGTGAGCTATGAGTGATGAATCGGATATTCAAAATAATACTGGACAAAGACGAAAAAGACCACTAAATCCAGCAAGTTCTTCAGAAAGCTCCGATAGTGGTAATTCATTAGTGACGTCCAAGCGCTCTAGGAAACAGCTTGTAAGTTTTGCATCGTCAAGCTGATAAGTAGGTTTGGTAAGGTAATATGTTTAATTTTATTGTTAAAGGAAAGATAAACTCCATTAAACTTATAGTGTAAGTTTTAATAATGTAAGCTATTTTTTTAAAGTTAAGTATTGATGATGCATGATTTGGAAAGATAATCTTCGTCATTATTATATGTTACAAAAGTAGAACAAATGTGTTAGAGGACTGTATGTAATCTATTCTCTTTCTCAGGTATGAAAAAGAAAGACATTAGCTTAAAAAAAAATGAAAATTCATGAATGTACTGTGCTTAATTGCTCAAGTTAAACTTATCAACAAAACAAGTTCTACATAAAAAAAATTAAGTTTATACTTGAAAGTCCAGAACGATCACGAAAGCACCAAACATATCACTGCACAACACACCAGAGAATGTGAAAGCTCTGGATTTTCAGCTGTAACTTTGACTTTGACAAGTTCATTGCCTTAGATTGATTAGTTTTTCACTTTTTAGTACGCTTAACCTTATCTTTTTTACACCTGAAGAAGAGTATATACTTCAGTTCTTGAAACATGGTGCTCTATTGTTGTAATGTATAACAAAGAAAAATTAAAATTCAATTACATTTTAAAATTTTAATAAATGTAAACAGATCTATAAAAACAAAAAAAGTAGTATTAATCTGGCAAAACCATTATTATGTGTGTAAGTGTTGTTAATTTGTTTGTAAATCTGTGTATAGCCCTCAGAAATTATATAGGCTACATGTTGTGTATATAGAAGACAAAAAATAAGAGTATGATATAATAACTAAGGCAAATTTATTTATTGTCAAGTAATATAGTACTGTAAGTGTTGAGTATTTTCTAGATTTATTTTAGTCTAATCATGTGAAAGATTAAAAAATTATATGTTTAAAGTTAATTAAATATTTGTTCTAGATTGTAACCAATGTGTTAGCATACTTCATATTATAGTTCAAGGTTGATAGGCAAATATTGGTCCAATTTTTCTATTACTAATGCATACATTTTACATACTTTGATATAATATTTTAAAATGGGAAATTTAATAACTGCTATATAACTAATGTTTATTTGGTTCTAGATGATCAAAAGATATTCAATACTGCTTTTATCTCTTGTAATTAAAAATAAAATGTAGTCTATTCATTTGCAACATGTAGTGTATCAATAAAATAATTTTAGCACATAAATTTAATGACAGACATTAAACTTACTTAACTTTCAAATTAATAATTAGAAATACCCCAGTTTAAAGGTTAACCACAAACTAACCAATTAGCTAGAAAATGCTAATTACATTAAAATGTAACTTGTTCATTTCTGCATTTAGATTAGCAAATTATTTATAAATAATAACTTCAAGTTTTTATGTTGATAACAACAAAAAAGTACCTATTTTAGTTGTTTTTCAACCAAACTGTAACATTGAAAATTGAGAATTTGGAAAATTATGATCGATGTTTAACTTGGAAATTTAGAATTATATGGAAAAATTTGTTATTAAATTAACATCTTAACTTTTATTCTTGTCTGGGTGATTTGAAAAATTTGGCATTCAATCAGTCAATCAAATCATTGTCATGGAACTCTTAAAGTAATTATCTTGATCATGTAATTTTATAGACCATTAATTAAAACATATAATTTTTAACACTAATTTAACTGAGCAGGATTTGTTAATTTATCATAGCCGGTAACTGATCTTTTGAACGTGTAAACCTGCCATTCTGCAGAGACAAAACTGCCCTGGATTAAGATCTATGTTACGCTTGGGTTGAAAAGCAAGTTACTGTTCGTAAATAATTTGCTTTATACATCTAAATTCAGAAATAAACAAACTACATTTTAATGCAACTCCCATTATTGTAGTTTTACTGGTAAGTTTATAGTTACATTTTGAAATGTAGGTACATAAACTTCTTAATCCTGAGAGTGGATGTTTCAAGCGATGTTCACTCACAGAGCTGCTCAAACATGTATTAAACCTTCGTAGTATTGAAAAAGATTTCTTTAATTCATGTAATAAAACTGATCAAGTAACAAAATAATTCTAATAGTTAGTACTAGTAGTGTTTTCTTGACTTTTAACTCTTTATGCTGTTTCAACACAGCTTTTGGGAAGCAGCAGTTAAACTCTGCAACATTGTTTTAAAACCTCTTGTTTACCACAGCCAATGCCATTTGTATAGTTCGTAACAGACATATGCAAACTTTTATCATCCTTTTTATTCAATGTTCCTTTAGTTGTGGCTGATAAAAGGTATGATTACATAATATCTGTGTGTAAAGCACATGTTGTGTTATAATGTTCTTGTGATATCTTCACAGAACACATACAGGATCGCCTTAAAGTTAGTGGTCATCTCTAGATAGTGTGGCCAAAAAAAGTTATCCTTCGTCCTCCGGTTACGTTTATGAGGATTTGAATGAAAATCTGCAATTGGAGGTTTTTCAGGTTGAGAAGCACATATTTGAAATTTGTTTATAAGTATACAGGGTTTGTCCGGAAAGTAATAGGACTGAGTCAATTAAAAAAAATGTATTGAGCAAATCGTTACAATTCTTTAAAAACTTTCAAGATAGGCTCCTTCTGCGTCGATGCAGCGCTGCCAGCGCGATTTCCAAGCATTGAAGGTGTCACAGAAGCCATTCTCCGGAATAGCCTTGAGAGCCGCGGTACAAGCTGCTTGGATCTCCTCTGTCGTCTCAAAATGCTTCCCTTTTCAGGCAAGAAAACAAAAAAAGTCTGGGGGGGCCACATCTGGGCTGTAGGGCGGCTGTGGTTGAGTTGGGATGCTGGCCTTGGTCAGGTAGCTGTTCACAAGAAAGGCGGTGTGAGCCGCAATTTCTGGTCGCCAGTGAGCACTTTTGGGACCATCTTCGCACACACTTCGCGCATGTTCAAATGCTCCGTCACGATTTCATGAACGACAGATTTCGGTAAATGTAACATCTGGGCAATTAAACGAATACTTAGTCGACGGTCTGAGTTCAAAACTTTGCGCACACGAGTCACATTGTCGGTGTTTGTCGAAGGTCTTCCAGCACGGTCTTCATCAGCGACCTCTTCCCGGCCCTCCAAAAAGGCCTGGTGCGACCGAAACACACCACTTCTTTGCTAAAGCAACATCTGGGTAAGCCTGCTTGATTATATCAAATGTGTCTGTCGCAGATTTACCGAGTTTCATACTGAATCTAATCGTGTACCTCTTCTCTAACGAACGCTGCATTTTCAGCTTGCACCACTCACAGAAACACGTCACGTGAAAATGCCTGTTCTGACTCTTCAGGTGCTCGGAGACAACTGACCAGCCGCTTGTTCGTTAGCTAGGAACGCCCTCTACCGAATCCAGTCGTTGCGCGCACGCTCCAAAGTACAGTCTCGGCGAAAGAAAATCAGTCCTATTACTTTCCGGACAAACCCTGTAGTTCCCAAGGTAGGACGTAGTCAAAATGACGGAAAACAAGCTTCATTCATACCTTCCCATCCACCCTACTGATGAAATATGTTTGAAGAAAAACAAGTCTTTTACAAAAAAAAAAGGAACTGAAAAATATCTGAAGAGGAACACTTTTAGTTCCACAAAAATAAAATGGGCCAAATCAATAAATTAGGAGTCAACAACTATTGATTGAGAATTTCACAATGCTCAAGAAGCATTTCACAGCTTACATTCAATGCTTCGTAGCAGCTAGAAAATTGAATGTATATTTTCATTTGTACTGAAGGATACTATTGATCCAAATAATTTATTGCCAATTCGTGGTGATTGTCATTAGCGTTAAACAATTCATCACAAACGAAAATTACGTGTAAAATACAATAACAAGAAATAAGTAAACATTATTAGAAATTAAAGAAAAACTAAAATTTAATTTTCGCCTCATGAAGTTCAGGCAATTCGTAGTAAAATATATCCCATCAAAATAAACATTTTGCATTTTACTCTGGTTTAAAGAAGTTAATAAAACAGTAAACGGTTAATGAAACCACAACACTTTCAAAATAAACTAAAATTAAACTCACAAGTATTGCATATACTAGGCCCTGTTTCTTTCCTCCAGTAAAACAGTTTACTTTCAAATTCCTCTTGAACATTTCACAAAATGCCAGGTGTAATTTGTGTGCCTTGGCCAATTATTCTATATTGCACGGTGGGGTTGTGTATACTACTGTCTTCAGATGACACCACAAAAAGAAGGTCAGATGATCTCATTGGCCATTGGACAGGTCCATATCCATTGCTGGCAAACCAAGATGATGTACGCACCTCCAATCGAGCGATGAGGGAATTCTTAATCCAAAGACGCGAGTACACCTCTTACATAATGTGACAGGGTTGCATATGGTTAGAACCAAGAGTCAAAATCTTCCTCTGAGTCTTCAGTAGCTTCAATTATTTTAGAAACAATGACTTCTTCAAGCATATTCAAAAGCTCACAAGTTACATTGTTGTCGATCATACTATTGCCGAAGATACCACACCATACGTTTATCTTTTCAGGAAATTGTGTACAAATGTACAATTCGTTGCACAATAACATCTATTTGATGCACTAAACAGTAATACAAATAATACTTTTTCTTCATACCAAAAACCAAAAACGTGCAAGAAAAAAATATATATATATATGGAGCAAAAAAGGAAACTTAAGGCGGGTAAAAAGTAAATACAGTGAAAAAATAAAATACAAATTTTTCCAAAGAAGAAAACCAGTTGGAAAGAAGAAGTTGTTTATGCCAGATAATGAAAGCTAATTTAAGTGTGCCTCTAAATGTCAAAAGTTTTAAGCTGTAAGAAATATCACTAATGCTCTAAGAATTTGTTAAAACGTGAATACAATACAAAATAATACCCACTCTAAGAAAGAAGCGAGATCTGGAGCAGCAGCTACAAATGTAATGATAAAACTACTTATTTAAAAGAGCTTCTAATCGTTACTGTACAGTTCGATGATTATCATTATATAGTTCAAAATAGTATCCAACAGATTACGTTAGGTGGATACCTGGCTGAACATGTGTGTGCTATAAACACTACATCAAACAATAACGGGGCTTGTTATCTGTAAGATAATTGAGGCACCAAGTGCAGAATCCATTGTAATGCATTTGTCTGAAGATGATTATGTTATTCGTGTATTTTTGTCTAGTTCCAAGCCGCTTACGAGTTTGAATTTCTTCCAAAGTATAATCCTGTACCAAATATAGCTAGAACAACTAAACCATTCATCTCGGAAGTCAATTGTTTGTTACCAGTGGTTGATCTTCAAGTGGTTAGTGCAAGAATGTCTTTTGTCAGGTTGTAGACAGTTTTTCTGCTAAGAAGATATAAGAATAAATTTGGTGCAACCTTCTGTGTATTGTTTTTGTTGGCCGAAGTTGTGTTTCTCTTAATATTTGCAGATTATTGGACTAGCAAGAATTCTAAGTGTATTAACGGGGCTGGGTACACCCGCTGGGTTCTTATTTATAGAAATAAGATGGGTACACCGTCTTATTTCAATATTGTGGCTGTTTAAACTTTTTAAAACTTACAACTCCATTATTTATGAGCCTAGAAGAAAACAAAATGTGTTCTTGATTGTTTATAACATTACTGAACTATTTTAGATATTGATTACATGTAAATCTCATAACAACGTTTTTATCATCAACAATTGGTAATAGGAATGCTTTAACAAGTCCAAACTTGGTATAATAATAGGTCATATAAGTATCTCGATTAAGTCCATTGCCCAGCTTGGTACGCCATTTCGTTTCATTATAGCGGCTGTTCAAACGTTACAAAATATTCACAACTCTGTTATTTATGAAGCTAGAAAAGAAATAAAACATTTCCTGGAATAATATAACATTTTTTAACATTTTGTTGGAACAATTTCTTTGTATATCGAACGGTTTTCAAGATGAGTCCTTTTTAATCATATTAGAATAAACTAATAATATTTCAACTGTTATGAAATTCACCTACAGAAGTAGGTAGTCGGAAGAATCGGACTGACCCGGAAGGACTATTTAAAAATAAGATTTAGTTTTTTAAAATACTTTAATAACTAAGAATGATGTCTTTCACACATGACCTTATTCATAAAGACAATTAGTTAATTTTAAGTAAAGTTAAGAGAATAAGACTTAAGACAGGTCCATAAAACCTTGTTAGTGATCTTGCTATGTAGGTAATGCTATTATTATTCTGTTCAATCAATTTTATTCTTTCTACTAGAGATAACTTAAGAACCAGTTTTTAGTGTTGGTTATTATTCTTGTGTTCATTAAATTTAGTATTAGAGAGTGGTCCTTGGTGTTAAATGCATTGTAATATTCATCTATCTGATCCAATATGTGCTCAACTAAGCTTGTAAGAGCTGTAGTGGTTGACCTCTTTCAAAGGAAACTGTGGTGGGTACTGAGAGTTTGTTGTTGTGAGATAGCTTATTAATTGGTTAACCCTTTTCAACTACTTTGGATATTGTTGATATAAAAGTTATCAATATTTAGTTTCCTATTGATATAGATTCTTCTTAAGGTAAATTTCATAGACTCTGTCTATTGCAGTCACATTCATGATGGAAGTTCCAGAGATTTTTTTGCATTTCCTCTAATCATGAACACTATAATTAGAAACTTTACATCTGTAGTGTGTGTGTTTATTTGTACTATACAATGAGGGCTTGTGAACAAGATAACTGCCAACATTTTTAATGGATAGTGGCCATTTGCACTTTTGCAAAATGTGTATCCTGAGTACAACACAAACCAAAAGTGACATTTTAAGGAATTTTAAATAGCTTTAGTATGTAATAGGGTTTTATATCTCGGCTCAAGATGACAGTGATTTAAGTTTTGGGTAAGGAGTGGTAATATCTCAGATATCCCAGTTATTGTTAGATTGTATACAACAATGTTTGGTCTTAAGGTTTTATTTAATATCTGAAGGGTTTCAAGATAATGACCGTGCATATCTTTGATTAGAGTACAGTAACATTGCATAAGTAATAGTAAACATGTTAACTACTATAATTTCTAGTCAATTGATTTAGAGATAGTGTATAAACTTGATTTAGATGGATTCAGTTAACCAGTCTCACCAATGAAGTTTTAAGAAAGCAACCATTTGCGTTTGAAATGAAATATTATATCAGTAATTTATGTAGTTAATCTCAACTATAGTAATTAATATTCTCTCAAAACATGTTAGCAGCAAAAACAATATTGATATTCTAATGGTGTAATTTTGAATATTCTAATGAATCTTTCTAAAATATGTGCTTTCTTAGTTCTCTGCTAAAGTATGTTTTCTTTTTTTATCTCCTTATTTTCTTTTAGTAATCTTTACAAGATACCAAGTACAGGTCAAATGAATAAGATAAATATAAATGGAGCAAGCCTCTTTTGTTATGAAGTTGACATTACTTTAAAGCAAACAATATGTCAGATAGAGATTCAATTTTGATCATAGTCAATGGACACAAAGTACTTCGAGTTTTAACTTATTTGCTTTCTCTAGAACAAGTGGATTGTAAAAGTTAGTGGGAATTAGATGCAGTGTAAGTGAAACATTTTTACCTTACACATGAATGTTGTTGAACGTACACATGTTTGTATCATCAAGTAACCACAGTGGAGCTCTAGTTCCTTTTTTATTACAATTGGAACCCAGTCATTAACAATTTGGACTGTGGAATTGTATAATCCGTTGTTAATAGTTTTGAAAATGAATTCATATTTCAAAGTTCTATACAAACCTTAACATCTTTTTTTAATAGTATTGTTGTTTATTATGAATTCAAAAATGTTTGGAAACAATTGAAATTGAATTAGTGCCATTATTTTACAGCAAAATGTCTTTTCTGTTTTTCACTTTAAGGATGGTGTACTTAGATGCTAGTGTCACTAGTTCTAAAGTGCTGCATACAGCTAGAATCAAGAATTTTTTGTCCATTGTGAACCACTTACATAGAGACTTGTTTTAGAACAGATTTTCTGTAACAATAAGATAGAAAACAGGAAGCACAGTTAAATGATTTCTGTCTTTTATAATTAGAGGACTGTAGGTTTTAAGTTATTAAAAATTGTTCTTAAATAACTTTTAATTTTAATTACAAGTAGAAGTCATTTGAGATGAAGGCAGCTTTCTTTTGGATTCGTGAACGCACATCTATATTTTAAGCTGTCAGAGACGACATTATCAAGAGTCTAAGATTATCAATTGTCTACCAAAGACAGTGGCTTACTTAGATGATATTCTACTGGGTGGCTTTTCCAATTAGGAGCTATTTGCAAGATTGGAAAAGTCATTAAAAAGACTGGCTGAATATGTTGTTCAAATAGTTGCTTGGAAATAAAAGTTTCCGACCGCAAGTTATTTGGAAACAGTGTGACTGAAGGTATCAACCTTCGGAAACTTTGATAGCAGCTTTACATAGATACTACAACCTACTAATAAGGAGCTAAAATTTATCAGGATTTATTAAATTTCTCTAGGAGATTTATAGCTAATAGTTGACTAATGTATCTTTGGCATGGCCTAAGAGATTGGGGTTTAAATTAATCCTACTCTTGGGTAACCGAAACGATTTTTTTAAAACACTGCCACTGCCTTGGATGACCTAGGTGACTCGGCAAGTGGCCAAAGAGAGAAGAGATGTCCTGGTGCAATAGCATTGAGACATGAGAATGCTTAGAAAGGACAGTACATCCTCCAGAACACACTGGAGGATGGTACAAGAAGAAAACTTGATCAAGAGATGCCATTCAAGGGAAGGAGTTGAGTGAAGTACAACACAAGAAGTCTGCTTGAGTTTGTTACAGGACAAGAGGTCAATAGGGGTAAAGGTGAAATGAGGCCACGCAGATTATTGCAGCAGAATTATGTAAACAGTGATGTAACAAAATTATGTATTTGCGCTACACGATTTGCCACGTAAGCCTTGAAATGGTAGGGGGAAGTTTGTAACAATAAAAGGGTTACAGTAGTCACACCACAGGGACATAGTCAATTGTAAAATGTTTACTTAATTATTGAGCGTAGTAGTTACTCAACATGGCAACACAAGCTTTTCATATGATTTAACTTCACACACACTTCACTTTCACTGTTTTTGTACTGCAAGTACACTACAGCCACATAGTCACTGTTGGGTTGGACGTGTCAGAGAATCCATGTATTGATATCTCATAGGGACATTCCAACTGCAGAGAAGGGGGGGATAGAGATACTAGTCACAATTTTAAGTTCTGACAAAAATAATTGCTTATTTGGGCAATTTCAGTTGGAAGGGATTTATCCCAATCACTACCAAAGGTCTAGAGTAATTGCATAAAACATTTGGTGTATATTATGCAGGGAGAGAGAAATCAACAAGTATCATAGATCTTGGCGATAAGGCTAAGGAAGAAGTCAATGTTGTAAATGAATGAATAATTTTGAGAAAATCTGTGTAGGCTTAATATAGAAAGGTGCGAGTCATGTAATTGCTGTAAAAAGACAGGAGTCTTACAGTGATCTTCAAGAAGTCCCTGTGGGAGTTTTGGATAGTTTAAGTCATGCAACCGATATCGTGTAGAGTTTAGGAGTGTTAGTAATAACCTTGAACACACCATAATGGAGCACTATATAGTGAAGAGATGACCAATTAGGATAGAAATCACTCAAACATGTGATTTAAGATAAGGTATTGACATTTAGTTGAAGCAGAGGGTTTTGAGGTCTAAACTAAAGAAAGTTAAAACTATGTTGAGCAATGGATTTAGAAGTTTCAAGAGTTTCGAAGGGAAGGCGGATGACATTGCGTCTTTGAGAGTCTCTAGAGTGAGTACAGTTGAAGATATAATCTTTACAACTATAGACTGTTATAAACTATCAACAACAATCCGGTTCAAAGGATCAAAATTATTGGGATGTACACTAATCCGACTCGTAGTATATGACTGTCATGCTCACGGAAGGTGTCTTCATCTGCCAAACAGCACGTCACAAGAGTTTGGTTCACCTCCTCACAAAAGAATTGTCACAGGGTCTTCACACTGTTTGAGCACTTAATTAATAGTAACTAAAACTTGGACATTATCACATGGCAGCAAACTTAACTGTCGCTTGATAGTGTAGAGAAGAAGTGAAGCGAAAATAAAAACCCATAAGACGTTATTGCAGTTAAATGTGGGTTGAGAGGGACAAAAATCACCCCACAGCTTGGAAAGAGACAGATTCAGTTAATAATTTTAAGAGGGAGAGGTAGAATGCACAATGTGCTCGTCCCAGAGACACCACACCACACGAGGGAAGTTTTAAGAGAGGCTCAGGACAAAGTGAATGGGAAGAGGATGTTATTACAACCCGACGCCATGCCATCTGAATTTTGTTTATAGGGGTATGGTCAATAGCTTTGATCCCTGACCAATCAAGAATAAAGAAATCTTTACTGTCTTTAAGCACTTATGATAATGCAATGGACGTCACTTTTTCTTATAACTAAATGGCCTACTCCTATCACACCTATAAAATCCCATAAAACAAGTGTAATGATTAGACAAACACAATAAGTCAAAGCAAATTTTATATGTACATGGTAAATGTGAATAACACCACAAATTGCTCATTAAAAAGAAAATAAAAGTAAATATGGTGTTAGCAGCATCTCATTAAATATATATAAAAGATTATATACAGTATACATTAAATAGTAAATAAATAGATAACAATAAAACAAGTAAAAAGTAACAATAAATAGATAACAATGCGACAAATAAAAATAAAAAGAAAGTAAATTTAACAACAATAAATAAATAACAGGAGATATAACTATTATAAAAATCTTAATTATTAAAAATTAAAGTACTAATATCACAGGCCAAGTAGTCATTTAAAGAATAAAATGTGCTTTCAACAAGCTGATTACTTAAACATTTTAAAATCTACTAATAGACACTTGCCATGCTTTTTCAGGAAGTGATTAAAAGGTTTAATTCTCATATAGATATAAGTCCCTTTGGTTATCTCCAATCGAACATTCATGTGTTCAAGCATATATTTTTTTCTAGTACAGTAGGAGTGTATTTCTTGTCTATTTAATAAAACTGTCTAATTTTTCTTTGATACTAAGTAAAATATAATAAATATACAGGGATGTAAGGGTTATAATTCTAAATTTAACAAAAATTAGGACCCAAGAAACTCTATTGCCAAAATTTGCAATAATTCTAATTACTTTCTTTTGCCAAATGAAAGCGGTTTTGGCACTAGTATTATTTCCCTAAAGTTTTATGCCATACCTTAGCTGTGAATGTAAAAAGGCATAATATGCTGTGATTTCATTACTGATTCTGTACTTTAGTTTCCTGATAAGTTATGTAACCTTAGATAATTTTTTACATAGAAAACTTATATGAGCATCACTATGTACAGGTATATCATCCCCAATTGAGGCAGGTAGTAAAATTATGGTTTATTCCACAGATTTTCACATTTATACATTCATTATACAAAACTAGGAATGACTTCCAACAGCTTCCAATAGTCTTATGCAATTATCGTAGTCTCTGGATGTAAGAATTCCACAAGCAGAACACTTTTCTTGTCTAAAAACGTTCTTCGTGTCCTTCGTTATGGACATCAATTCGTCCAATTTTATGCTGTGTTTAGTCCTTCTGCTAGCATGAATCAAATAAAATTTCTAGAGTTTTCTGAGTTATTAACTGTTAAGGGGAGCCAGTCGCGAAGGCTCCTCCCATGCTATTTATATGGAGAAACATAACGGCACATAGGTACCGTTTAACTGAAAAGTATTAAAGATACAGACTTGAAATTTTTGGTGGGTGATTGTTATTACTTAAGGCATAATTTCATACAATTTGAGTGTTATTGCATAAATTTTTCAAATTATAAAACAAAACTAAACATTACTTAAAAAATGAATGACCGGTGAAAAAGTTATATTTTTTTTATTATAGCCTATATTGGTTAAAATCTAACAAAAATGCATGGCATTACTCACCATATAATGGAGAAGGTATGTACAAAATTGAAGATGATACGTTGAATAGTTTTTGAAATAATGGTACCTAAGTTTAAAAAAACACAGGTTTCGGGAAATTGAGTTTAAAGTAAAAAAATCTAAACACTACTTCTAAAATCCACCAGGACAGTAATCAGCAGTTTCACTCTTTTCTCGTTTCTTCTTAAAATGCCTCCTTCTTACTCTCTTCTTCTTGTTTTCCTCTCTTACTTCTATATTGGCTCTTTTTATCCTTTCGCTAGCAATGTTCCGTAGGCCTTCGACCATAAACTTTCCGGGTTGAAACACCAGGAGTTTGAGGACATTAGTTTTGGCTATGGATCCCTCATAGAAGCACATGACAGCATCAGTTGCACCTAATTTAATTACATCTAGTCCTACAAAAACAGTTTTTTGGCAATCTGTGCCAAATAACACCAGTCAGACTCTCGTTCGGATTCTGAGTTTTCCCATGTAAGCACCGTTTCAAAAGATTTGGATATGAAAAATCTCTAAAAACAGGTTTGATCAAATCCATGACAGCATCTGGCAAAGAGTGTTTGTGGCTGTAGGCTTCTACTGTTTGTTTCTGCTTATTGTACTGACACCATATTTCGCTATCATTAGGACACAGCTGGTGCTGAGGCTTCTCGTCAGAAGACAATTTATGGTAAAAGGTGGCCCATATCACTTTTTGCATAGCCTCAACGCTTTCTGTATTTTTCCTAATGGCAAGGCCATATTACCTTTGCAACTGGTCTATCTCTTCATCTGTTAGTCTTCCTTTTCCTGCCAATAACTTACCATCGCTCAATTTCACGCATTATTTTCTTTCAACTTCCGCAATCTGGTGCCTATACGTTTCTGTACGTGTCCAACACATTCTAACTTACATATACTAACATTATCACCATATGGCTTACTCTTCAGAACCGCTGCAAAACCCTTTGAGTCACCATCACCCAAGTATTGGGTGTAGCGTAGACCTAGCTTCACTCCCAACGCAAGCCAGTCTTAGAGCGAGCTTCAAAATTGAGTGTAAGGGTTTACTAAAAATTTTTTAAATCAATAACGAAATATAATAACTATAAAGTGGTATATATATTCTTAATCTGGAAGAAACATAGAATTAAAAAATATGATTTTTAAAATATCCATTTTTTTTATATATTTTCGCGACTGGCTCCCCAGTGAAATTAATTTTGGAAATATTTGTGTAAGGTTTATTCTGAAAGTAACCACTGCTTATCAGTGTGTACAGTGGTTCAGCACGCTTCTAACTGTGCAAGACCAAACATTGTACGTTTGCATTTGTCATGAGTTCCATAATATAAAATATGTAGGTGTGAAGTGTGTGGTGTTTTGATTTAAGGTTTTGATTTAAAGGAAAGTAAATTTGTTATATCACTCAGTAGTAAGATTTATTGTGAGTAGTGTGCCAAACATGAGTGAAGGTGTAGTCTGTCTTGTCAAGGGATGCTGTTTTAGAATAACTGGTAAACCTCCTCTTTTTAGTCACCTAAACAAAACAAAGTGAATGAAAAAGTTCATGAGAACCTTCGCTTCAAAATCTGACAACTTTCCAATCATTCTCCTGAATTTCATGGAGCCTTTTACATAATACAGTGATGGAAAAATTAGGCTGCCGTAACGTTTGTACTCATTTTTACCAAAACTGACCACAAAACAATAAGAATGAGTTCTTCCATAAACTTTCTTTCTCAGTGTGACTTTGAAAAAGAAGAGGTTTTAGGCAGTATTGTTACTAGCGATGAGACTTGGGTTGCCTACTTGAATTCTGATACAAAACAAAACTGATTCCAAGGCAATACAATGGGAACATTCCACTTCTCCAAACAAGCCAAAGAAAGCCCATCAAACTTTGTCAGCGAGGATAGTCGAGGATACAGTTTTTTGGGATGCTTAGGCCATCTTATCCATTGATATAATGGAACGAAGTATAATGGAAGGTACCTCTGAACTACTGTAACACTTTGAAAAGAATAAGAAGAGTGATCCAAAAAAAGCATTGTAGCCTTCTGACATGTGGTATTGTGTTTGTGCATTGCAACGCTCGCCTTCACAAAGCTCGAGGAACAAATGAACTTTTGGCCAGATTTAAAAAAAGATGTTTTTTCATCATCTTCTATAGCTGAACTTGGCTCCTAGTATATTTGCCGTTCCAGATCCCATTCTTATTGATTTGACGATGTCAATGAGCTTCAAAATGCTGTGACAGAGGAGGAAACTTTTTATGCAGAGAGTATTTAAAAAACTGCTCAAAAATATTACAAGAGCTTGAATCTGTTTGGTGACTGTACAAAAATAGAAAAAAAGTTGTATTTTTCAGACGCATGTAACAAAACTTTTGTATTTTAACTGGTTTACTTTTTACTAGTATTTAAAAACGGAGGTTAATGCCACAATAACCTTAGTAATAACGAAGAAAGATCGACCTTTCCTGCATGATTTTAAATCCAGATTTTTCATACTCAGTGGACTCTTTTTTTATACTAAGCAGTATATCTGACGTTCTGTCGGATATAGCATATATAAAACATTGCTTATCATTATAGCTCTCATTTTTAGCTCTACCTCCTTCACTCACCTGCAGAAGTATATTACTGAGTTATTTTTGTTCTAACGGTTATTGGCTGAAAATGGCTCTCCACAGCAAGGTTGAAATATTTTAAGATATGAATTTTGATACAAATCTTTTAACATCGTTTGTACTGGGAAACCCTGATGATTATCATCATGACACAGGTGTGTAAGGCTGAGGAATGAGGTTATACCACTTTGCTTATTACCTATTTCATGCAATAAACATAAGTGACATAATCTAACTGTATGGAAGCAGATAATGCAGGAACAATGTCAGTGCAGAATGGCCTTCAATTTGGACTTTCAAGATCCAATAAAATGGACTAATAATTGAATCTAGATGATAAAAATTCAATATTTTGAGAATATATAGGAGTCTATAGATAGCCCACTATAAATATTCATAGAAACACTATTTATCAGTGAATCAGGTTTATATTATTTAATTTTGAGATCAAGAAACATAAGTGATATAATCTGACCATACGGAATCATTTGGCATTCATTAATGAATCAAGTTAATATTATTTAATTTTGAGATCAAGAAACATAAGTGATATAATCTGACCATACGGAATCATTTGGCATTCATTAATGAATCAAGTTAATATTATTTAATTTTGAGATCAAGAAACATAAGTGATATAATCTGACCATACGGAATCATTTGGCATTCATTAATGAATCAAGTTAATATTATTTAATTTTGAGATCAAGAAACATAAGTGATATAATCTGACCATACGGAATCATTTGGCATTCATTAATGAATCAAGTTAATATTATTTAATTTTGAGATCAAGAAACATAAGTGATATAATCTGACCATACGGAATCATTTGGCATTCATTAATGAATCAAGTTAATATTATTTAATTTTGAGATCAAGAAACATAAGTGATATAATCTGACCATACGGAATCATTTGGCATTCATTAATGAATCAAGTTAATATTATTTAATTTTGAGATCAAGAAACATAAGTGATATAATCTGACCATACGGAATCATTTGGCATTCATTAATGAATCAAGTTAATATTATTTAATTTTGAGATCAAGAAACATAAGTGATATAATCTGACCATACGGAATCATTTGGCATTCATTAATGAATCAAGTTAATATTATTTAATTTTGAGATCAAGAAACATAAGTGATATAATCTGACCATACGGAATCATTTGGCATTCATTAATGAATCAAGTTAATATTATTTAATTTTGAGATCAAATTTATAAAAAGTGTACATCTTTAAAAATTAGCTGTTTGTGACACTTTCAACTTATTATTATCTAATAAAATTCTTTCGTCATATCTCGAACTCAAATGCTACTGTTATCAGTATAGAATTTGACAACATTCTCAACATAGTTTACATTGATTCCAAACAGATTTGAGAACATTCTCAATAGATTTAATATTATTTCCATTAGAATTTACCCAAACAGATTTAACAACATTCTCAACATATTTTGTTTCTAAACATGATTTTCTTTAATTTTCAACAGAATTTTAAATATTGAAACAGAATTTGTATTAGTTTGAAACAAATTTATTGTTTATTATTCCAGAACTGTGTCATTTTTGCTATAATTTTTATTTTTATAATATCGACTCCAATTGACTTATCATTTTCTACAAATTGATTTAATTTTTAAGTTGTTTTCTAAACTCTGTAATATTTTATCTCCATCTTACAACTAAAACATATCTTAAAGATTTCTTTAATTCTCTAAGGTTTTCTATTTTTAAATTATGTTAGTTAAAAATGTTATTTTCTCTCACCAATTTTTTTAATTATTGAATTCATTATCTTTCATTTTCTTATCCTCTAGATGCTTTTTAGAGTTGTAATGACGTTCATGGTATTACAAAAATTTATTACAATAAGGATAATGAACTTTTTTCATTCATCATTTATTAGACAATAATTTAACAGCATTTTTTATCAGCGAAGAATATGCCATTCCAGTTAGATTTTTTTATTGATTGGAAACAGATTTAACACTTCGAACTAGATTTAATATTGATTTGAAACAGATTTATCAGTATTCCCATTAGATTTCACATTGATTCCAAACAGATTTGACAACATTCGCAATAGAGTTTACATTAAATCTAAACTGATCACACATTTATATTTAACAGATTTTATATAGGTTACAAACAGATTTTTCAATAGCTTATGTTTAGATATTTTATTCTATTTTGTTCAGATTTTTTCATTAATTTATTAATTTTTATTAAATCTAAACTATTTTGATTCAAAATAGCTTTTGGCACTCACCTTTTTGTAAAAAAAACATCATTCTTAAAGCAATAGTGAAGAGCTGCAACAATAATGGTCAAATAAATATTATATATCAATAATGCTTTTTATATCTAATAAAAATAATTTTTTAGATCTTAAAATATCAACAGTGAATGCGCAATATATTTTAGAATAAACTTTAATAGCAAAAATAATAACATAATATACTGGCAAAATAACAGATTTTAACAGTAGATCATATACTTAGAGTGCATTAAAAAATAGGAATATAAAATTCAGGTACGTTTCAGATCATATCGACAGTGAAAAATCCAGTTAAAGTTATTGGCAAATAACCACAAAAAATAATAATCTGTAGAGGCAATGTCAATGTCTAAGAACGTTGTAAAGATGTTTTCTTTGTGTCATTGGTGTTTCTTTTTAATACGCCGTTAAAATTCCATGTATGAAGATAGAGGTTGCAATTTGAAAATTTAAAGTTACTCCCTTGTACCATCTCTGAAAAGGGAGTGAACATTTCTTTATCCTCCTAAAAAATCTAAAAAAGTATTTTTATAAGTATGGTGAAGTTTGCACATTGGTATCTTAATCCATTTGGAATATACCCATGCGTATCAGGACATAATTTACACTCTGTATATATCTTCACATATATTCTTGATTGCGGAAGTGGTGCAAAATAAACTAACACACAAACAAAATACTAAGATCGGGGAAATTACAATGGCCATAAATATGCCCATTGGTGTCCCTTTTTTCAACATGAAATTACCTGGAAAAATGCGGGTAACTGTTAATACTATATAAAGGTGACTTAGACTTTAAAATTTTAACTTTCAAAATAAAGCATCAATAATTGTTATTTAAATATTAAAATGAACAAAAAGATGTAGTGACAATAACTAAATATGTTTTACTTGTTTAATAAGAATTTAGGTTCCTCCATACCCATTGGGTAATGTCTTAAGATGTACAAAAAAAGTTCCAATACATCCTGTATATTGCCTGGAGCATAGATGAAGGGAAAAAGTGAAGTGGAATTCTTGCAAGTTGTGTCATTATCTGAATAAGTTTTGTTAATGTAATTTAATATGTCTCTCTTTACATAATAGACTTTCATCTGTTGCAAAATAAAAGGCTTAAGTTTCATGATATCAGTTTGATGTACAAAATAAAACTATTTCATTTTTTTAAGTGCACAATAAAATCTTAAGTCTTTAGAGATAAGGTTAGATTATTTACGATAATATTTAACATATAATCTTAATGTTAAATTATCATATAAGAATTAATAAACATTTAACCCTTTGAGTGCCTTAGCATTGACATATTAGACATGGTAAAAACCTCGTAAATTTCCGGCTTTGATTGATTTGATGATGTATTTTTAGATAACATTTAATATAGTACATTAATTTAATTGTTGAAATATCCTAGTAACCATGTAGTTGAATTTGATATGTTTCAAAGTATTGATTAATGTCCATTTTTGTTTTGTTTTCTTCCTTGTAGGATTTTGAATTGATTAACTATGATGTTGCATTAACTATGATGTTGTGGTCTGTCAGCCTGTGAATTCATTAGATGTGAATTATGTGTTTAGCTAGTAGCACTGTTTATTTTGTGCTATAATTGTGCTTTGATGTAAAATGAAATCATAAAGCAGTGTACAATATTTACATTTATTGGTGTATATCAATATTGATATTTGGATGTTTCCATAGCAATGAGCTTTCGTTTGTTTTCTTGCTTGCAGTATTGCTGCCAAGTTCTTAAAAGTTTGACTATCTGTTTAACATTAGTTTATTGTGGAATAATATAATTTTATACATACATTTTGTTTATAATTTCATGGCCTAAACATATGCAATAAAATATAGATGAACAATTTTGAATGAAACTTGAAAGTTTATTTTAATTTTGGATTTAATTTTACCAGAAACAAAATGAATTATATTCTTTATTTAATTGTAAAAACAATGAAAATCTGTCAAATTCATTTCCAAAAAGCTCGCAGATATATACAATAATCAGGCTGGCAATTTACATAGAAAATTAGCTATGGCACTGAAAGGGTTAAAGTTTATTAATTCATTTTCCACTAATTTACAATGCTAGATGTGTGTGATGCAGCTTGTTTATCAGTACCTAGTACAATGAATGTTAGGTTTTAAAATTTTGTTACATAGGTAATTCCTCACAACCCACTATATAGTTATTAGCATTTAATTTAAATAATAAATCAATTTTAAATAATAAAAACAAATCACAAACAAAAAGGAAAAGTAAGAGATAGTTATTAACTATGTAGGATAACAAATAGTGTTACAAATTAAATACTAATAACAGTTTAAATTGTACAACTTTTAATATGGAGGAAATGAAACACAATTACTGCTACCTGAACTCTGCCATCACCAATCTCTGAAGTGCCTGCAATTTGATCTTATAACTTACAACTTACTACCTTAGGCATTGCATAACAAAAAGGCTTTTTCGTGGTCCTTGTATGACGTTCCCTTCGAAATGATACGTTAAATTAAGCACGGTGCCACTGCGACCAGCCCAGCCCGGACCGGCCTTTTATATTCTGTCAAAATGCATACGATCAAATGGACACCCACCCACTGCGACTGGTCCGGGCTGGGCTGGGCCGGGCCGGTCGCAGTTGGCGGGTGTCCATTTGATTGCGTGTACTTCACAAAAAGGCCGGGCCGGTCGCAGTGGGCGCCGTGCTTTACTGTCTCATGTATGACTACTTGTTATTATTAATTAAGTGCATCAAGGTCTGAGGAATAGTAAAAAGCAAGCATTGTAAAAATCAAAAAGTAAGGATGGGTGAAAAATTAAAAAACATGTTCTTCTTGCTTGAGAAAATAAATTTCAAAAAATATTTAAAATAACACTGCCAAATTACGTATACGTGTTTATGCTGCTCATTATTTTGCTTACTTTAGCTGCAACCTGTTATGTTATAGTTTTTACTAATAAAAAATTGTATTACCTAAATCAATTAACCACTGTCACCAAAATTTATGAATTTATTGGTATTGGTATAGTAGAATTGTTCGAAAACTAAGTTTTATTCAGTCGTTTCAAAATCACTGGCCTTTTAAGCAAATTATAAAACTGAAATCTTATAAACTCTTGATTTAGTATGTATTCCTTTAGATACATCAAACACCCTGACTGTCTACCATCACTATGTGTCTCACTCACTATATCCTGCCAAGTAAAGAGTTTATCTAATGAGCACAAGTAGTGATTAAAGTAGATAACAGTATTATTGGGTTGATCCTTCAGTTAGTACTAGCTGTTACCCGCGGCTTCACACACAGTTTTCAAACATAAATAGGCATATGATCAGTTACAGTGTTCATGGTTATACGATCAGAGGATCAGAGGTAGAGGAACTAACTCTTACATCGAGTTTAGCCTATTGTAGAACTGAGAACAGGAGTTTAGCGTCGGTTAAAGTTTTATTATGAATCATAAATATTATAGCTAAAAGGGTGGTTAAATTAAATAAACATATTGTTGTGCTGTCATAATACAATGTTTACACAGACAGTTGATTACATTCGATATGTACATTCAAATAATATTATACACCTTGAGACCAAGATGAGATTTTCATTACTTTAAAGACCAGTGGGGTGTAGCCCGGAGGGAATTTCGAAATAAGAATAGGCCTATATTCATTCCAGGAACAGTAAGAATATCTGTAAAATTTCAGTACAATCGGTTAAGTAGTTTACATGTGTAAACAAAACAAATAATATTTATAGGATATGTTCTTATAGTTACATCAATCGCCTTGACTGTGTTTACCATCACTATTCTGTCTACACACTATACCCTGCCAAGTGAAGAATTAGCAGCTTCAGGGCTCAGCTACTACTATATTGCGAGAGTGGTGTTGAGTACTCTTAACATTTTACGCCACCTAACTACTGTTGATAGTTAAAGTTAAGTCTGTTTATAAAAATTTATAAACCTAATATTTTATTAATTCCCTTGATAATAATCTAAATCTAGTTTTGAAATAAATGGTTAATCGTATTTAATATTGTATTTTAAAATGGATGAATAATATAATTTTTTACAAACTCACTGTTTAAACAACAATAAATTTTCTGTTTGATACTCAGGTCTTTGGTTTTGAAAAACCATAAGTACATGTAAAAAGTACATTTGTGTCATGTAATTTAAAAATATTAAAAGAAGTTTCAAAACCATTTTTTTATTTTTTTTTAATCAGTCAAATCTGAAAATGACTAGCCAGCTTAACATAAATATATCACCCTGTTTATACATGTATATACTTAAAAATGTTTGTGTTAATTAGATAATGGCCTAGTTAAATTTCAATGAGGAATAATGCTCAAAATATTCTTGTTCTGTCAATATTCTAACTCAATCTTAAACACAGTAATTGTGAAAATCACTACAGAGCTTTTACTTTTGTGATTCGATTAAGTTTTTTATTTAGGTGTCCCATAAAAAAGTAAACTAAATTGTGGTATACATTGAGTTATTGGTTTAATGATTTTTAATACTTAATAAATTTGTATAAATAATAATAGTCTACTTTAATTTGTGTAAAGGTTGATTAAAAAAATATACTTGCTCCAACAGGGCTTAATATAGTTTACCCTCTTAATAATGTGATAAAAAAAGAAAAATGTATTTCCATTTAGCTTTTCTCCCCATTTTCAAAGACAGACCATAACAAGTAGTGTAAAGAATAGTTGTAACAGTATGAATATTAACAAAACTGATAACAAGTCCTTAAGGACTTGAACTTAACTTTTTTTCAAGCATAGTCATGAAATGTGATGTCTTGCCCTCTGCAACCACCTCCTTCCCAAAAATAAATTAGGCCTTTGAAAAAACGACCATATTCTTTTGGAGTGCAATGTATTATTACATTATAAATTAACATTAAAACACTTGGGTTCAGTGAAGGTAATTCACTGAGAGCAATTTGAAAGCAATGTTTTCTCGTAAATGATAACCTTTTATTGCAAAATCTCGATGTTAGTTGCATATAATGATTTAAAGCTATATCTGTTTCAGTAATCTACAGAGCTTTTATTATTTTATGATGTGTCTCCTAAGCATTTTAGCCAGTAAATTGTTAATTTTCATGTATTAAAACCCTCTCCAATACTGTGATAAATACAGTATAACAACAACTGTGGCGTCAAAACTTTTTTTACTAATCATATTTATTTTGGAATCCTATATAATTGTTGAATGCACTAATTTTATGGATAAAATTTGTTTGACCATTGGATTATTAGTATTAACAGTTATATAATTTCTTTTATTTATCCAACATGGATGATAAACCATTAATTACTTTGGCAATATACATCACATTATTATGCAACATATTGTTATTCTATATGCATTTACAAAATATCAATTCATACCATTATACAGTGAGATAACTTTACCATGGCGTTCAAGGGTACATTTCATAGGAAGCGTCATAAAATTGACTCTAACATATTACCAAGTGTTATCACAATACTAAATGCATTATTCAGTTTTAAAATCTGCAATTTTCTGCTCAATACTGAGCCGAAAAAAATCAATGCCAGTTGTTACCGAAACTCAAATCAGAAACAATAAATAACTACAATACTTTTACGGCTAAGTTATGAACGAAAGTCAGTTTAGTATTTTTAGAGGTATTAATGTTTCATAGCAATGAGTAAGATATAATATTAAATAGTGAAAAATTGGTCAGTACAAACAAAGAGAACACAATACCTTAAAAGTCCCATCCCCCAATTAATTTGTTGTTTTACATCTAGATTTGGTTTCCAAATACTCATGAATGAATGTTTTATCTGTCCTAAATTAACTTTAAATGTAACATAAAATGAGTTTACAGGAACATATTAGAGAAGTGTACTTTTTACTATTATCCTTTTTGGTTTTAATATATTCGAAAGGAGTCAATAGGGGAGTTCCTATTACAAAATTTTAACTTATCCCGAAATTACTCCATTTCTGGGGACATGTTGAAATTTTTAATACATTTAGAAACTTCTATGTTAGTCATTAATATTTTCCAAAATAAATCTCATCATTATCTATACAAAACTAATTGAGGAGTGGGACTTAAGACATCCTGTATAAGTGATGCAAATGAAATAAAATTATACTTTATATGGTATCATTGATACTAATGTTTTTGAATACAGTTTATTAGTTCACAGGTCAATTTGCTGCTTATGTCAAATTTTAATTCACTTTGTTTCATCTGCAACCTCCATCCTCCCTTATTTCCCTCAAACCACCATTTCGTCCCTTGGAGATATTGTCTGTGATCCGAGAGTTAGTTGTAACACAAAACAAAATTAACAGTTCAATATCATGATTACAGTTTGTTTTTTAATATCCTACAGTTTTATCTTTTTGGAGTACAAGGGTAAACAAGTGCTTGAAAAAAAGTAAGTGGAAGGCAACAGAAACAACTTAATATGACACTTTATTATTCTATCACTTGGAAACTAGTGACTAATCTTAAGGGTGTCATTCTACCAATACTTAATTAAGTAGTGCCAAACAATTTGTGAAAGTGTATGTACGAGTATTGTTGATTTACCTTAGTTGGTTTGTGTAACACGAATATTTTTCAAACAATATCTCTTGTTTTGCTCATATATTGTATAAGTTATTTTAAAATAAAGTATAATTCTCAAATGTTCAACACACTATTTATTTCCTTCACAATATTTATTGCCTTTCAACCACAGAAGATGAAAAATACCTTAGAAATAGTTTTATTGTATGTGTAAGCGTAAAGATTGTCAATAGTTTTACATGTTAAATAAATAATAATATTTGTAATATCAGCCTATTACCAGAAACATTTAAAAGAGTTTCTTTATGATTAGTGGTAAGTTGTATAACTTGTGCCCAATAAAGTTAAATGTCTCTTTCAAACGATTTAAGATCACAATATAATAAACTACATCAGCATTGTTTGTATTCAGTTGAAGATTTTTGCAACATTAATCTTGCTAGCACTAAGTATTTGTACTATGTATCTCTATTTAATTGTTGTTAATGTTGTTATTTTACTATCTAAATATTATTTAGGTTGTATTGTTATTTGCTATATTTTTAAAATATATATGATTATTTTATCTTTGTGAAATTTTAAAATATTTAGAGGTGGTTCACAAACTCAAATGTTTGTGGATTGCTACTATTGTTAGTTTGGAGCTGAAATGATTTGCAGACTAAATACGAGCTTAACAAGCTCAATACCACATCATATAATCTCGAAATCATCTTAGCTCGGAACTATTATTAGTCCCGAGCCATTGAGTCAGGAATTCAAGGGAATTTCTTATCCTGAGATTAGAACAAATCCCCTACTGGGCCCAGGTGCTCTGGCCAGTTGTTTTGTTGACAAACCTCAAAGTCTTAATGTACTGGTTTGGGGGAAAGAAAGGAATCCCCCAAACTTACTTGATTTGCTTCCATTATAGTAAAGTTATTGTATAGATTAACTAATATTATAACAAAGTTGTGTTTTAATTATAGTAGCTGATATGTAGAGTGGTTAGAATAAGAATATCTTGATCTAAAATTATCTTTTGCTTTAAGAAAATTTAATTGCTCACACAGATTGATTACAGTAATGCTAAGTTATAATGTACAAGGTTGTTCAGAAAGTAACAAACAGACTAGCTCGGCAGATGGTGGGGCTAGAGCTATTAAATCTGTGGTAGCAGGCAGTATATGTTTCTCCTACTGATCTCACTACAACTAGTTGAAATGTGTATTGCAGTGAAGTGCATCAGTGATTGGGTTTTTGTTGACAGAAAAGGATCATAGTGGTTGGCCTAGCCTGGTTACTGAAGACTTGTTTACAAAAATGAGTGAAATAATTTGTGAAAATCACTGTTTTTCAATCACTGAACTTTCAGAATATTTCCTCCTAATTTCACGAAGTTAAGCTTCTTAAAATTATTTTGGAGAAGCTTGACTAACACAAATTTTGTGCTGATTGGGTTCCAAAAACTAGGGATCCGAACACATCATCCCAAAAAGCCAAGATTATATCTCCAAATTATTCATGGAAACTGTTTTCTGGGACATTAAGGGATTCTAGTTGATTTCCTTGAACGTGGCTCAGTCAATAAAGAAAGGTATTGTCAAACACTGCGAAAACTATGGGCGTGGTTTGGAACAAGAATAAGAGAAAACTGAGTTCAAAACTTTTGCTACTTCACGACAACGCTTGTCCACATGTGAGTGAGAGATGTTCGATCATCCTCCTCCATACAGCTCAGATCTGGCTTCAAGTGACTTCCACCAGCAATCAAGATCTGGCTCATAACACATCGCTTCCAAAATCAATCCGACCTGGTGTTAACCAGTGGTTAAAATAACAGGTGGCAAATTTCTTTAAAGTTCATTGATTTTCTTCTTTTGGGTGGAATCCAAAAACTTGTATCACACTAAAATAAGTGTTTCAATTTGAACAAGAATTACATTGAAAAATAGTTTAAGAATGTAGTTTTGTCATTTATATAATAACAGTTTTTCTTTTCATCTGTCAAGCTTTTATTTTAAAACTGTTACTTTTTGAACAGGCCTTATATATTATCCAAAACCTAAAAACTATGTCTAGTTAAAAAGTGTTTGAAGTCATTACACATTAAGGCCATCTTAATTTGACATAATTATTAAAAACTTATGTCACATTTATTATTAACACTTACCTTGATTACTAAAAGTGAAATTATTGTAATTTTTAACTATTAAAAGTTTATTTTCACGCAGTGCCAGATATTTTACCCGCTTTCAACATTGGAAATACTTTATAAAACAAATTGTAGTTATTCATTAACTTTTGCTATTATTACGATCCTTTAGAGTGTGTAGATATAGTTGATTAAATTTGTTTTGAAACGCGAGTTTATAACACGTATATTTCATTTATATAGATCTTACCTCAATCCTATAATTGTTGAGTAATTGCGTATACATTGAGAGATCCCATACGGGCCATGAGAAGCGCGACAGGGGAGTGGTGTGGTACGGAGTGGGAGAAGCCGTCAAAAGATGGGAGGGGCTGACTGCCGCCGCGCCACGAAGCTTGCCACTGTCACTATTGTCAGTGAGCTGGATCTGCGTGCTGCGTACGATTATTTAAACACATGTTAGACAAATTTAACATTGGCAGTATAGTTAACATACTTCCAATTAGTAACAATTAAAATATTTCTATCTGAATTTAAACGTTAATGTATACAATTGAACATACAATTGAAACTTAAGATTTAAGAACAATAATTTTGTTTACTTACTGAATGCTGTAAACTGGTTACTGTGGTAGAGCTTCGATCCCACTTAGATTAAAGTCACCGTTATCATCATCACTGCCACTCTCACTCATGCTGCTGTCACTGTCACTATCATCTTGCAAATTAATGACGATATGTTCTGTCATTTCGTCAATTTGAGGCTCTAACCTAATGTAGTCTTCCTCTACTTTTTTGACGTGGTTTACACGAGATAACCATTCTTCAGTAGTTATTTCCTCAAATGTTGTTTCCACAAGCTGCTTTATTATTTCCATTGAAAAAGACACATTACGTTTAGCCACCCTCTGTTTCATGACACTCCATATCATTTCTATAGAATTAAGTTCGGGATGGTAGGGAGGCAAACGCAGAGTTGAATGACCGTGTTCAGCCAAAATTGCATCAATTTTGAACATTTTAAATTTAGGTTTGTGTAAATTAATCAAACTGTACAGCTCCGGTTTTAGGCTACTTGTTTGGAAATTTATATTTCTGTCTGATAGCCATTTAATCATGTCACCTTTTCTGGAATTAGATGTTGGCGCTTGGTTAATTTCGACATTGTGGTATGGGGCATTGTCAATCACAATAACAGAATGTTCAGGGAGATTGGGAATTAATTTACTTTTCAACCATTTCTCGTAATTTGCAAAGTTCATTTCGTTATGGTAATCGTCGGTTCTTTTGCCTGATTCAAAAGTTATCAACGCGTTTTTTATAAACCCTTTCTAGTTTCCAGCATGTACTATAATTAATCTTTTTCCTTTGCTAACTGGTACTTTACATCCCTCATTGCTGTCGTCAGTCCAGGCTTTAGGGGTTGCATGAGTCGTATGGATATAAGTTTCATCCATATAAATAATGGGTCTGTTCTCAGATCTGTACTGTACTCTTTTCTCTTGGATGTAAATTTTTTCTACCAATACTTTTCTGTCATTAGTAGTCTTCTTCCATCTAAAATTCATTTTCTTTAAAATGCATCGAAGAGAGAAAGAACTACCTTTAAAATTAATTGAACTCTTCAGAACAGATAGCAGAGATTTTATTGTTGGTCTTTTGCCATGAGTTCGGTGAAATTAATTTATAGTCCTCCTAATAACACCTATATCGAAATTGTCTAGATCGGTTTTAGGTTTTGTACGATTTCGATTCTTTTTCGGAGTGCTGAATTCTGCATTGTCTTGAATTACTTTTTTCCTCTCAGAAACTATTCTTTTTATAGTTGTCAATGGCACGCCAGTTGCAGCTTTTACACGGACGAGAACATTGTTTATGTTTATTGCGGCGCCACTTTCTTTCTCATTTTTCATGTATTCATAAACGTTTGCTACGATTTCTCGAGCTTGGCTATGATATACTTTACCACTTCCAACTTTTTTCATGAAGTTTACACTCGCCATTTCAGAAATATCACACGGAAATCCTATAAGCAGTAACGGCGGCAAAACAGTGCAAGTATCACAGAGGCAAGATGAGTGTTGAACAAGCAAGCGCGAGGTCCGCACTACACAGCTCCGCGATACAGACTGAGGAAGCGTTACCCCCACTCCTCCAAATGACAAGTAGACCACTGCGCATCGCCAGGCCAGGGCCCGTATGGAATCTCTCCATCAGTACATATCCTATTTGCAAGCCTGACACTTTGCAAGTGAGAGTTTTGACTTTTTAGATTACATAGATTGAAATCACTCTCATAACATAGTCTTCTAGTACACTTTATGCATTTACGGTAATTATGAATCCAGAACATGAACCACCACAATACTAAAATTTATATTTGTACATATGTATACACAGGATGAGACACATAGTGTCCAAAACATACAATGGAAGAATGATTATAGCTTCAACAAAGAAAATAGATCTATTTAAAATAGATTTCTTCCGATTTTATGTATAGTCTGTGCTAAAACTAGGTCTCTAATTTCATTGCCAACGTTTTCAAATGTAAAGCTGTGACGTATGGTATAGGCTTTTTAAGTTCTATTGAAAGGAAACATTTTGTTGGAATTTGTTTTCAAAAATATTTAACTTTTTCAATTCTATTACAACAAAATTGAGGTATTACAAAAATCCGTTATTTTCAACACCTTTGCAAGCAAAAAATAATGGTGCCAATAAATTTAGATGGGTTTTTTTTGTTCTCTTAGGACAAGAAATTGAGAAACTCCTCACTGCACTTAGTCCTAAAAGGACCTTTGCACTTGCTCCCAGAGTGACATGATATTCAGGATGGGTGAGGTTAGGGAAGGGGCTGTCTCCTGTTGAGATCCATAAGGAAGGATTGCCGGCACTATATCTTAGTCATGTCACCTTGGAAGAAGGAAGGGCCAGCTCTTCACCAGCTTCTTCATTCAATGCGGCAGGGTTATCATGATCTTATGTCTAAGCTAGCAACACTTAGGGAGACTCCTAAGCATATTGCAACTGTTGACATCACCATTACTTTCGAAAGTTGCTTTATCACAAAACTATGTGAACAAAAATTAGTCCAATTGTTGCCTGATTAGAGATTTTAATTTGAGCCTAAAAGGTAAAATTCATACAAATGATGTAGTCATCTCCTTCTAATTCTTAATGGAATGAAATGTGATAAGGATCTATTTAGACAATTATTGGTTTAATTGTATTACAATTTTTGAAGATGACTACAATGAGGTGTCACATGATGTACCATTCAAAATATTATTTTTCATGAACATTTTCAAAAATATCTTTTTTGCATATGCTTGCCTGGAGAGAAATTTTATTTTATAAAAAATATATTGGAAATTAGGAATTCGAAATTTTTATTATTTTATTTGTATAAAAAATACAGAACTTTTTAACCCCTGATTTAATTATGTTTTGGTCACATTAAAGTATTTCTGCAAAACATGGCACAAAAGTCTTTTGATTTTACAAGAGATTTAAAAATGTGTCCATATGATTCACAGATTTACTATCGGACATATTTTAATTTTCAATATGAAAATACAGTTTTATTAATGCTTGCACACAGAGATACATAATTATAATGTAAAAATATTTCTTTTTCAAACCGTTTAAAATAAGGTGTTACATGAAACACTCTTCTATTTATATTTATTGACTTACTCTTTCACTTTTTAAAAGTATTAATTATTTTGGTGGTAGTAAAATGTTGATAAATATTTTAACATGAAATGCCATTTAAATAAAATCAATTACAGTTTCCGTTATGTGTCAACATAATATTTGTCAGGAACATAGGACAATTAATTTAATATAACTTTTGTAATGAAACAATTTTGTGATATTTCCGTAAGTTAAAAGTATGTATTAGGACATGTAATACCAGTATTCTGTTTAAACTAGTTTCCATACTTTAGTTACAAAAGTGAAATCGTTATAAAATTGTACACAGATTGACAGAAAAGTTAGATAATGGCTAGTATAACCTTGAACTGCTCCAGCACTGTTCCTAAGTTGCATCTCTTTGCAAAATCATGTTAATCTGAGCTTTGTCCTACCTAGTGTCAGGGCTGAAGATTAAGTCTAACTAGACAGAGTTTAGTTCCAAACTATATCATTTTAATTTATCATTAACTAGCATTTGAAGCTAGTTGGTTTATTTCTTAGACTGCTCCTATCTTGGTCCTATACTTATGAAGTCAATTTTTAATCCTCAGGATTATCACATTCTCTGAATGATCCTGAAGTTCATTTACTAGCTCATGAAGTTGTTTCCTATGGTCAGGATTAAAAACTGTTTTAGATCCAAATTTAAACCTACAAAATATATTTGAGCATCTGTCTTCTGCAATCTTTATTGTTGTTTAAATGGTAAGGAAGGCACCTCAATGCAGCTTCGGCTAATGAGGTGTCAACCATGTAAAATTATTAATGCCCTATGATAACACTGTATATTATTTTGTAGTCTTAATAGTATTATAGATTATTATTATGGGTAGTATTGTGTCTATTATTATGTTTCTACAGTGTTTATCAGTTCGATTAATGTGTTTATATGTATATTGACTATGTAACTGTATATATATTTTACATGGAATAAAGATTTCTGAATCCTGATCGAGCTTTAATCCCGGGTTCTTGAACTGCTGCTTAGTGTGGCTTCATGTTATTAATTTTTAAAAGCTATTTAAATTAGGTTGGATTTTATGGAAAGTTGACAAGAGGATGCCATAAATATTTATTAATTATTGTATAACTTTAGTATTAAGTCTTATAGTAATGTTTGTCTGTACATCAACTGTGTTTTTGGCAATAAAGAGATTGATTGATATGAAATATTTATAATGTTATTTATGAATTTATTAAGAATTTCTTAACATAAACAAGACCATGTGCTATATTCAAATTTCTTAGTTTAAGCCATTTAATAAAATAAATTTTGATTCTGTTTCAGGTTGTTGACAGTGACAATGACTCGTCCAACAGTGAAAATGAAGAAATCATTGCTGTTCAGCAAGGATTTAGGAATGGAACTCCTGTAAGTTAAAATTTTAGAAGTATCAATCTAATTTAAGAATGACAAGTGATGTTATTTCTTATAAATATAAAATTCACAAATTTAGATTTTAACCCAAGAATAATTAGGCGGAAAATAGTCATAAGAACGGGTGATCGGGGTCTGTGAGAACCAAGAAAGAAAGGCAATAAAATAAATTAATCTGAAAGTTTTTCTATATTTTTATATTTGTAAATGTGTATTAAAAATAAAAATAATTGATTAGTTGGAAGTAGTAGTTACAACAAGTTTTAAGTAAACAAAGTGTAATTTTATATTCAGACACTTTGAACGAACGGAAACGCTTTTCACATGAAAGTGTCCTTTCCCGTTAAAAAATTTATAAATATCTTTTAAACCATTGAAAATTCCAAAATAACAGATGTTAGATGACCCGTTTAAAAAAGTCACCCTGTATACGCATGCACGTACACACACACACAGTGTTCAGAAAAGGGTAACATAACCTTTTGTGGCTGATGGCTGATACTAATCATCGTTTCAAACAAAAATTGTCCTGTAAACATGATTAGAGAAATGTGATGTTCAGCTACTAGCTGTAATTTTGTATTTTTTTATATAAGAATTATTATTTCTACAACTGATAAAACTAGAGAGAAACAAGACTTAGCTGACAGGTTGTGATAAAGACAAGGAAAATTAAACAAAATAATGGTGCGATTTGCTATAATATTTCAAAATAGTGTTTGTTGAAAATTTGTAAAGACAAATAAAAACAGTCTTGTTTTACTTTATAAGATACAACTATTTTGAGTTTTTATTAAGGCCATAAGTATACACTTATACCTTTTTACAAAGTATACCTTTTTTTAATATAGGCCATAAGTATACACTTTTTTATATATCTCCATGATCATGGCAACAAGGCAAACCCAAGATTGGCGTCAAAATTATAATGCAGTTGAGCAAGAAGTGCTCATACACATGCAAAGCCGCGGGTAACTGCTAGTTTCAATATAAACAACCTCAGCTCCAGGTTTTAAGAAATCAAGAGACAGAGTCTCATTAATGGCTTGCTCAAATGTTACCAGGAAGTTAAAGTTATTGTTTGTAGAAAAGTTTGCTAATCCCAGGGCATTTAATCATGTTCCTGTCTCTAGGTTTGAGGATCTGTTAAAACTTTTTCAATTTAAAACAGTTGGTGTCTTATTAATCTATTTTAAGCATGGTAAGTATAGTCTTGAAAATCTGCAGTTGTGCATACATATAAGAAACAGTAATAGTATATATGATTCATAAACGTAAATGCACAGCGCTCATGAATAAATGCTAACTGGTGCTGCAGCGGTAAAATTTAAATTAATAATTTTTAAAACACACCTCGCAGTTTTAGCAAGCAAAGTCTGTATTATTTAAAGATTTGGTTATCCAAGGTCACTTAAAACTACGTCAGCTCAGATAATCGTGGCTGTACTGTACCTGAAAAGTCCATACAAACCCCAAAATATATAAACATTTCAGTATATTTGTATATGAATATTTTATTATAAAAGTATGAAAACTGATATCAGTCAAACCATCTGAAATTTAAGTTGAATTAAAAGTTTATTTAGCTTATGTATATATAAAAATTAAATGTATGTTAATATAGGCCCATTAACTTTGTGGGGCCCGTTTGTTTCCCACCGGGTTTTTTGTTTTTTTTTTTTTTTAAGAAAGAACCTTGTACCATTGATTAAAAAAAGTAAAGTATGTCAAATCAAAATTTTTATTCATTATTTATTTTTTGTGATTTTTTAAAATTAAAGCAAAACTACATTTTGTTCAGGGTTTTTACGTACTTTATTTTTTCTGAGTCAAAACTGTAAGGAAGTACTCATCATAAGTATTAGTCATGTTCTATATACCTATATCATAAATTCCATGACGTAGAAAACCTGTCAATTGAAAATAAAAATGTATACTGTTCTATCTATATACATGACATATTTGATTTAGTAAATTATCCAAATTTTAGCTTATGTAAGTGTATAGTACTACTTAAATTGGTAAACTGTAGAAGGGGATCAGTTGATATGCTCTTTTGAACAAATTGGGCTACTTGAAACATAGTTAGGTCTACATAATTTACATGGCTTCTTTTTCACTTCAATACTGAATATTGTATGAGTACGATAGTAAAGACAATTCAAATAAATAAGTCATTACTGTGACAGTGGCTTATCTATTTCACTATTTACTAAATATACACATCACCCCACAGCTGTGCTTAGGCCTACTCTTTATAGTTTTTTTGTCAAAATACAAGTTAGGATAGAGTCCAGGATTGCGTGGACATCAGGTAATATTCCACACCTAACCTGTCTGGTGCTGGAAATTGTTATTTAGCCTCATCACTATAACTAATGTTATCATCTAAATTACTCTTACTTACTACAGGGTGCGGCAAAATAACCTCCCTATTTTTAAATGCTAATAAAAACCACAGTTTTTTCCAAAAAACAAATTTATTCATTTTAACTTATTCTATGACATGGGAAGTTTTTTCTACTTTCTTTTAAACAGAATATCAGATAAGTGGTGGCCGTGGTTATCAATACATTGTTGCAAGCGAATTCTGAAACTGTCGTGGACTCTCTCGAGCATGGCTTGAGGTATGCGTAGAACTTCCTCCCGTATAGCTTGCTTCAGATCTTGCAGGTTTCTGGGGCGATGTTTGAACACCTCGGCCTTTAAGTAACCCCACAGAAAAAAGTCACATGGGGTTAAATCGGGTGATCGCGCTGCCCACACAATGTCCCCTCCCGGAGAAATCAACTGGCCAGGAAACATTTGCCTCAAAATGTTCATTGCTATTCGGGCAGTATGTGCTGTGGCACCGTCCTGCTGGAACCACACATTCTCGAAAGCCCTCTGTTGTAGGGCAGGTTCAAAAAATTCTGCTAGCATGTTGGCATACCTGTTTGAGTTCACAGTAACAACACTGCCATCCTCTTCAAAAAAATGAGGGCCAATGATTCCACGTCGTGATAACGCGCACCAAACAGTCACACGTTCACTATGAAGAGGCCTCTCATGGATTTCCTTCGGGTTGTTTTCACTCCAATAGCGAAAATTCTGTTTATTCACACTTCCAGACAGATGGAAATGCGCTTCGTCACTGAAAAAACAACAGCGTCTGGTGGGAGACTATCCAAGATTATTTGACACGCTTCCATACGACTCTGCCAATCACGTTGAGACAGCTCTTGAACAACAACCATCTTGTAAAGATGGAAATGAAGATCCATGTGTAGAATTCGACGAACACTACGGTCGGACATTCGAAGGGCGGCTGCATGTTTGCGAGCTGATCGTTGAGGAGACTGCAAAACTGATTGCCTAACCGCATTAATGTTTTCTGGTGTACGAGCACTACGAGGTCTTCCATCTCGTTTTTTCACAACAGAACCAGTTTCTCTGAAGTTTTTCACCCACAGCACAATAGACTTGCGGTCCGGTACTGAATCACGAGGAGGAATTTGAAACCGCGTTCGGAATTCGCGTTGAGCCATGATAACTGATTCATTGTTACGAATGAACGCTTCGACCGCAAACGGACTCTGTGCACTCGTCCACACCATGATGGCGACTGACGACTGGTGCCTACGGGCGGAGCGTCACTTAAATTTCCCCCTCTCCTGCTTCGATTGCGGCTATCCCCACCATTCTGAGTGCCTCCCTCTACTCACAATAAAGCAATGAAAATAGGGAGGTTATTTTGCCGCACCCTGTATATATACTTTTGTCCTTAGTGCAAATATCAAAATCAGGATCAATATCATTGTCATTATCAAAATCAAACAGTGCATCCTCAATGTCTTATCATGCAAAATATTTGCATCACCACTGCCTCGGCTTGTTAATGCCATTTCAGTTTAAAATGAAAACTCACTTCATATGTTTATTTGTTGACAACTAAATAATCATAATAAACCTGTATCTATTCATAAACGAACGATTTCAAAACAAATATTTAACCTAACAGAACAAACACTATACAGGTTTGCAACTACACATCGTAATAATGGCGAAAGCGAAACTATAGAGGAAGATAACTTGTGTCTGGTAACCCTTTCACAAGATCTACAGACGTTACATAGAACAAATATGAGTTATAATATTTTTTTTTAGATATACACGTTGCAACAGATGTTGGGCTGAATCCAACTTTGGACCGAAATGGCCTAAATAGTGATATCAGACTGATTTCACTTATGGGCCCCAAAAGGTTAATTGAGTGTTTTAGATTCCATTTTGAAATGCAATCTGTAACAAAATTTATCATTATTTCAGTAAAGTTTTTAGTTAACTAGCAAGGACATTAAATCTAATATGATCAAAGATTGAAAGATGAAATCTACCATGATAAAAGTGGAATTGTACTAAATAAGAATAAGCCACACCACATGTCATGTAAAGGCTTCACAGAGTTTGCATGGAAATTTAATGCCTATAACTCATTTCATTCTTGAGATTTTCTGTAGACAGACAGACAAATAAACAGAACATTAATTTTTAAATTCCTTTCCCTCGTAGGCAATAGAGAAAGAATTTGTGCAATTCTACTGAGTGGTAGGCTCCTATGAAGCCCAGCCATATCGTATGAATGGGCTACCCTACTCCCATCACAGCCCTTGTTCTTGTCTATGTAGAGAGTGTATCAAATATAAACCGGTATGATTATCTAAATAGCCTATATTAAGGAGAGTGAGGAACCGACTGCAACTCTCAGATTCTATACATAACGTAGCCATGATAGGAAGGGTTGATTCAAGTTGAAGGTTTGACTTTAGTTGAGCTCCAGTTCACCTTCCTTTTATTACAGTCTGGTATCTGACGCTGTTTCATGTTCGTCTGAAGAGATCCAAAGAAAGTTGGCAATGAAGAAGCTCAAAACAAACCTTTAACGAACTTTTTTCTTGAATTGGTAATTGAGTGATTTTTTTATCGTTAATACTATACTCGTCTTTTATGTTTTCACAATACAATTTATAGTATTAAATTACTTTAATTACAATATTGCAATACACAATTTCAGTTTTTTTTTATTGAAATATTTCTTTACTTCTTCATTATTAAACTTGTATATTTTGTTTTTATCTTTTTGGAAAGGTGAGCATAATATATTCTATAGTCACCTCTTTTTTATAAATGGAAGGGTTGGCATTTATTCTTTTTTTTAATTTAGTCAACAGCTCCTCCTGTAATTAGACCTTGTCTGTTGGGGCGGCTGGTTGCAGTGTAATTTGCAATGCAAAGTGTTCAGTGTCTTTGATTATGTTTTTAAACAATGTTGTTAAAGTTTGTGATATGTTTCTTAGTGTATTTGTAAGTTAATGTTATTAGTTTTCATTAATTGACACAAAATATTAAAACCACATAATTATTTTATTTTTAAGTTTATATTTTTAGTTTGAGATGTTACGATTTATATGATTGTTAAATATGGTTTTATTTCTTGTAAATGCATTGCAATAAAGCGTATAAATAAATAAATAAAAATAAACATTGTAGTTGTAGTACACTCAATTGTGTACCTGGTGATACAATGGGACTGCCACTTCACCTATTTATAGGAGTCTCTGATGTCAATTTTCATCAACATCGTTTGATGTAAAGTTTCGTTTTGAGCTTCTTCGTCTCCAACTCTCTTTGGATCTCATCAGACGAACACGACTTTAGATTCCAGGAGTCACATCTGAGACAGCGTCAGATACTAGATGCTGTAATAAAAGGAAAATGAACTGGAGCTAATCTCCCAGATTCCTTTACTATGAAAACAAATCATGAGTGAACAGGAAGTGCATATGTCTGTGGAGTAATGGATTATAATAAAGTTTTTGGCCAAGGAAGGGTGAGTCCAATTGAAATTGAAAATGACGGGCACAATTATCTGTCGAGAACCTGTATGATTGCTTAACACAAATCATTTTCTGAAGGCCATATAAAGGTTCCGAACAAGAGTCATGATTGTCGCCGAAGGACGAAGAGTGTAACCGAGGTCAACAATGAGGCAGTCAAAAATCAAATTGAGAAAATTTGTGCATGGAACCACAATGCACAACATTATTGTAAAGTAAAGGAAGAAGCATTGGCCAGAAGTGACATTTTTCTACACGGAAACACCAGGCCACATGTGGTTACATTAGGATGAGAAACACTGGCACCTTATAGCCCAGACTTATCACATTGTGACTTTCATCTTTTTGGATCTCTAGAAGTGGTGCATGAAGGCAAGTGTTACGAGGACAACAAAGCAGTGAAGGTGTTTGTGCTTCAGTAGTGAAGAGAATGTCCAATGAGTTTTTATGAGTAAGGAATGAAAACAGTCTGAATCCGATAAGAAAAAAAATATTTCAAGGGTGGAGGATATGCAGCAAAATAATATATATATGCTTATGCATTGACGGATTTTGTTGAAATACCGTTATAATTCTAATAAAATCGCTCAAATTATTGGTTTCTAGTAAATCTTTTATAACTGTACTGGTTGTTTTGTAATTCAACTTTACAATGTTCAACCATTTTGTTAATATTACAGAAAATAATATAATTATTTTTTTTTATGTTCTCTTATCTATCCATACATATGTGCCGAATTTGGTTTCTTTAGCTTAACTAGTTTTAGAGGTAATGTTTTTATAAAAAATACAAAGTGACGGCTAGCGGCTAAACCACACATCTTGACCTATGTTTATATGACGTTTTTTTTTTAATGATGAATACTATCACCCATAGAAATTTAAGTGTGTCTCTCTTTCTGTCTCCAGTGACCAGAAGTAATAAATTAATGTTATTGCATTAGTCAGATATCAAAGATCAACAGGTTGGGGTGAAATTCCAGTGCTTCTTGTCAAACCTATCTCACACATACAGCTCTTCCACTCGCTTTTACTTTTAATCAGTGATTTCCTTTGTGTCATTTCCAAAATTTAATCAAGTATACTGCCATCAAACCCGTAAAAAAACAAAAAAGTTATCTAGATAATTTTTGTACTGTCACATGCAATTAATATTTTTAAAATTTACTTACAGGATTATACACACAGACACCCTTTCCTTAAAAGCACAATTCATTAATAGTTAATTATTTTTCATCCTAAGGAAAACATATATAGATTTTATACTTATTACATGATTTTAGTAATAGGCTGACAATTGATCTTTGAGGGCACCACTGTTAAATTTTTGCCATTAGGATATAAAAATTGTATTGTCTTTAAGTACTCATATCATTACTCCTTGATATTGATTACTAGCAGTTACCCGTGGCTTCGCACTTCTGGCTCAAGCGACTTATATTCCTGACACCAGTGTTGAGTTTCCCTTGTTGCCACAATCAAGAAAATATGTTACAAAATGTATACTTATATGGTCATTGTAATTTACTTCAATGTTATTATTTTTTGTCCCATTGCTGGTTTTGCCTCTTTTCTAATCAAGAAAATATATATATATATATATATATATATATATATATATATATATATATATATACATACACAGCTCTGCGAACCCTACTTTTGTCAAAAGACAACTAATAATTTAGGTTTGATAACAGTCTTTAAATGTAGGTTGGACATTGTCTCTTATATCTGCACTGCTAGCAGTTACCTGCTCTTTGGCACGCAATTTAGTCGGTGTTGCACTTGTATGACCATTGCTGGTTTGAGTAAATTATATTTCCGACACCAATGTTGAGTTTGTCTTGTTACCACAATCAAGAAAATACACCAAAAAGTTTATATTTATGGCCATTCTAATTTCCTTTCATAAATAGTAACATTGTCTTTTATATTTAATATTTGATAAAAATGTACAGCTAAAAGTACAGTAACAGTGACACTACGCGTTTATTTCTTTATAAACTAAAAAATATTGATAATACATTAGAATGCTTAGAGCTGGAGTTAGTACATTAGATAAAAAGCACAGTTAAGCGAACATTCATCGTAGCGTAGGTCTTGCTGACTGCTTCAAAGAGAGTCTTAAGTGTCAAATTCTGACCATCTTGTGTTTTGCGACATCTTGTAAGATAGATGAGTACTTATCTAATCACTGAAATCTAAAACGGCGTTAAAAATAGCCGGGAGGGATTATCAAAATAAAAATAGGCCTATATTCATCCTAGGGACCCTAAGAATGTTCATGTAAAATTTCAGTGCAATCGGTTGAATAGTTTACGCGTTAAAGCAGATAGGAAATGATTCTATATCTTAGTGATTGGCCGATGGTATTCTGTATAATGAAAATGCTGTTAAGTAAGAAGTACACTTACATTATTTTGATATTATGTTATAGATACATTAAGCTTTGTTTTATACAACAATATGTTTTATACAACAGGCCTGATAGGCTCTTATTGAAACCGTATCCATCTGTCTGTCTGTTCTGTAAGTGTAGACAGAAAAAAAGGTCCTAGAGAATTGATACTTGGTACATGGATTACTTAATCCAGGGAAAGAAAAACTTTGATTTTGAGGTCAAAAAGGCAGTCCATCTGTCTATGCAATAATTCTTTTAGAAAGGTCTAAAGATTTTAAATACCTTGTGGTCCAAGGAAGAACTCTATTGAATTTGGGGTCAAAGGGCAACCCGTCCCATCAGTTGAACTCCTTTGTCTTGGTTTAAAAAAAAGTATAAGTTGATGACCTCCTACATAGTCCACAAGTTTCTTGGTTATGCTCCTTGCTGATGTTATCAAGGAACATATTAACTGTCAAACACTCAAGGTTCTTGGTGATTGCAAAAAAACTTGGGATATAAATGAAGACTAAAACCAAAAATGATATATTGGAACTATGAAACCAGAGGTCACCTATGCAGTTCTTGTGTGGTGGTAGAAAATAGCACAAACTACAGCAGCCAAGAGGCTACAGAGTCTTCAGAGACTAGCCTGTATAAGCATTACTGGGACAATGAGTTCCTGTCCAACTTTGGTACTGAAAGTGGTACTGGGATACACACCTCCGGGGCAGAAGCATTAGATTGTGCCGGCAAAGCTCTATAATATGATGAATCTCTGCCACAGATGTCACGGATGATTCTTCTGCATCCCCGCACAGTCTGCATTCATCAGTTTGGCTTAGACCCATCTTCATCAGATATTTCGTAAGAAGGCCATATCCCTAATAGTAGTGGTCTATCCTCCTTGACTGACCATTCTTTTATGTAAGGAGAGATAAAAAATTTCAATTACCTAAGTTCTCAGGCCTTTCTCCAGCTTTCAGATATAATTTTCTTTTCCCAATCATTTACTAGAGTTTTGCTGTTGGATAAGGCTACTCCTGTATGCTAGTTAAAAAATATCATGTTTTTTATGTTAGTGGGTAAACCCAGAAACATTTACAGTGTTATCACATTAATTTCATACTGCTTATTTGTAATAAAAGTAGGTATAATGAAATTAAAATGTTGTGATGAAAAACATCTTAATGGAAGAATATAACTTTTACCATGTCCATTCCACCTAACCAGAATACATTGGGAATTTAACGCATTGGGAAACCCCAGAAATATCCTCGAAATCTTGTTGAAAACCTAAATCTCAAAAATTTTGGTTTTTCTCTCAAAGGAATTGTGAAAGAAATAATTTGTTTGAGTTGGGATTAGGTTATTCCACTAATTGTAGTCCCATGATACATAACATTGTGACAGAAGATCGATAATTTGGTGGCAATGATGTTGTCGAATTCTATACATAATAAATAAAGAGCCCTATAATGGAGAAAATCACAAAAATGTACAACATCTCTAATAACTGTAAACAGAATGTATGTGCTCTTTAAGTTTAGAAGTATGCAGTGGTATGGAAATATGAGATAAATGTAGGAATAAGATTTCTGAAATAAACAAGGGAGATGATGTTTTACCTTGTGGTAAAAGCCAAGATAATTCTTTTATTGATCCTCAGTCATCCGTAGAATATTGAAATAAATCACTCAAATTTATAGGTGAGTTACCGCTAAAGAAAAAAATATAAATGTTCACAACAAAAATAAAAATAAGTGTAGAAAAACTTATTAAAAGTACAAAAACTAAGAAGAACAGCTTTTGTTGTCAGAAGAATCAGAAATCGTTCAATTATTGAAAGAAAAGTTTGTAACTTGAAGAACTGACAGTTTTGTCTGTTTTACCAGGAAAGGACCAAGATAATGTGTAAGAATTGAAAGAGTTATTGTACAAGGACTATTCAGAAAGTAAGGACGTTTCCACCTGAAGCTGCAAGGTGCATGCCAATTGCATATACATTGGTGTACTCGTTCCCTTCACCTCAGTCAGCATCAGGCGTAACAACAGGAACATCCTCTAGCTGCCTGTTTTCTTTTATATTCAAATTTGAAATGTGTGCTACAATTGAAAATCCCTCCAGTTGTGAAGTGCAGTATGTGATTCATTTTTTGTTGGCAAGTAAAACTTTAAACCAATAGAAATTCATTGGAAACTGTATGAAGTGTACGGGAACAACGTAACTCACTGAAAGTTCTGTCAGTAAAGTGGTGCATTCAGATTAAAAATGGTAGAAAAAACATTCATGATCAATAGAAGAGTGGACGCCCGAGCATTGTGACTGGCGATCTGGTCACAAAAGTTGACAAAAAGATTCGTGAAATCACAGTTTTATAACTGAGCTTCAAAATTCAAATTAAATGCCTTGTGTAGTTCAACTAATTTCTGTTGATCTTTTTACAATTTTTTCCTACAACTGCTTTTCACCTTTCTTATTTTATATCTATTTTCCAAAACGCTATGCCATCAGCTGCCCGATCTGATACACCGTAAAGGTCTTACTGTAATGCAGTAGTTTGTAACTTAATTTTCAACTTCAAAGGAAATTTTTTCTTTGATAGCTTACGCATACTAGCTTTGTATGCATCATCATCAGTCAGTTCACTCTTAAGTGTCATCAGTTAATTCACTCTTAAGCATCATCAGTTAAGCATCATCAGTTGTTTCACTCTAAGCTTCATCAGTTGATTCACTTTAAGCGTCAATAATTGATTCACTATAAGTGTCATCAGTCAATTCACTATTAGAAAAGATGTGATAACATCCTCATTTTCATCGATTTCAGTTTCTTTTTGTCTAGGAAATTGCCTTTTTAGCGTTTACATTTGGGTTTCGCTAATATTGTACTATTTCAATAGTAATTTTAACTGTACAATCACAAGATCTAGAGTTTTTTTACAGGAACAAGCTAAATGCATTTCACACTTGCACGCTGAGACATCAAACAGTTGAGATGCTTTACTTTTTAATGCCTTAATTTTCCCTATGAAGTTTGGTTTGCTGTTATCTCGGTTTTATGATTTCATGGGATTCTTATCATAGTAGTATTTCATCATCTGAGTAATTTTCTCATGAGTAACAGTAGGGATTGACTCTTTCTAATAAATAAGTATAACTTTTTATAGAACAGTGTTGTTGACAGTTCAAAAACTAACTTCGTAGTGTAGTTAAGATTACTTGCCAGCAAGCTGTTCTTCAAGCAACATCGAAGCACATCTTCATAGCTTGGAAGAATGTTCTGGGGAAATTCTCTGGCATTACCAAATATAGGATACTGATAGGCCTTCTAGTAATTTTCTTAGCCAATGATGTATCCATTTTGGTAATGACTCAGAGCACAATTCACTAAAATCATGTACAAATGCGTAAATAATTAGTGTGGAAATATGCAAAAAAGCATATAAAAATAAAATTGCCTATACTAAAATGCTTGCAAATGAAGAATATATTACAAATTCCTGTAATAAATGTAAGGCAGCATGGAACCTGATCAAAACAATGTCTAACTGTCAAAAAAGAAATCAAGAAATATTAATTGATTCCAATGCTTTTAATAACTATTTTGTGAACGTTGTGAGTAATTTAAATGTAACCACTGTTAACCGTAAAGTTTTTAAGTGGCATAAAATTAAACCCCTTGATGTTATTAAGTATGTTAACAGTTTAAGTATGTCTTGCAGTGAAGATTGTTATGGTTTATCTAATAGAGTTATGAAGGAAATTATTGACAAAATAGTTGAACCATTGACATTTCTTTTTAGTATGATGCTAGAACAAATTGTATATCCTAAAGCGTTTAAATTAACAAAGGTGACCCCAGTTTACCGAAGTTTGGTTTACCGAAGAGGGCAAAGAAGAGTTTTTCTATTTGCGATTCACATATCATGTCACTAAAATTAAAATTAGTGTTATAGTAAAAGGCTATATCTTTTTAAACCAAGTAGTAAGTAGATTTTGTAAAACAAGTATACTTTGTTGCTTAACCCTTCAACGCGTTTTGCCGTACTAGGTACGTCATGACACTTTTACTTGAGATCGCGTTTTGCCGTACTGAGTATGTCATGGAGTAGTCGGTTATTTTTGTAGCTGTAACAGACGACTATCGAATGTTTTCAATGAAAAATGTATACCAATCGATAGGAGAAGATTCAAACTTTCGATTAATTGAGTCGATATCTCGAAAAATCGATCTTTAGAAAAAATATCTGAGAAATCAGCTGCATTCAAGACGACGTCATTGCCGTGCAGCCGATCGTTTGTCAGCTTACGTTTGTTGTTGTTTACAGTCATTGTTAGTGTGATGGTTATGTTCAACTGACATATTTTTGTGTGTTTTACGTTCCTTTGTTTAGTTATTATTATTAGTTTTACAAGCTAACTATAATGTTTTGAAGAAGGAAATCCCGTTTTGACAGGAACAATTTGTTGTGTTTTATAAACATGAGTTGGGGATGGTTTGTAGGTTAGCTAGCTTTTAGGGAAATTAACCTAAAGTAGGTTAATTTTGTTTAATTCATGGCTAATTTTAAACACTAACAACATAGAAGTATAATAAAATAATTATAAACTTGGGTAATTTGCTTATATTATTTATAAAACACAAAATCTCTAAAGAACCGCCAGAAAAATCAACGCAGGAGGGAGTATGACCATGAAAAAAAAAATAACGCGTTAAAGGGTTAACAAAGAGAGATAATTTATTATAAAAATATACTGTTGATATTTGTGGCTTCGCAATGATTTACTTAAACCTATTGTAAGGAGGTACAATATTGTGTTTATTCCTAGCACTATATGAAAATGATTATGTGACATTCAGTATGTAACAGTATTGAAGTTATCAAAATCATTGTTTACATACATTTTGTTAGACAGTAAAAGCCGTCATACTTGAAGTCTTAAAGCTATTTTTACATTATTCTTGATCTGACGAACCAACCATTACTTTGATAACTTTCTTTTGTAGAACTAATACTGTGGAGGTACAATTGGCACTTCCATAGTAATTGGCCTAATGCCATAGGGTAGCAGAGAATGAATGAGGTCATAATAGATGGTAATCAATGTTTTATTACTCACACAAGTTTTATGTTTCCTCATCAAGTATATAATTCTAGAAAGCTTCATACACAGGCACATTATGTACTTTATCCATGACAGTTTAATATTTAGACACATGCCAAATAATTTTACGGACTCAGTTTCATTTACAAATTGAGTAACATTACAAATTGAAAAGTAGATGAACTCAGTCTTACTATTATTTACATGAAATATATTTACATTGAACGAGGTTTTGGCCAGCTGTACAGCCCTTGTCAGTTCTATATCCTTATAATTAATATTACTGTTTTTGTTATTTCTATTTTGTGACATATATTTGGCAGAGTATTTTCTATCAGTAAAGGCTTTGCTTAATTTATCTATAGCCTATATCGATCAACATCGGTTATGATGATGTTATCTGTACATAATTGCTCAGCTCTAATTAATAGGCTTTTTTGTTATTGATTTTTTTGATGTGAATATGTATATTATTGAAATAACCACTCTTACAACTGTTTTCAACATGTTATTATTTACATTTAAGTACTTATCGTAACCAGTTTTTCAATACCTTTTGAATAAAATGTTGCTGTCTATGTACATAATTGATCGAAGCGATGATGTGTAACCCTATTTCATTGATATCCTTTTTGTTTGACATTGACATAAGAAACCCATGTTCCATCACCAGTGACTTTGTTGTTAATAAATACTTCTTCATAGTACGAGATAATAAACTTAAGAACTGGACCCATTCTCTTTGTTTTGAGTTTATCAGTCAAGATTTTGTATACTAGTTAAGAGCACCCAGTGACACAGTGATATCCATTGATACTTCCAGATGTGCCTTGAATGTAGCTACAGAACACCACTAACATTGTGCCGCTATCCTCTTCCATTCAGTGATTAAATGATTCTGTAACTTACTTTCTGCCGACTCTCGTATGAAGGATTTACAATAAAATATAGGAGGAAATCATCTTTTCTAATCAGCTGAATTTCGACCAGTTTCCTAGATGTTTCACTGATTTTTCAGTGGCAGTGTTAGTGCAACTGTTTATCCTGTTGGTAAAGCTAACTAGTGCAACAATGGCATCATTTGATTGTCATCGACACAGTAGTTCTGATGATGCCACATTGGACTCGCAATACTTCTGATATAAAATAATTTGTTTTGTAAAATATGATTATGTTAAACAGTTATAACACTACATAAACTGTAATATGTGCTGTATTATATATATGTCCATTACTTTATGTCAGTATGAGGCATGACAATCCATGAAAACTCTGTTAGTACCAATGATGCCAACGTTGTAGTACTTATGTCAAAAAAGTTAATTTTACCCATAAGATTGATTGCTCTTAATGATTATAGGCAATAAATGAAACTGACAAAATAGATGGATGTGACACCCCTGTTATTGGGCCAGGTTTTCAATGGCCTAACATAGGCTTTTGATAACATAAGCTTTCAAAAATATGTAATAAAAAAAAACTTGGAGGATGATTTATTTATATTTCCTTAATTCACTCACATATAACTTTTGGACTTGTTTTCTATGGTGCCAGTATGTTAAATGAAGTACTTGATGTACAAAAAAAATAATCACAATTATACTCCATTTACATTGATTAGATTCCACAAAGGACCATTTATCAGAATTTAAGATCCTAACCGTTTTTGGCCAGTATGTATGTAAAACAAATCAACAGCCAACTACCTACTCTTGGTTCAATTCATCATTATAACAGCAGAAGCCGTGATAAGTGTGCTTTTTCCTTTCACAGGTTATAGCTGTTTACAAAGAAGCCATTGTATGCAGGAATTTAATTCTTCTATTAACTCCTAGTAATTTAAGAAAAAGCAATAATTTTCAGAAATTAAAAACCTGTATAAAAAGAGTACATATCCAATCGAAGAATTTTTTGAAAAGTTACTAATGTTTTACAGTTACATGTTAGGTGAAAATAAAATATTTTTTTATTGTATGTATATTAAGTATTAATAAAGCAGAAAATGTGAAATGTATTTACTGATTTAATAGTCTAAGAGTATGAATAGCATTTTAAATAATTTCTCTACAACATTTAAATAAATATTGATGCTATTTGTATTTTACCATGTACCTTTATTGAATAAAGTTGATTGATTTATTGAAGTAGATAACGTTATTTAAATTGTTATTTACTGTAAAGAAGTATTCCCTGTGACAAACAGTATTATTTAGTTTAGTACTCTGTAAGATCTTGGTATGTAGATTTAAATAATTATTATTTTTTCATTTTTTACAGAAAATCCTGAGTGACTATGAGACCGGAGAAAGCAATAATGAACATGGTGGTAAGACATTTTTTTAATTAAAATATCATAGTATATTTAATGAATGTATCAACAATTAACCTTATTTATATACTAATGCTGTACAACTTTAGGGCAACTCTAATATGTTTGACTACGTTCTTCATACACAATTGTCAAAAAAAAAACATTCTAGGTTTGAAAAAGAGAACCATCCTCATCTTTTCCTTCGTGTTAACTTTTTTGTAGTGATATTCATTCACTGAAAAAATATTATATGTTTGTAGTTACATGAATCAGAAGAAATTAAATACAGGCTATTCATAAAGCAACATCCATTTTGTTTATAAAAAACACCAATAAGCATAATTGATATAATCATGTATAACTTCAAACTTGGATATGAAAGTAAAAAATTCAAATTCAGTTTAGTTTTTATGGATTTATCACATTATACCAAAAGTAGGTATTTAGATCGAGATAAACATCTGGAGATTTTCCCTATACAATGTTCGTGGTTAATTTTAAATTTATAAAATTCTTTTTCTACAAGGGCAATCTGTCTAGGGAAGTTGTAATGATCCTGTCTGAGTTGGGTACAAATGGGAAACGGATGGTTTTATCTAAAAACCTCTTTGACAGTATCTTGGAAGAAAAACAATTTGAGTTTTTTAATAATTGTTATTTATAAATCACCTATATCAGACTACCATACATTTTTTTGAAGTGACTACTTCTTTTGGCAGGCTATGGATGTATGTTTTGCACTGGGGAAAACTTTCATTTCGTGTCACGGAGCGTCACGCTTATTCCCTATCTAGCTGCTATGGGCGGGACTATCGTGGCCATTTTGATTTCAGCAGGTTGTTTCTCTGTTCAGTGGCTATCCAGGTGTGCTAGTGAGATGTTACTGTCGCTCCTTGTTGAAGTGACTACTTCTTTTGACGGGCTATAGATGTATGTTTTGCACATGCTTTCAAAGTAGAATGACAACCTTAACAAAACGTAAACAAACTGTTATATAAACATGTCTGTCAAACCATCAAAAATTGACGTTAATGAAAAATGTCAGGAGAGATTCAAAGTGAAATAGAAACCTCAATAACATACAATATTGTATATAAGGAAAATAATGAAACCCTTTTTAATTTAGTACTGTTTAACAATGATTTGTTTTCTTATATTACTGTTCATTCAGTTTACTTACATTATTACAGGCATAAATGTTAAGCTTTAATTTAAAAGCTGTCAAAATTTACAAAATCTACATACTCTGCTATTAGAAGTTATATGGAATTTAACACACTAAAAAACTTCCAATACCAAACAGTTGTTGCAAAGAGACTGAAATATATGGTAAATACTTGTTTGAATAAATCTACAAACTACTAATTTATTTATTAATAAATCCAATGTAAAATTGAGTAACTTACGGGATAATTTAATAACAGTATTTAAAGATCTTCAAATTCTAAATTGAATTTCAGCACGGTTAATATCAATTCCTATTCCAGTTCATTACTAGTTTCGTCTTGACGAGATTTAAAAAAGGATTAAAAGTAAAATAATTAAATCTTTTATAGCTAACAAAGTAGTATTAATCCTGGAAGAAAATTAGTCTTTCTGTTGATTATAATTACAACCTTTACTCAATTACAATGGGCCTTACCTTCATTCACTTAAAAAATAAATTACGTAAACACAAATTTTAATACAAATTTTATTGAAGAAGGGTCAAGACTATTAATTGACTTTTTAAAAGATAAATTAAATTTAACAAAGTCAAACGGTAAAAACTTAAATACAACGAGACATGTAACAACAATAGCTGCTGTGTGTACAAGATATTTAGCGAGATATTATTCCAGAATTTTAATTTCTTATTTCAGTCATTATAATTTCAGTTTAGTGTATAATGACAATGAAAATGAAGCAATTACTTCATAAAATACAAGCTTTTAGTGAAAATGATACCAATCAAGATATTTATTCACAGCCCGTTATAAGTAGTCACTTCTGTCAATCAGTTCTGCAACTACCTTTCCATTTTTATTTTTTACAAAATATTCTTATAATAAAAAAATGAGATAAATATTGGCTTTAATAAGATTACAACACAATTAAATTTATTGAAAGACATCCTGAAAAGTCATAACATGAAATAATTGTAGTTTATTTTCTTACTAAAGTCACCAAAATTTCTAAGATGGCAATAGATAATTTCTAGTAAAAGATATTGAACAATTTAATTTTCAAATAGAAGGTGTAATTTGCTTTTCAGATTATGATGATCAACATTTATATATAAACTAGCGGGCCCGGCGCGCTTTGCTGCGCATTTCAATAATTTTTTGCAAAAGTTGCCCGCGGCTTCGCACGCAATTTCCCGTTGAAAACAGTACACTATATTCACTTATTCTTTTTCTATCACATTCTAAACATTGCTGAGATAATTGATAGTCGTTCCATCGTGAGCCTCTTGGGCGTATTATGAAGGTATGTACCATATTCCTGCCTCTATCTAGCTGTTACCCACGGCTTCGCACGCAAATCTTAAGAACCGAAGTCCTTATATTACTTAGTAAATTTTTTTTTTTACTATAATAAATTTTAGATTAAATTAGTTATATCTCCGATGCCACGATTGAGCTTGCTTTGTTGTCTCGATCGAGAGAATATGTACACACGGAGTTTTGAGAACCATACTTCTGTCAAAAAAAACAACTAAGGTTGATTTTATAACATTCTTTATATTTGTAGCCAACGTAAGATAGTAATTATGATATCTGCATTACTCTTCTGATCAAGCATGAGCATGGTTTATATTAAATAAATATTGCAGTTAAAGGTGAATTTTTACGTCAAATTTGAATTGTATTATCTGGATAGTAAAGTCTATGTTTAGCAGTGATTGCAAAAACAGTTTAAACAAAATTTGTCGTTTCTCTTAAGCTTACTCTATGCTTTAAAACTATAAGTGTAATATATGTTTACAAAGAACAGCTGATTAAAAATTTGAAAAGACGTTAACATATGTTTGCTGCAATGCATTTCTTATGGGTATTTCTGTAACCACTGGGGCGGAATCCTGAATCGGGAAAGGGATGGGCATAGCTTATAAACCTTCTCCGTGGAAAAATACATATACGTACAAATTTTCATCATGATCGGTCCAATAGTTCACGATTCCATAAAGGACAAACATACAAACATTCATTTTTATATATATAGATAATTCAATATTGAAAACCAATGAATAGCCAAAAAGGAGAGTGCTCTGGAATTTAGACTGGAAAATATATTAACAGTTTTCATTGTATATTTTAAGAAAAGAATCATGAAAAGAAGTATATAAAGCACCTGTGGAATATAAAAATAGTATCGTTTTTTGTATATATTGTATTACTACTTTGAACAGGCTTTCCCTAAAACATTAAAAGCAAAAAAGTAGCAAAAGAACTTGGTTACTTAATAAAATTAAAGAACAAAAATTCTAAAATCACAGACCTAACAAAATATTATCAGGAAATTTTAAATTTGCAGTTAAGAGAATTATTAAAAAATAAACAAAAGAATTCAACAGAACTTACATAAAGAGTAAATAAAGTATTTTGAAAGAGAATAAATAATTCATCAATGTCTATAAAACAGTCTGGAATATAATTAATTCAGGAGTAGGGGATATCAACCGCAAAAATATCAATAATACTATTTTCAGTAATGATATAAATACAACTAATGACCCTACAGATATCTCAGAAATATTTCATTCTCATTTTGTAAATACTGCAACAGATATTATAGCTACCAATAGTGCAAAAGCCAGTTGTATTACACAATTTAATTTTATTAGCAATAGTGATCAATAATGTAATGGTAAAACAATAATTCAGGTTAGTCGTATAAATGAGCTAGAGATTGAAAGAATAATCCTTTTTTATAAATCACAAATTCAAATTGGATATGATGAGGTGCCCATCACAGTAGTAATGGAGGCCATAAAGATTTTTTATTAAAGATTTAAGCTATTTGAAATTTATCATATATACTGCTTATTTTCCACATCAATTAAAATCTTTGAAAATAAAACCAATTTACAAAAACAGTGCTTCTAAAGATGTTTTTAATTACCAACCAATAGCCTTGCTTTAGTTATTTTCTAAGATAGATAAGAAAACTGTTCATTTACAAGTATTCTCGTACTTAGAGCAAAACAAGTTATTTGATAGTTGTATTCAAAATTGCTTTAGGGCTGGAAGATCAATAATTACTGCTGCATTCTATTTTTTATTGCATCTATCATTCAGTTAGTGGATTGGAATGAATATACGAGGTACGGCTAGAAAATAACTGAATTAGTATTTGGTGGAGCTACAGAACTAACACAATAAGGAGTCGTGCGACTCCCCCACCCATCCTTCCTTATTTTTCGTCGGATTCTGTTCTTATTTCACCAGTAGCATCTGTTATAAGCAGTTTTTTTAAGAACACTATTACTATTTTGTTGGTAGATCTGGAGTATAACAAGTAAATAAATAGAGGCAAGTAAACTATAAAAACGTTTTACATTTTAAATATTAATTTAATAATTGCTTTATACAAATTACCTAAAATTTAACTGATCATATCTACTCACCGTTTATAATATTTGTTTTAAGTTTTATACAAGCCAATTAGATATATTTGCTAAAAGTCTAGTGGGAAGAATGGACTTGTTTATCTTTTATTAATACGTCAAAATGTAGACTTAAATTTAAAATTGTAACATGATTTTTTTCTTTTCATTTTGAAGTTTGATCTGTATTTTGATTTGATGACTGCCACAGCTGAGAAGCCTGCCTCACAATGGTAGAAAGTCCCAAACAGTATCAACATAAGCAGTGCTTTCCTGGCAATTTATGGGTATTGCTTTTCGATGTTACACTACAACTCTACAAAGGAGTTCATTTGAATCCAGTCTAACTGTTTGGAAATGAAATATCTGGTGTTCACTTTCTTTAATGTTTAAAGTGTTCAAAGGGAGTATTTCTTCATTAAATGGATTTGATATCTACTTTATAGAGTTAACATCGTTGATAGGGAGATAATCATCAAAATACCTTTGAGTTCAGAAATATACTGCAAAAACATGTCATTACACACGTCTTCCACATTAAAATATATTTCTTCAATAAACTGTTTCAACCTTGTGTAATATTCCTTAGCCATGATGCCCTTCCACAGAACGAGGTTCTTTTTAAAACCTTCCATTTAGTCTGAGAGTTTCAAGATATTTTTTATTTCCTTGCAATGATTTGTTCAATATATTCAGTTATTCAAACAAATTAGTAAGAAAAGCTAGCTTCAACAGAAAATCCTTATCAATAAAGTTTTTGGCACTGGTATGGTTTTTTCATCCTTCAGGTAAACACGTATATGTCGTGTCTCAGCTCAAAAGCCAGTCCTAAAAAGGGAGTTGCCAAGGAACAACTAACGAGAATAAAACACACAAGTGGTCAGATCCCATGTCCTTTTACGTATGTTAAAAAGAATCTTGCCTTTTTTAATGTAGTTGACCGATCACAATTGTATATTGTGCAGTTCCTTACTGTAGCCTTGTCCAACTATAGTGCAATCTCCTTTCTTGTAGAAGTGCGAAACTCTGAGTGACAGAACGCACACTGAAGAATTTAACGAATTTGTAGCGTGTCCAGTTGTCAAGACAATATGTTCCAAGAAATAGTGGTGAATGCGCCTATGACCTCTCACCAGAGCGCTATCCATGCTATAACATAGCAATTCCTGTCAGTTGTGTTTAGCTTTTATTTTTGCACATTCTTGAACTAAAAATTGCATTTATCGTAAAATAATTGTCTTATTTCAGATTTGTTGACTGACTCCTCTGAGAGCTCTTCAGATGAGGACATTGGCTCTAATACTCAATCAGCTTCTAGAAAAACTAGCCTGGTTTGTATTTTTTTATTGTACAGTATGGCAGTATATTAATTTATTATAAAACACTTACGTTTTCAAAATTAAGCCCAGATATATAGGAGTTTGCCATAGTAATTTTGTAATATTTTATTTTATAAAAAATAAGTATCTATTTTTTATGCTGTTACAAACTCAACTTTTCTGGGGATCAGTCAATGATGAATCAGTGGGAAATATCTAATGTTTGCACATAAGTCAAGTGATGTATCATTTAAAGGTGTTAATGAGACAAGATCAGTTATATGAAGCAAATAAAATATTAAAAACCCAGAATAACATATTTGTAATTTAAACATTTTTAGTATTCAATATTACTCAGTGAGTTATATAACATTGTACAAAGAGGTTTCTCAAAAACATGTTTGTAAAATATGAATTTAGGATAAAGAGAGGTAAAATGGGGTCTTATTTAAACCATATTTCCCCTTTAAATTCCCTTTTTTCCAGCACATAAATTCTTTTTATCCTAAATTTATTTACATTAAATTTTTGGTTACTTTACCCTCAGGGTTGTTTAAATTTAATTGTTTTATCTTAAATTATGTCAGATTCTTAACTACTCAGACACCTTGAGTAAATTATGCTGTAAAAATAGTTTTTTATTCTGTGTATTGATGTACTGAGTTAACTTAAAGTCGTTAAAAAAGGTTGCTCTATTTCCAGATGCGTGGGGTGTAACATGTAATTTTTACATAAGAGAGGTTGAGAGAAATGTAGTTTAGAATCTCGTAATATCAAAAAGGAGATTAAACCATTTAAATATGCTAATTCATTAAATTTCCCTTATGTTTTATGTTTAAGTCGTGGATAAATAATATTGTAAAATATCTCTTTAGGTAACAGCTATATCTTAACTGTACTGTTGTCACTAGACATTAATATTTTTATTACTTAATGTAGTTTAATTGAAAATAACAGTGCTTTTTTTCCACATATTACAGTACCTGTGATGCTCTGTTATTTCAGGAATGTTTGGAGATCGAGTCCTCGTCCGACTCTGATGGCCAATCTGAGAAGTGTCCCATTTGTCTTGCAAAGTTCAGTGATCAGGAGATTGGGACTCCCGAAGCTTGTGACCACTATTTCTGTGCACCTTGTATACAGGAATGGGCCAAGGTAGTTAGTGCCTCTTATGTAATGTTTAAAATGTCGCACATTAATTCAAAAAGAGTTATTTTAGTGCCATGGCCGTTTCCAAGATTCACATAAGATGTGTTTAATATTTTTAATGTAATTTTTTGCTTAAAAAATAAGTTTTAACTTTTTTTTAAGTACTATTTTTTTTTAATTATATTCAATATTCTCGAAACCTTGAAAATTACTGAACGTCATATAGATGTTTTTGGAGGAAAATGATAGAAATATAGTTTTAATGTAATTAAAATTAGAATTTTAAGTTGCAGTGCTTTAGCAAAAATGTTATTTTAAAATAATTATTGAATTAATCGTATATTTTGTAAAATATAATGCCTATGTTGTATTAATTTTCGTTAATTACTAAACAAATAAACAAATTTTATGAACAAAAATGTTCATCCATTTTTTAGTAAAGTTCATGTTTAAACTAAGTTTTGTTATGTACAATTGTATTTTGTTTAGATTTAGTTCATGTGCACTTTGTAATTGACATTGTTATACTTAGTTTGTTCTCAAGAAATGTTGATTATGGCTATGTAACTTAAGTTATTGTTCACAGTAGATAAATAGTTCGTTTTTAAATTTAACATAACAACTCTTCTTTTTGTTACTATTTTAGGATTATTATATATGAAAGAAATTCAAAAGTACAAAAGTTGCCCAATTTCATAAGAAATATAGAGATATAAATAACTTTGTAAATATACTATGAATAATGCATAGTAGTAAAAGTTGAATGTGAAATTTTATTCAATTAGCTACAAACGTAATAGCATCCAGGTGAGTGAAATCTCAATATTTTGCGTTATGAAACCTCTTTTTTCAATTAGTAGCGAAATTAACAGAAGTTGCATTCAGAAAATTGGTAATATTATGGAAAAACATCATCGATGTGTCACATGTCGATGCAACAGATCTAGGATTAAAAAACAATGTTTATACAAAACTGTCACTTGTAACAACACTCGAAAAGTTTGTAACAATTTTTATAGTTTTAAGATGCCCACAATACACAAATCATTCTTTAATGTAATTCTCATTGTAATTTATCTCACAAATAAATATGAATTAGTATAATATATCTATTACAGATAGTAAATGTGGTAGCTGCATAATTAAAATCAATTCTTTCAAATTCCCAAAAACAGGTGTAACGCTAAGGAATGATAAAGTGATTGCTTGGTGGGTTAAGTAATGATCTATTTATATGATCTTTATAGTATATTATTTTATCATTAATATATTTCAATGGTCTAATTCATAGTAATTGTTACAGAATGTAAATACGTGTCCTGTGGATCGCCAGCCCTTTACTTTGATTCTGGTCCGTCAGCAACTAGAAGGCAAAGTTATCCGTCAGATTCCAGTCACTGTTCCGACAGAAACTATAGAGATTCCAGAAGATGCTACTTTCTGTGAGGTGTGTATATTTGTACTGAGATTTTCTTCTTCATGTTATTGTCATTTAATCAAATAATTTTCTCTACAGTTGCCTGCATTGTGAATGTAAGCCTGTGATATTTTGGAATTAGTGTCCAGTTTCAGCGAGCTAGCAGATGAGGTTATTGAACAGAAAAAGAATGGATCTTTGTCTTTCTGAAATTAAACATAGTTTTCAATTTCAAAATTCCTTATTTCTAAAATGCAAATGTTGCACATGGAAGTGTCAAGCTTACAACTTGATGTTTAATAGTTTAAAATAGACAAAAGTTACATAAGTTTCTCAACATTTATGTTGAAGGGAAGTGATAGTTGTTATTTTTAGAAGTTGAAATAGAACCAAGAATAAATAGCCTGTATATAGTGTTAATATTTTTAAATTTATAAAACTTTTTAAAATGAATTGTCATGTTTTATTTTAAGAGTTATTCTTAAGGTTTTTTTTTTTTTTGTTTAAATATAATATTGTCTAAATTATTCTTTGTAGTTGCTCCAAACGTCTTCATGACCCCACTATAAATCTTCACTGGCAAAAATAAAATTAAACTGTTTGTTCGTATTTTTAAAATAGGACATTATCCTAAGTACATTAGCATATTTCAGAAATGTTTCAGACATTTATTTTTAAAAATATAGGCCTGTGCCGTATATGGTACTATGGGAATTGACAGAGTTACATATAACGAAAATTTCATTGATAATTTAAATTCAAATACAAACATCTGCTTGAGTTAGCAATTATAGATCCATTATAGTCTTACTCAAGAAGAAGTGGATTTATTGTTGGCTGGCAACTCTTTTGATGGGAAGGTCACAGAACTCTTTATCAATACTTATTGCAGATGTTGAAGGTCGCTCTCGTTTAGAAATATCTTGAATGAATTGTTATACCTACTCTGCAGTTTCAATTTGAATTCACAAAAGTCCATGACACTAAAACCATCGAAAAAAAGAACAATTTAAAGTGGATACAAGTAGTCCATAATATAGTGCATGAAAGGGTGGCCCATTGGTCGCACAAACACATTTTCATTCATAAAACTGTTATGATACAGTACATGATGAATACATACTAGAAGATAACTTACCTAGAAATAGGTTAAAGATACAGAAATATTTGATAACTTGAAAAACTGTATGTTAGAGCTAAGCTGGCAATCACTGTACTGAAATAGTTTGAAGATTCACCCCCAGGGTGCTATGAGTCTTCAACTCTGATTGGTGAATTTGCCGCAGATGGACCAATGAGTTGTAATGTATGAAATTGAAAAGTATGTTTAAGTTAAAAATTAATTCAGTAGAGTCTTGGTTACCCGATCTTCTGGGGGAATATTTCATGTAAACTAATTTTACGCAAATGTTGTGCGAGAGAGTCCCTTTCTTTTGCCCGACGGAACGCCTTATATTTGCGCACCAGGGAACAGGTTGGTAACCTCATTTTTGCTTACATAGCTCTTTCACTGAGAGGTCATCTTCTGCATCGTTTCCCTCTTTTGTTACTGCCATTTTGTTAGGTTGTTGGTTGTGTTTTGATTTTGCCGTGTCTAATAGTTGTGGCAATGGCTTCAAAATGTAAAAAGGTGGTTGTATCAATGGAAAAAAAACAAAGTCTTAAAGAGATTAGACAATGGTGAAACTTTATTAAAAGTGGCGCAAGATTATAACGTGAGTAAAACAACAGTAGGAGATAGGAAGAAGAATTGCAATGGTATTTAAAAATTGTGTTCTCAGTGAGACACAACAACTGCTTTGGAAAATTGGAAGACTATGAAAAAATGTGAGTTTGAAAAAATAAGCGAAGCTTTGTATATGTGGTTTACTCAATATAAAGATAAAGGTATTCCGATATCAGAACCAATCTTACAACAAAAAGCCATAAAGTTTCAAAATGAACTTAACAAAGGTAAACCTGTCATTCCGCGGTCAGGCAGTATGTGGGAATGACAGACTCGGAATCAGATGCTTCGTCATAAGTGTCTGTGGATTGGTCGAATCTTGTATTACTTGTATTACTCGGGCCTTTACACAATTTCAACGTCATTTTTATCATTTTCTGTGTTATCCGACCTTGCCGTGGCCGGTTTAGGTCGGATAATCGAGACTACTGTACATATGACACTCTGGTCAGTAAGAGGATAAAGAAAGAGTTCAAACAAAATCTGTTAATGAATATAGGCTAAATAAATGTTTTTTAATGTTGGTATGTTATGACAAAAAGACATGTTCTTAAGCGTGGAACTTCTGTAGTTAATTTTAGTTTCTCAATGTGCTTATTCCAACTCAGACGTTGGTCAGTATATAGTCCTAGGAAGTGTGTGCTGATTTAGCTTTTGATCATTGTGAGTTAAATTTAACCAATGATTCCCTTGTTTTTTCCTTTTTTTTTGAACTGTCTTAAATCGTTTAAAGTTAGATTTTATAAATTTGAAATTAAATCAATATGTTCTATTAGGTAGTTTAAAATATTTTCTAACTCTGTGTGAATTTCAATTCTTTTTATTGTGTTTGTTATAATGATCAAAATGTGAGCTATTATAATTCAAACAGTTTGCCATTTGGTATATATGTCAGGTTTTTATTAATATTGTTAAAATGCCATAAGAATAAAGAAAATCCTAGTCTTAATATTGATACTTGTGGAACACCCTAATTTAATTTTTACCAGAGTTTTGTTGTAAGTGAAGTTATCATAAGCGTATTGGTGTCTGTTTGTGTCCCTTTACCCATACACAATTTGTATGAGTCTTTCTGTATGAGATTTTAGTGTGAAACAATAAATAGTTAAATCAATGTTATGTAATAATTCATTTTATTGTATCTTCACTGTGTTTTATACAGTATAAAATTTATGTTATTTCAAAATGATAACCAACCATTAAAAAAACTTTCGGGTAACAGTTTAAAAAATTTGTAACAATGAAAAGACATTTTAAAACGGAACAAGAGAACATAAATTAAATTAATGTTTTTATTTTATAGCGGATTAATTTCTTCATAAAACCAAAACTTCACTTGAAAGCACAACAACCACCAAAGTACAGTACTCACCTAAGCACTGTGATAAATTGAATAGTATGTTATGTATGTGATGACTCCCATTTCTCTTCAGTCTCCTACAAAATTGTTGAGCACCAAATGTATATAACGTCTTAAGCTTTGCAGTGTGAAAACAACAAATTTGTCGCCTTCAGCTTAGTTATAAAATTATTCATTTATATCCGGTCTTAATGTGAAAGGTTTAGTTGGATATGTTATTGTATAGGACATTTTTTGTATGGTTTCCAAAATATTTTCTTATTTTTAAACTATAGTAGCAACTACCTTATGAGAGTAGAAGTTTAACTTTATGATGCTGTTACAGGTTTGTGGTCTGAGTGACCGGGAAGACCGCATGTTGCTGTGTGATGCATGTGACCATGGCTACCACATGGAGTGTCTCAACCCTCCCCTGGACCATGTCCCTATTGATGAATGGTATTGTCCGGAGTGTGCACCTCAGCGTGGAACAGTCAGTGTCTATAACCAATATTCAGAATTAGTTTCTTTAGCTAAGTATTTTTAACTGTGAAACTGATATGAATTTTATATTATGACTCATTTAGTGTCTATTAACACATGGACTGCTAAGAAAAAAATTGGAAACTTTGTACAACTGAAACAAACTATTAATAACTTTATGCTAGTTGAAGTAGTTTTATTTGATCTAAGAAATAATGCTGCAACATTATTCAGTAGAGGAAAGTATATTATTGTTATTCCAGGATTCAGTGGTGTTCCCTGCATTCTGTACAAGGTTAAACATGAAGGCACACATAAACATTATTTGATGCAAAGCACAGTAACTAAGGTGAGGGGGCAACAAAAACTTGTCCCCCCCCCGTGGTGTTATTAACCTGTTTTATGCTGTTGTGCACTCAGCATAAAAGTATTATAGTTTGTTTATATTTGGTTTGAAAAAGAATCAGATATTTTTTTACAAAAAAAAACCCAGGAAAATTCGCAAATTAAAAAAATGGTTTTGATTGGCCACCCTGTTACTGTTACTGTGATGTTACAGAGCAGGAGAGTTATCCCGTAATTTAGGCTCGCTCAGTGATGGAATACTAGCATTGTTATCTCTCTTATTTACAATGTTACAGGGCACAATGCTTTGTTCGTCACAGAGTAGGAGATTTTTCCGCTGAAACAGTATTTCCATTTTTAAGGCTAAATTATTACAATTTTTCTAAACATTTTTGTGCCAGTATTGGATAATGACATCTAACATCATCCGAATTGTTACATGTTGTTTGTCAATATAGGAATGGTGGACTAAATTAAGTAAACTTTCTTGTGTTACAAAATTTTCACAATAGAAACAAGTTTTAGTGTTATTTTGTTTTTAATTTGTGGTAGGGTTTAAGTTTTTACATGTGTTTTTAAGTTTATTAGTGTTTGCTGAATTGTTATTCCGTTCATAGATGCGTAGATCTACTGGTATTGATCATAGCATACACACAGAAGAACAGGCAAGTGAGAGAAATGAGAGCCAGTCTCGTGACAGGCCGAGGCCTCGTATGGTCCCACGTACACGACACTCTGAAAGAGTTCGGACCACTCTACGCAATCGCAGGGTCAACAGTCAACTTTTTGGTCATCAGGTAATTTGAATATCTCCCAAAGATATGGTGATGATAAACTTTACAGATGAAGTTGTGAGGGATGACTTTATGACATGCAAGAAATCGGTAATGTGATGGGCAACAGTGAATTTCTACCTTGCACACATTAACTTGTTTTTGAATCAACATTTATTAAACAGTTTTTGTACTGATCTTGATTGTATAAATCTAAATTTGTAGAAAACCATAACAGTGACTGAAAATTCAGTTACTTTTTACATCTAAGTGCTTTAGGATGTCTTTGGTGACTGAGTAGGGCTGATGCACTATCAATTAAAAATATAGACTTTTTAAAGGAATTTCATCTGTTTGGTTGAATGAAACATTTAGTTTTTAAAGGTGATTTATGTGGTTTTGGATAATTGTAAAATATATACGTTTGTATGTTTTAGTTTTTAGAATAATGGAATAAAAAAATATGTATAGAATCTATTTTAAATGCATGTAAACTCCTTAAAAATCTTATATTTTAACAAAAAAACAATAGTTTTTTCTTCAGGCGATTACATCCTCTGGAGTGGAGTCAATGGAAGGGGACGGTAACCCAGTAAGACGCAGGGCCAAGCCAAGAAGAAATAGAGTTAGGAAAAGGCTGCCTGGAATTAGAATCAAGAAAATAGTTACAGATGATGGTGTGATTGAAGTAAAACTTAAACGTAAAAGGAGGAAAAAGGTAAATGTCATCGATATGCAGGATATAATTAGTAACTAGGCTTATGTTTAATTAAATTAGTAGTAATGCAATCCATTTGTTATATCTTCCACTATTTTGTGGAAGCTCTATCAATTAAGCCAAAGAATTTTAAGATTAGAATGAGAAGCATTTTAATAACTTTGAAGGTGTGTATATATTTATAATATACACATATATATACATGTGTATATTATAGATTATCTGTACTTAGAGAATATTTAATATTCTACACAGTTGAAATATTTGAGTAACCATTCTCCTAGGTTTTTGGAATTATTATAAACTATGATGTTGGTCTGTCAGCTGACATAGTCGTTATATTCATAATTTACTTCTAAAATCCGAGTACTATACAGTATCAACTGTCATTATGTGACAACGGTGCATGTGAGCTACAACAATAAATTGAGTACTGAAACGTTCTGCTCAAAATGGCAATGGAAAGAATGAACAATATTGAAATGACACTGTTCAGCAGCCAAAATTGTTATTTTATTTCAAAATTATTTTTGTACTCTGTTCTAATATAAAAACTTATGTAAAATTTAAGATAAGTCCTATATAAATATTTTTGAAATTTATACATGTTTTTATTTTCATGGTGTTTTAACCAAAAGAAACCTAAAACCTGCAATTAGTAAGGATATCATATTTACAATCCAACAATGTAATGTTATAATCAGCTGATTAGAGCAGCTAATATATTTAAGAAAAATTTCTTAAAGTTGATATTGTTGGATTTGTAATTAAATTGTCTAATTAAAATGTAATAACTCTATTTTTCATGTAATTTTTAAGATATTTGTTTAAAGTTTTTAGAAAGCCATCATTTTGGAAATGAAGTTGTTTTAACCCTAGAACTGGCGGTCATTTCATCCTGTAGTGTCAGGCTGTTTTGGAGCTTCGCGCAAGGTTTTTTAAAAAAAAATATTTAAAATATCAAATAAAAGCAATATAAATAAAAGTATACATTTTTGTGTTCAGGATTAAACGTATAATATTACACTATATAGTAAAATTAACCATACAACATTTTTTAATAAACACTTTTTTTAATCAAATATAAAATTTACGAAAAATATTTCTTAAATTTGGGGGGACCATACCTAGCAAATGAAGTTATAGTGAGATATATTTAAAAGTGAGATAGCCATTCTGTGTCAAATTTTATCTAGTTTCAGAAAAACATAAACATTTTACACATTTGTGAAAGCATCATAAAGCTATAGAACAAAAAGCAGCGATGCGTATAAATTCTGAAAATCGGGTGTACACGTAAGACTTTGGTAAAACAAGTTTTGCTAATACATTTATCTATGAATACATGTTATATTGCATATTTTCTTACTTAGAATAAAATAGAATGTACAGTACTAATGAAATAATTTCCATAAATTATTTTTTGAAAAGTAAAAAAAGTTACATTTTGCCATTATTTAATAATTTTGCGAAAAATTTTCATTCAGCAAAATATAAAATGGTTTCTAAAGCTTGTACTATAACAAAATTTATAAATTTATGGTTTATAATATAAGTAATAGGAAATATTATGTAGTTAGAAAACTATAAATATAACTAAATATATGGAAAAATTATAGAATAACCCAAACAGTTATTATATATAACCAAAGAAATTGCAGGAAATGTATATTTTATTGTGAAAACTATCTATTTACCAAAACTAAATAGTTACTTCAGAGCTAAAAGAGTGCTATAAATAACATTTGGTAAGTGAAAACAATAACAAACTATGTGAAATGAATTTTAGCCAAGTCATTTTGCCATAGCCTACACAGAGCCAATAATTTCTCAAACATATTTCAGTAAATAGAAATTGATTTATTCTAAAATATATATGTTTACACTACTACGACATCCAACAACACACTACATATTAAATACGACACTAAAACACGCATAAAACTATTAAAACTTACAAATATCCACAGCTCGACACGAAAGTGATACCGAACGGTCGCAGCAAAATGGCGGTCACAACAAACGGCGTCGCGTTTTCTTTTACGTTCAAAATAACAAGCTTGCTACGTCATAACCATAATACAAAGAGGAATAAAACTTATCTGTCCCCTAGCATTTTTCTTCGTGAATCCAATGGTGCATGAATTAAATCGATACGTTGCCGGAGTATATTGTAAAAAGTAATTATACAAGGGAATGTTTGACCGACAAACTTTTGTCGGTTAACACTACAGAAGCAGCAATGACCGACAAAATTTTGTCAATTAACAATTGGAGGGTTAAAATTATTTTTTTATAAATAGGCCTTTAATTTGTATGTATCAGCTTTTTTAACTCGAGTTTGATTATTTAACGGCCAGATCAAGAAAAACTTAGATTTAATGTGTTATTAGAAGCATTCTATGTAACAAAATTTCAGACAGTATTATATAAAAAACAAAAGTACAATATTCATTACTTTGTAATGATGCAACAACATGCTTAAAAGTATAAGAAAATAAGATTCTAAAAATAAGGTTGTGCTATGTGGATTACTTGAAAACACTTGGAAAAATTTTCTGAGCTGTGGAAAATATTTTCGCTTATACAAATATAATATACAAAATACATCTCTTATTTTCTCACATGAAATGCAAATTTAAAAAGCGGGTTTTCTCAGATGTTATTGTAAAAAATTTATTTGAATAAAGCCTTATTTTTTCCCCAATAGAAAGTGAATAATGCTGCAATATCTTTTGGTGGTATCCAAAAACTCCACATTTGCCATAAAATGTTGACTTCTATTGAGGTTTAAGGTGGAAATATGATAAATATTTCGAAGAATCAATTAAAAAACCTGGAAGAAGAAAAAAATACAAGTGGAAACTAATTTTTAAATACAGGCATTGGAAGAAAAAAGTTAAAACAATTAAAGTAGTCAAAAAAAAGGAGAAGGATAAAATTAATAAATGATAAATTAAGTTCTAAAAGAGAAAAGGCAAATAAAGAGTATTTAATACCTTTACATGCCAGTCATTGTCAATATTGTCCATTACACATTATATCAAACTATTGAAATACAATTGTATGTCGTAGATAGTTGTTTCAATCTCAAAAAGTAGTTTTTCTGAAGTTTTTTAAGTACTTTTATTCTGTATTGAATTATTGTTCTTGTATTATTTTCTGTAAATAAATTGTTTGTTTATAACTAAATAAACTTGGGGAATGTTGGCTTGCTAAGGAGATGGTGGATAACAATAGTTTTAAAATACAATTTTTTATTTAACTTTAAAAGTTCTCCAAAATAACTATTTATTATAAGCTGATAATGTGAAAATTGTTACATATACTCATTGAAAATCAGGGAAATTAAATCTAGTATTTTTGTTTAAACGCTAATAAAGTATATATTTTAAAATATATTTTGTGTGTTTAAAACATAAAGCATTAGCTTATTTACAAGGCGATACTTTTTCTATGCCATAAAAAATATATTAAAAAAGATGTAAAATTTAAGAAAATCATATATTTATGTAAATTATACCACTATACATGTGACTTTTTGGAAATTTTACAATTTTTGTTTACAGCCATTTTAAAAATATAAATTTTTACTTTTAATAATTTTTACCTAGCAACTTGTGCTCAGTAAAATGCCTAATCAGAATGCATAAGTAAAGCGTATAAAGTAATTCAAGGAGGTCCATAACAATATTTTATTTAAAGCATATCATGTTGGATATAAACAAATGCAAATTCACAAAAGAAGAAATTCTAGTAGAAAGGGTTAAGATATTTTTAACTATAATATAATGTGTACAGGTTACTCTTATAAAATGTATGTGGACTAAAACTTATCAATTATTTTCTTAGAAACGTAAAAATCGCACAGTGAGGTCAGCACCTCGCACCGTAAAAGGAAGACTAGCTAACAAACTTGGAATGTGCAAGCCGCGTATGACCAACCAGATGATACCAGAAACACTGAATAGACAAGAGTTGGTCAGTGCTCCCATCAACCATCAACGACACCAAGCGGGTATTCCTACACTTGACATCTTTGGACGCAGGGATCAACTAGACTATTTCTCTGGGTTGGTTTATTTATAATAATTATCATTACAATGTAAACACACATTTATCGGAGTAAACATCTAGCCTACTCCATAATGGTTTGTAGTTTACTAGTAATGGGCAAATCCAGAATTTTAGAATCTGGAATCCAGTTCCAAATTTTCAAAATCAATTGCCCACTCTCGCAATTTGAATTCTAATAGCTTTTTTTAACTTCAGAATTATTCAAACAAAATTATCTCCAATCCAATTTCTGCCAGTTTTAAATCTTTGGAGACTGTCCAGTAATATGAAAAGTAATCCAAGAATACCATTCTATTTTATAGGAATTTGCAGAGATTCACAGGAATAGCTACATGTTAGGGACTAAGTAATGTTCCCTACTTTTTACTTTAATTTGGTAGTTCATAATATGGGATTCTAGAATAAATTCCTTTAATCTGTAAATAAAATGGGCACATATCTGTATTAGTTGTAAAATGTATTTGAACGGAAAAACCCCTGAGTTGTGATAAGTAGAATATTAAGACTGGTAATTTTCATATTGCCGATCAGCAGTCATCTGTGAATAGACACAGCAGTCTCGCAGAGATGCACAAACATATATGTATAAAATACTAACTGCAAGAAAAATATTTACGAAGTATGAAAATTTGTTAAAGTTACTAAACTTTACCAATCTTTTATAAATAAATCATTAGTTTTCTAGTTTCCCGGTTGTTATTAGGTAAACTAGGCAGCAGTTAAAGGGGGTGGTAGAAAGAAGATAAATTTGCATAAATTATTGTCCTTTCACTGAGCAAAAAAGTTAGATAAATAGGAAGAATTTTATGTTGTAGTGTTCCTATAGAGTGGAGCGATCAAGTTCGTGGTGGGTATATTTGATCTTAGTTGTTTCAGCCATGATAATGCATGCATTGTTCTCTAATTTTGGCTTTAAGTCATAAATTAATAATATTAACTTTTTTAGTGCCTCAAAGGCAATTATAGAATTATTGTTCAACGTGACTTGCCCCCTTTGCCCCCCCCCTGATCCACTACTAAATCATGTGGCAAGATAAATCAAGAAAGATTGCTTATGTAGACTTTAAACTTTGCATGAAACTTCATTTCTACATAGACAAGAATGAGTTCTATTATATTATATTTTCAACCATGGTATGTGGCCTCATTTTCTTTTATTTTTATCGGTCAGAGGAATGTTAAACTTTCGCTTCTGTAATATTGTTTGTCTGTCTATCGGTCCACAGGAGAATAAAATGAGCTGTAGACTTTAACTTTTGCATGTAACCTCAGCGAAACCTGTTACACAACATGTGGTGTGGCTTACTCTTACATTGTTTATCTGTTTACTATGCGTATAAAATAGATTACATATAATCATTTTTTTAAATAAAAAATACCAATACAGGTTAAATGGAAATTCAGTTTTAATTTCTTTGTATTAGAAGCCTTATAGAAGTTAAGTTTAGAAATCCTAGGTAATATACCTCCTATTATCAACTAAATAAATACTATTGCTTCATGTATTGTTTTTTATTAGAGGACCTGATCCACTTTTAACCTTTATTCTACCTGTCCTCATGGGTCATTGGCTTTTGTGTAAATCCTATCAAGTAGAATAAAGAGGAGACTCTTGATTGATACTGATTGATGGTACTAATAAAAACTGTATGGTCACAGACAGGATTGGAACCTGTGCTATCTCTAACTCAGATCCAAATTCCAACAACTTAGACTGTGTGACAATGGCTGTCCCAGCTTTAAACATTATCTACAAGGTTTGTACTTAATTTTATCACCTTTTTTTTAGAACTGATGAAGAAGATGGAATAGAATCAGTGGATGGTGGTGTTGGATTATTATCAAGAGCCCGAGTAGCAAGGCCCCATGATCATTTCATCAATCGTAAGAAAGCTGCAACCATCTTGTCTTCAAATTCCATTAAAAAACCACTCAAACTTGAAACACTTTCATCACCATCTAACGGAAATCTCTTAGATTCTATTCTTGATAGTCAGACACTCTGGCATTCAAAGAAAATGGAAATCAAAAGTAAATCTGATGGCAGTCTTCAAGTTATATTACCTAAAAAAACAAAAACCGAAATATGTAAAGAAACAAAAATAGATGTAAGGAATACTGTTGCACCAGTGGTTGAGACTCCTATGTTCCCTGGTGGAAGAGGAAACTCGGGAACATATAAACCAGACAATTCAAGTAAAGGAGGAACAGGAAACAGTCAAAGTGCATCTAGAAGTAGCTCAGAGCAGTCATTTACAGAGAGCAGCAGCTATCAGTCATCTGGCTCAGGTGGAGCAGGTTATTCAAGATATGAAAACAATGTTGGGCCCGCACCACTTAGAGGTGTAGCTCCAATCCGGTTCCGTATGAATATTCCTCCTCGAAGACCAAATATCCATTCATATCCAACAGACAATATCCCTCCACCTCCTCCGTTACGATTGAGATTACCGATAGTAGAAATGGCCTTTCCATCAACAAACTCGCCTGAATCATCTCCTACTAGGGAAGAAGAAGAAATAGATATTTACAGTGATATTGAACAAGAGGCAAATGTGAATGAACATGAAACAGAGGAAAAATCATTTGGAGTATTGGAACCACCTCCAGAACCTCCATTTTTGATGACTATGGAGCCCCCTCCAGAACCTCCAGCTATTCTAATGAATATAAATGATGATGCTAGCGATGATGAGCCCAGTGGGCTTGTAATCGATGACCCACCACAAGGTGATGTGTACGATCCTTGTGCTGTTAACTCAGATGATTCTTCTGCTGAGGATACACCTCTGTCCAAACCTCCAGGTAGTGTATTTAATGTAAGCTAGATTTAATGTCCAAATACAATTAAACATTATTTGTAATTTAAACAACTAAAAATATAAGTACAAATGGATCTATATATTTTAAAAAGTGTATACACTAATATATTACCAAATCCAAATCAGATAAAACATGAGACATACTATCAAGTATGATAGTCTACACTTGTTCAATACATAAGCAATTGTTCTTTATAATATTGAAGAATATCTTCGAGTAAAAATCCTCAGCCTTACAAGTTTTTCTAAACATTGAATTAATTAAAACCAAGATTTATAAAGAAGACCTGGAAATAATTAAACACACACCCAAAAGCAGAAAACTCTACACCTTAGAACAATTTCATTTATTACAACAATTAAGACAGAACACACAAATATCCTGAATGTACTCTCAAACTAACATTATATTTGGTGCCTTAATGAAATTTAACGAACACAAATTATAATTTTTCACCTCTAAATAGGTACATGACAATATACGAGTGTCAATATGAAAGCTCCACTTCAGATACACTTTAAATCATTCAACAATCCCAAAACGAGTGATTGAAATGTAAAATAAGTCTTCCTATTTGCATCTGTTATTGAAGATGATTTAATCTCTGTCGAAATTGGTCTTGCAACAATGTAATAATGATTGTTAAGTAATCATTTATCTATTAATGCTAGAGGCTTTCACTATGTGTAATAATCAATTTCTAAGTTATTGAGGTTATTATTTCTGGATAATATCAGTAAATAAATACATTTATGAAACTTATTTACATTAAATAAACAATATAAAAGTTAACTTTGTATATATTATAACGAAAACACAAAATAAATTTGTACACATTGTAAATTTTCATAATATATTTATATATATATATATATATATATATTTAAGTAATCTACTATATATCTGAAGTCGGTTTACAATTCTGAATAGATTTCAAAAAGTTGTATTCTTTTCTTAGCTCTATACACTCAAATTTAGGTATAAATCACAATCGTGGATTTTATTTCAAAAATCTGCATAACATGTTAAATTATGTGTGTGTGCACGTGCGTGTGTATATGTGTCCGTATGCATGTGTTTGTGCGTGTAAATAAATATGTATTAATATTTTCTTTCTACACTAAGTTGTATAAATTGGAATTTCTGCAATACTTTTATATAGTTTTTTAAGGATTGAAAAATCATACAATACAGTGAACATATAATGTGCAAAACCAATTTTAAACCATTTTCTTGTTTTTTAATAAGTAAAATTATGTTCAACATGTTACATTTGGAACATTGTTTGTGGTTGATTAAATACAGATTGGTTTGATCTAAACTGCTGTGCCACTACAGAGTTTCCTTGCCACTTCTAGGGTTAATTGAAGGAGCACATAACAATAACAACTTTCCCATATAAAGTGGCAGTGTGGAGTTTAATATACAATTATTTTTATAACATACTACTAGCATACATTTTGATGGGTGTGTTATTGTTCTAGGTAGAAACCCTAAAACATAACTACTGCATTAACTTACAGTAATTATTTATAGTTAATGTAAAGACGATAGTTTTAAGATTTGAAGTATTGAATTTAGTACAATTCTTTTTACTATATAAAACTATTGTATTGTGTGTTTCTGTTTTTATTTTAGAAGTTCCAGTGGCACTAAAAAACTCTGACTTGGTGGCAGACTATTCTTCAAATTCCTGTCCAAATATGGAAACCCCCTCTTATAATCCAGAACTACCAACATATTTGAGTACCCCTATCATTGGCCCTTTGCCTCGACCTTCATCGCACAATTCATCTGAAGCTGAAGATAGTGATGAAGAGTGTCCAAACTTCTCGATGTATTCTGCAGCTAGTATGAACCTTGCTCATCGGGGATTGCCTGTACCAGTCTCTAACTTAGATATTCCAATCCCCCCATCAGTTGAGGAAGACACTATACATAATAAACGTTTTGATGATATTCCTTTACCAGAGGCTGAGTCTTCGAAATCTGACATTAAAGAAGACACCTTGAATATTCCAATTCCTCAAGAGACAAATAAAGAGGTTTTAACTGAAGGCAGTATAAAACTGACTGACATTGCCACTAATCATAGTGAAGATTCTAAAGATTCTTTAAATGTCCAAGATGAAACTGCTACAGAAGTTACAAATGATATTCAAACTGATGAGTTAGAGAAGAAGAGTGTGAAGAGTGATGACGATGAAGAGGATCAAGATGAAAGTGGAAATGAAGAAGATGGAGTGGAAGCTGATGATCAAAATGCTGATGGTGAGAGTGAAGGTGATCATAATATGACAGAAGATTCAGAAAAAGTTCTAAAATCTAAAGTAGTAAAAACCAAAGGCTCTTCTGAAGCAGGAGAAGATGAATGTAGTACTCAGGGTGATGTTTTAGATTTAGCTATTGAATCTGAAGCTAATCTGGAAAATAACATTCCACATGATGATAGCGAGGAACATAATGGAATAGACTTAGCTAAAAGTCCCATTGAACTTGAAGAGAATGGTGAAAAAGTTCTTGACAGTGGAGATAAATCTGATGGTTTGGTTGATATAACTGATGAAGAAATGAGTGTTTATGATGGCCAAGATAATGCTAATGATTTAGAAAAGCTCAATGAACAAGTGTTAGAAGAAGTACAACACAGAAAAAGTGGGAGCAAGTCCTTATACTCAGATGATGACAATAGCTTAGTTGGAGGCGCTACATCAGCAGTTTCTGCTGGAACATTGAACAATTCAGATAATATTCAACCAGCAACACTTCCTGGTTTGGAAGGACTTGAGACTGAGACAATATCAGAATCTGAAGATGTAAATTTTGATGAACTACCAATGGATGGAAATGAACATCATGAAATTCTCATAAATGATGAAGATTTGATATCCTCTAAAAGAAAGAGGAAGAAAAAATACCGTAAAATAAGTCATACTGAAGACGGAAAAGGAAATGAGCCTTTAGAGTTTGAGGAAGGTGAGATTATTGAAGATAAACCAAAACAGGTACCTAAGAAAGACAAAAAATTTAAACTTACTCCAGATAACGAAGTTAAAACTGATGAAAATGTTGACACCATTAAATCAAAGACAACTGTAGTGGAAAAGGAACCAGTTGAGAAAAAAACAAAGAAGAAGAAAGAGAAAAGTTCTACAACTAAAGATAAAAATGAGAAATCTAAAGAACCAAAAGAAAAGACACTAAAACCTGGAGAGGCAGATGAAAATATATCGTGGAAAAAACTCTCAAAAAGCAATAAAGAAAGAAATTATAGGGATGGTAAAGAAAAAGATGAAAAAGAGAAGGATCGAGAGAACAAGGATGAAGGATTATCTAAAAAAGAAAAACGTAGTAAGGAAAAGCGCAAAGAGCTGGAACGTTATAATGTTAGACGACTCATTAGTGAAAAACCAAAACGTCCTAAGAAAGATGAATTTGGTCGAGATATATCACCATCAAAATCAGGCTCTTCTTTGTCGCCCTATAGGCCACCTAGATATAGGTCACCTTTAAGAACAAGGAATCGAAGTCGTACAAGAAGCAGGTCATGGAAATCAAGAAGCAGGTCAAGGGGGAGAAGGAGACAAAGTAGATCTCGAGATAGAATACGTTCACGTGATAGATCAAGAAGATCACGCTCTAGAGAAAGGTCAAGAAAAAGGAGTAGATCGAGAAATAAAGCCACTAACAGATCTCGTGAAAGGAGAAAAACTCCAGATAAGTTTGATAAGAATGACAAACCTAGAACTACTCATAGGAGTTTGAGCAGGACTAGAAGAAAATCTCAATCACGATCACCACACTCAAGGAAGCATCGGTCTGTATCATATAGTAAATCATGGACCCCTTCATGGACAAAGTCTTCTGTATCGCGATCATTATCTAGAGGTAGAAGAAAGTCCAGAACAATTTCACGCACAAAGTCTAGATCCTGGACTAGAGAACAGAATGTCACTTCAATAAGAAGCGCACGGAAAAAGGATCCGCCAAAAAATTTAACTGTGATTGTTACTAATAAAGATGCATTAAAGAAAAAAGAAAAGAAAAAACCCTCTAAGAAAAAGGATGATCGTCGGAAGAAAAAACGAGGCCAGTCTCCCGCACCATCAAAAGAAGTTTTCACTTCAGGTGATAATATTCTTGTGAGTGTAAATTTCAAGAATGCCAATAAAAATCCAGAACTTATCCCTGCATCTACCCCGCTATTAAGAGAAAGTTCAAAACGTAAACGTGATGATACTGATAATTCTGCTAAAAAGAAAAAACCCAATAGTTCCAAAAAATCACCTGGAGTGAGTAAAAGTAATCGTTTAGCAAAAATAAATGAAGTTACTCGAAATGCTAAACCAGTGGCTATTATAGATTTGGATTTATCTCCTTTCAGAGAACAAACTCCTTCACCCAAAGAAGTTATAGTTTTAAGTGATAGCGGTGATGAAGGTGATAAACAACATTCTGAAGCTCAAGGTGAAATAAATAGACTAGGTCATAGTGGAATCACTCAAAGTATGTTGTCACTTTCATCAATTGACCATGGTCAGAAAAACTCAATATCTCAACCTGAATCACCTCTTTCAGCCAGTTTTCTACTGAATAGTTCAGGTCCAAAAACTCCACCAGAACCACATATAAAGTTTTCCATATCAACCAAACCATCTCAAATAAGAATTTTATCTAATCCTTTAATAGAAACTGAAGAAGAAATGCAAGACGAAAACATTGAAAATGACGATGATGAAATTCTTCATAAAGGTCCAAATACACCACCTGAACCTCCTCCAGATCTGAACACTCCTGCCTCTCCTCCAACAACTCCATATGATCCTTTTGATCCTACAAAGTCTAGGTCACCAAGTCCACAACCACGAAGTAGTGAAACTGGACAACAACTTAACACGTCACGAGAAGACAAATTAGACAACTTGCAAAGTGATGACAATGAACACTCAAGACTAGTAGAACTGAGAACATCTACTCCTCCGAATGAACCAGAAGATGGCAAAAAGACACCTGAGCCACCTAAAATACATTCAACGCCTAAAACAGATCCAAATAATACAGATACTTCACCAAAGGTATCTCCACCAACAGGGATATCAGAAGCAAACAAAATTAGTGAAGATACTTTAATGAAACCTATACAAAAATTGTTAGCAGGTGCAAACAAACTAGATGTAACAGTACACAAATCACCTGAAAAGCTTATAACTGTTGTAATAAGTCAACAAGTAAAAAACACAAATCAAACACCAAAACAGACAAGTCAGCCTCTCAAAACAACACCAAACAAACACCTCACTCCTAAAAGCAATGCAAAACATCAATTATTTAGTAGTTCATTGTTAAAGCAGGTCCCTATACTAGGCACTTTACCTTTATTGCCTGGCCCTCCTGTATACACACCGTCACTAACTTTAAACAACAGTAAGATGAGTGGCCGTGTACAGCAAAATGGGGACCCCTCTGATGACATGGATATAGATCCAAGCTCCCCTTACTCTCCTGGATCTAGCGAAGGTGATGACCTCTTTGAACCTCCAGTTGCAACTCCTCCACGGAGCTCCTCAAAGCCAGCATCAAAAACCAAACCTTCATCTGGAAACAAGTTTGATTCTCTATTTGGTTCATCTCCAGCTAAACCAAGACACGGAAGACATACATCAAAGACAACTAAAAAAGGAGTTAAACCAAAATCAAAAGGTAAGAATTAGTTTACAAGACTTAGTTATTAGCTCTTAGCTTAACTATACATAATCTATCTACATATTTCTAGTTTTTTTCATACATGAATTAATATGCTTACAGCATGTGTCAAGTAGACCAGAATCAAATTTAGCTTATTCATTAAATGATGTAAAAGCATTAACCTGTTGGATCCCGTAGCCGCACAGTTGCGACTGAGGCAAGTGTGCAGTCGTGGCCCGTTGCCGTACTGTTGCAGCCGCGCGCAGAGCGTTTTATTTTTGCGTTTTCTTCAACTCAATTCGCTAAATTAAATGACGTTCAATTTACCGGGTTACTCGGGAGAACACTGGCTTTCTCGTGAGGTATATTTTGTTTCGCGCTACGATACTTGGCAGCCTGTTTTTACTCTAAACGTCGAGGCGTTTCAGCCGGTTGCTGTTGTTTGTACACAATAATTATGGCTTCGCGTAAGCATGAGTTGTTTGATCAAGATATTAATGAATTCTTGAGTCATGACTCAAGAACTTTGTTCTTACGTACTTTTTAATAATTGTAATTTTTCAATTTATTTATTTATGAATAGCTGCCTTTGTCCCCCATACGATATATATATATATATATTAATGAATTATTGGGCAGTGAGTTTAGTGAACTATCTGATAGTGACGACGAAAGTGATGTGGATATTTTCAGTCGTGTAAGAAGTGGTGATTTTATTTTTAGTGAACTAGTTCGTGATGCAGACTTCAACCACGATTTAGGTTATCTCGATGAACCAGTACCAGGACCATCAGGTGATACTGTTTATTCAAATAATCGTCCAAATAAGCCTACTTTGGATAGTGTTGACTTGGTAATAAACGAGGTAGTTCAAAATTATAATCCCAGAAATGACTTTACTGGTAATGAAGGAACTGAATGTAGGCCTAACCTCAAACGTAGAAAGCTACCTCCAATTACCTATCCCTGGGTGAATGATACCAACTTTATTCCGCACATATTTCCATTTGACAGCTCAAAATCTGGAATAAATGCTGATTCTGGAATAAGTAAGGAATCTACAAACCTAGATTTTTTCTTGTCGTTGTTTCCAATGGAATTAGTATCACACATTGTTGAGCAGACTAATCTCTATTTTCATGAAGTCGTTTCTAAGCTGCCCAATGTTTCTAGATCTGAAATTGATAATTGGTACAATACCAATGAGAGTGAAATGTTATGCTTTTTAGCATTGTGTATCCTGATGTCCCATGTGAGAAAAAATAAAATAAAAGAGTACTGGTCTACCAATACAGTAATTCAAACACCATTCTTCGGTCAGGCAATGAGTCGAAACAGGTTTCTAATACTGTGTAGAATGCTGCATTTCAACAACAGTATTGTTACAAACTCTAAAACCTTAGGAAGATTACATAAGATAAACCCTATTCTCTGTTCTATAAACAAATCATTTACTGACAATTTCACTCCTTATGAGAATCTTGCATTGGATGAAACAATTTTCTTGTGGAAAGGTAGGCTACTTTTTCGCCAGTATATTCCTAGTAAGAGAGCAAGATTTGGCATAAAACTGTTTATCATATCTGATTGCAAAACAGGATACGTTCTAAATGTTTTACCATATATTGGTTCTGAAACTCAGCTAAATTTTGAAGACCTCAGTGATAAAGTAGGTATGTCAGGTCAGGTAGTGTTGACTCTTACAGAATCTTTTTTCAATCTTGGACACAAACTGTACCTTGATAACTGGTATGTCTCACCCTCATTAGCAGAAGAACTATTTAGTAAAAGTACAAATATGTGTGGAACATGCTTGCCAACAAGGCGTGGTGTTCCAAAAGAAGGCCTAAAAAAATTGAAAAAAGGGGAAACGGATTCACATCATGCACAATTTATGTTATATGAACGTTGGCTAGATCAACGGGAGGTTAGGGTTTTATCAACAATGCATGAACATGGTATGAAAGAAACTGGTAAACGTGATCCCCATACTGGTCAAAAGATTGTAAAACCCGTTAGTGTTCTGGATTACAATCAGCACATGGGTGCAGTTGATGCAGGTGATATGCAGTTGTCGTTCAACGAAACCGCTCGGAAGTCATTGAAGTGGTACAAAAAACTGTTTTTCCATTTGTTAGATGTAACCATACGTAATGCATACATTTTGCAGCATCAAATGACAGGAAAAATTCCTCAACTATCAGAATTCCGTAAGGAATTAGTGAGAGAAATCATTGAGAAACATTGTGAGATGAAAAAAGACAAAAGAGGAGGTCGACCTTCAGCAAATATTACACCACTTAGACTGACACAATGTCATTTCTTGGAGCCAATTCCAGCAACTGTAAACAAAGACAGGCCCAGGCGAAAATGTCATGTTTGTGCCAACACGACCAGAAGACCACAAAGAAGGCAAGACACTTACTTCATGTGTATCCCCTGCAATGTGTCTCTGTGTGTACACCCATGTATGATGGAATACCATACTTATAGGAACTTTTAGGCCTAAACCATACTCTGGACCATGTAAATAAAGTTTTGTTCTAATATTATTTATTTAGTTTGTTTATCCTAGTCTTATTGATTTATAAAAAATAAACTTACACTTGGAATCAAAATATATATATATATATATATATATATATATAAATTTAAATATGTATATTTGAATTTAGAAATATCAATAATATGAAATAAATAAACATAAAAATAAAACTTATGAGTATATGATTATGCAGATGCAAAAAATAACTATAATGCAAAGTAGTAACCAAGTGCCAGAAAAAAACCCGGGCCAGCAGATGCCCCTGTGCTGCCATAACCCGGGACTCAACAGGTTAAACGACGTAAAAGCAAGAAGGAGATAATGGAATAAAATCTGTTTATATTTAAATTTTTCTATTGTTTTCCACCAATCTTTTAGAAAGTATTGCACAGATTTTTCATGCATCTTTTCTTATTTGGAAAAGTGGTCCAGCCATACATAGGTGGTCCCATTCAAAAAGAAATGGGACAGTATATGACCAGTAAATCATTTTGGAAGTTGTCCATGAAAAAGTCATAAAAAGTAGATAGCAGAAATGTGGTTTTATTTAATTATTATAACTTACCTCAGTATGCAAGGAAACATTTAACTTCCTTTTAAGGATGAGGCGAAAAAAATGCTATACTAATTCCTGTATTATTTGTGACTAAGAATGTAATGTGCTAAACAGTTTTATTTTGTTATCATTAAAGCCTATGTGGCAGGTAGGAATTTCCAATAATTTCAAACCACCTTTAGCCAGGGTAAAACATTTTATATTTAAACATATATATATATATACACACTTTTAAAGGACATTTTTATACAACTACACAAATTACGTAATTAACAAAAATTACTGAACATGTGTTTGTTTACCGTCCAGCACCAGACGTTCTGCATGTAGGCATAGAAGACACATAGATATAATTATATAGGTAATAGGAACTGCAAGTTAAATATTATTTACAAAACTATGATAATGTTTCAATTTAATTGAACGCGTTTGTGTATAAAGTATATATATATATATATATATATATATATATATATATATATATATATATATATATATATCTTTATTTTTTATTTACTGTTTTTATCCATAATAAGTAATAATGTTGCAGGTAACAAAAAAGAAGAAGTAAAAGTAAAATTAGATGAAGATCAGCTGAAGATACTGGATGAGTTGCCCAGCTCTGCTGTAGAAATGCAGGTGAAGGATAAGGTAAAGCAATGGTTCCATTAATTTCAATAACCAATAGTCCTTGTATAAAAATGTCTGGAAATATATCCTTCACAGACAGTATGTAAAAATATCTTCTTTTTCATTCTCTTTTCAAACTCCAATATAAATGCATGCATTTATTTGCTCACCTTTTTGCATGAAATATACTAGTCAATATTATGATACATTCAATCTCTAGATGGTTGTTACACTAAACTAATATCTACACAAAGAATGACATTGACAAAAACTGTTCTGATAAATTTCATCTTGAAACAGAGGCATACCTAGGACTGGTTTTGGAGGGGGGAGGGCTGAATCTAATTAAAGATTTTACCACAGCAGAATATGGAAAAAATGTGAATAAAGCTAAATCTAAATAAATTAGAAGGCCTAATTCAAAGTAAAGCATTTAACCGTTGTATTTGAAAGTTTGTTGCTGTTATATGTATTTTTTTTAAATGTGGTAGTCTGCATTTAAATGTTTAGGTTAAACATTTGGTAATAATGTATTTTTTTTAAATCTGGAGGGGTTTTGGTTGGTTACAGATAATTTAATTATGCGTTTGGAACATTAATCAGTTAATACTGAGTTTTACAATAAAAAATAATCTAAATTCATAAGATAAAGTTATCAAATCTATAGGGTTATCTGAGAGTATCAGGATTTGTAAAATTTATCAACTCATTTTTACAGAGTTTTCTTATAAAGCTCTTCAGTTAATTTGTAAATATTACATAACCCCTTAACTGCTGAGCAATACAGCGAGCTGAGCGCCACCAGTGTTACTACATGTTTCAACGTGACGTGCCCTCTCCGCTCCTCTTGTGTTAAAACGGTTTTAGACATGGCTGGTTATCGTTATTTCTTGCTGCCTATGGAGCATTGCTCTTTGATGGCTATTTTCAGTACTACAATGACTGAAGTGCTGATTGATAAGTGACTCAGCCTGGTTTACAACTTTGGAACTATGCGGAGACAATAGACAAAATTCTTTATTCGTAATCTTAGAGATCAGAATGATGTCATAATACATTGAAATTTTTAATCTGTTTCAAATTTAACAGAATCTGGTAAATAAATAGTTCTTAAGTTTAAATCCTCTAACTGGTAGGTTTTATAATCAAGTAATTATTAATATCAATTTTCTTCTTCACTCCTCCAGTTTAAGAACTCATGTAGTGAGTGAAATGGCCGTTCTGTAAGTCTTTGAGTCAAGGCTGACTTCAGTCTTTTTCTTTGCAGTGCCTTGAGTTCTTCAGAAAGAAGGTTAAAAAGTTTGATGCATGGCGGGTATTGTACGAGTGAATATCGTGGCTTCTTAGACTCGTCTGAGGTGATGATTTTAATTTATATTTAATTTCACATAGTTGGGCATTGTGGTCAGAAATTCCAGCATGAATTACAGTTGAAGTTATTTGTTCCTTGACTAGGTTTGTGCAGATGAAGTCTATTGATGAAACAGATGTGGGAGTGACCCGTGTTGGAGGGAGTGGTAATCTTTTGATGTTGTGACTGCTTAAGGTGTCATTTAGCATTTGGTTATCCTTGTCTATTTTTGAACTATCAACATTTATATCTCCTATTACAAGAATTGTATGGTTCTTTGCTCTGGTGTCCTCAATTGTTGCTGAAAGGAGACTTAGTGCTTCCTCAAGCTGCCCATCTGGGGTTCTGTAGACACCAAGAAGATATATTTCTGTTTTCCTTGAGAATATTTTAATCATTGCCATCTCACATATCAGTCTTTATTATTTTCCTACATTTACTTGCTGTACAGATGTTTCCAAATTTGGTTTTAACATAGATGGCAACACCTGCCTTTTTATGTTTTTCTCGGCTGAAGTGCGTTTTAAGGTAATAGTTTGGTAGCCTAGTGTTTTCCATTTGCTCCCTTTTTAGCCCATGTTCACTGAGGATGATAATGTCTAGTCAATTTGCTCTAAGAAGTGGTTCAGTCTGTTCATTTTATTACAAATTTCTTGCATGTTTCGATGAAGGATGGTGAGTTTGTTTGAAAGCATTTTGGTTGTTGTCATGGGGTTTCCTGTTCCTTTGGGCGGGATTCTAACCAATTATGATTTATTTGTTCATGTAGAGGTTGGTCTATATTAAAAGATGCATTGTTTCCCCTCTGTCTTCTTTACTGGACTAGTTGGCTTCGCAATCTGGTTTTGTGTTGTATCATCAGAGGTGAGCAGTGACGCAGGAGGGTGTGTGGTTGGTGGAGCAGCAGCCATGGCAGTCGTACTATTGTTAGTGGGTGAGTAGCTGTAGTGTTTTTTCATATGTTCCATGTAGAAGGCCATGTTATTGTTACAAAAGTCGTAACTTTTATCAGTTCTCTTGACTTTAGGGTAGAGGGGAGGGCTTTTGATTGTTATGTTCTTCTTTGTCACTATTGTTTCCTCCATCAGAGGTGTGGGCAGTTTTTGTGTGCAGGTTAGGCTGATTCCTGCTGTAAAATTTTTGGAATTGGTCATCATTAGTTGTGTTGTCAATGTTGAGGTCAGTTTTTCTGACAGGGTTTGGCTGTCTCCCCCACTCAACTGTAATTTTGGTTGTATCATCAATATCATCTCTTCAGATTTTAGGAGTTTTACACAATGAAGAGGATTTCATCCTTAAATTAAAACATCAGTGGTATTCTATATATCCGTTGCCTCTATAAGTTCGTTAGATGTAAATGCTTCTCGGGATTTTGCCACTTGTTTGCTAGAAGAGAACATGTTTACATCAAAACATTACGTCATGTGGCTTGTGTCTAACCACAATTTATTAGCACCATGTATGTTTCATTGTGTGGCAGTTTTTATTTCATTATTAATAAGTAAATTCATTATTTTATTTTTTTATTTTATAGGATAGAATAATTTATTTTTATAGTTTATGACACCCCTAATAAATAAATCGAGTCTATCCTCTATTGTAAATGCTGACAGTAACGTGCTGGATCCTGCTGTGTTTTTTACTGTGTGCTAAGAATTTTATTTCTACTATATTCTATGTATAAATCAATGAGGCGTTTTTTACTGTCGTTTGAGGCAAGTGTGTGTAAAATTATGTTTTGAATTAGACATTTATTCTATACTGATGTTAAAAAAATAACTATCAACTAACATGTAAAAATAAATATCAGTTTGCATTCTTGGTATAGAGTTGTGTTAAGGACCAACATAACATAGGCACATAAATTTATTAAATGAAGTGTTATGTTCCTAAATATTTTCTATCATAACTTCAGAATTATTTTTCTTTTAAATAATTAGTCCTTTTTTGGGTAGGTTAAACAGTAAAGTTTAAACTTTTCAATGAATCTTTAATTTAATGTTGACAATAAAGTATTGTTTGGTATAAAATGTGCAATGTTATTTAATTTTTTGTAAGCAAGTTAACCCATTGTGGGTTATAAACATGCCCATACATGCAGTGGACCAAAAGCACAATAATGTGCAGTGAGCGTTTTCCACTTTTCTCCAACTTTTCTGTTCAACTTTAGTTTTAGGAATTTAGATTGCATCGGTTTAGATCTAAAGTTGATCTTAAAATGTTTTATTATTAGTTATCAGTACAGTATAAATATCGTATTATGTTTGGTAACATTTCTCACCACTAGTTTGTGTTTGGCTGGCAGTTTTCAAATTACCAATTGGTAGCAAAACTATGCAAGTAAAATGTTATAATTCAACTTAATATTGATTTTTCATGATTTTTCTGATATAGGTAAAATTAAGGAGCATGATTTACATTTGCTTGAGGTTGATTGGTTATTATTAGAGAGTGGTAGTGAGGCTAAAGTGATTGTGACGTAAAGATGTTCTCAGGCCAGTGACTTTGAAGGAGAGGAGATAGGCAACGGTGGTGAGTCTTCATGTAATACTGCTTTTGGTGTTTTAGACTATGATTCTGAGTTTATCCCTTGTACCCTGGGAATCTTCGCACAATATTTCTTATGCTCCTGTATAATACGATTTACAGCTATTGTATTTTTCTCCTCAAGCAGGCAATAAATCTAGTAGAATTACCTAGTTCTCCTGAATTATGCTTTTTTTAAATCTTGTTTCTGCTGAGCCTCAGTCTAGTAATTATAATTAAAATGTTCTGCAGTGGGTTACACAGTTTTATGATGAGAACAGAGCTAAGAATCCGAGTTTTAGGAGAAATTGTGTTGGAAATAACTAAAATCTCAAATTTTAATAATTTATAGTTTGTAACATTTTTTTATAGTTTGAATTTATAACAAAATAATAAATTATATTTTGACTTTAAACAGTTCATGTTTATACAAGGGCTATTATTTCTTAACGTGTGTAACAAAACACAGATATTTACAGTAACACATGATAACATTGGGTACAAATCATTTTGAAATATTGTATTCTTATAATTTCTATAACTTTCTTGTTTAATTTTATTGGAATTCATACATTCATAACACTACTTTATTTCATAAAATGAAATAATTAATTTCATACTCCATTTGCTTGCTTTGTGACTGTTAGAGTAAATGAGACTTGTATTTCACTGGTACTGGTTACATTGTTAGTATCTATAAAAATTGTTAAATAACAAGTAAAGGATTAGTGAGCATATCACTAACTGTATTTCACAAACAGCTGGCAATTCAGTAATCTCAAACATTTTAAAGGCTTACAGTAAAGCATCTGGGATAACTACAGAATTGTAAATGCCACATACTAGTTTGCAATGAATACTGAGAAGCAATAGAACAAATAGTGGAGCTTCCCTGAATTACAAGAGTATACAAGATTATGATTCTTGCTTAAAATATATCCCTAGTACACTTATAATAACCCCCTTTATCCTCAAGGAACATTCATCTCAATAATCCTGACAATTGGTTACTACATTTGGCTAAAAGTTTGCTGTCAGGCATATATATGAATACCCTACATCGATTGGCCCATTTACAAGGAAAATTGTATATAATAATAATTGCAATAGGTCCAATATGTTTGCAATTGTAGCACAGGTTTAGAGACACATACAGACAGGCAAAATTTATCTCATAACGTAGCTATGGTAAGGAGGGCTGATTTAAGTTTGAATGTTGAATTTAGCTCGAATCTGGAGTCTTGTTCGTCTCAAGAGATCCAAAGAAGCTCATAACTAAACTTTACATTGTTTCGACATTAGAGCCACTTAAAAATAGATGAAGTGGCATTCTCATCAGGTACACAACTGAGTACACCTTGTGCACCTGATAAGACTGCCACTTCATCTATTTATAGGTATCTCTGATGTCGAAACAATGTAAAGGTTCGTTTTGAGCTTCTTCTTCACTGAATTTATAAGGATCTCTTCAGACGAACATGACTCCAAATATAAGAAGTCTAGTCAGAGACAGCTTCAGATACCAGATGCTGCAATAAAAGGAAGGTGAACTGGAGCTATATTCAAGATTCAACATTAAAATTATCAGTTTTTTTTCTGACATTTGCAGTTTTCAATATTTTCTGTTTTCAGTGGTATAAAAATATTTGTTTGCTATCATAACTTCATTTTCTAAATATTGGCTAATAAATAATTTACTGAAGCTAGTACAATAATGCCAACCTGATCACAAATAATCTGGTATACTTTCATTGCCCGTATTTTGTATTTTTTAGAAGATTGCTGACACAATTTCAAAGACATGATACTCACAGTACTTTTATGACTTTGCATGTAAATTAAATAAACGCTTGTGTAAGAACAAGACTATTGATCTGAACCTATTATACGAAGGAATACTGAATTTTATTGTTAATTGTAAATAATCATCAATAGGGTGAATAGAAATTTTGAATCATAATATTTAACATTCCAATATAATGTTCTCTTCTTCTGTAGCTATAATTGTGTAGTAATTGTAAAAATCCAGATACCAGTTAGTACTTAAAAATGTTATGAATGTATGTGTTTTGATATTTTCTAAATGCACAATAATACAGTTATTTTGTTTTGCTTTTATTGTTTATTTGATGGAACCATTACTTAATTTAAGTTATAATTTGCTTGTTATAGTTTATTTAGTTTCTAAAGAATAAATTTAGGCAGTTGCTGATTATCTGAGTAATTAAGAAATGATGACCAAAAATGATCTAAACTATAGTTGATAGGTCAAGTGAAACACAAAAAAAAATATATCATATAAACCAATAATTAAGATTAAGAAATAAATAGTTATATGGCATAGAGTAGTGATCTTAATTTATTGAATTTTAAATTTCCTATTAATAAAAATAAACTAAAAGTGTAACCTATATTTTATATAAAAATGTATTATGAAAATAAAACTTTTAATACATGTATTTTAATAAAAAATACAGAAAAGGTGTACAACTTTTTTCTGTTAAATAAGTACACTTGTTTTTAGAATTTTTTGTTTTTTTTATTAATAAACAGGCTGTGTACTGTGATTTCATAAAGTTGTTAGTTTATTGAAATTGATATCTTTGACTTTTGTTCATTTCGCTGGATATATAGATGCACATCCGGGTGTAGCTCATATTCAGCTCGTTTAATTGCATGCATTTTTACGTCTCTCTTTAACCCTCCCAGCGTCCCGTATAAACCACCTTGAACGTCCAGCATCATTTAGCCGTTTTGCAGACATTCAGATAAAAATTTGCAAAAAATACAAATATGGAAATAATCATACACTATAGCATACCATTGTAATCAGTAATAAATTCTTAGTAAGGAAATATTAAATAATTTACTCACCAAAAATATGTGTTGAAACTTAGAGCTTATAAATCAAAAATTAAAAAAGAAAAAAAATTTTTATCAACTTTTCACTTAGATAAACATCACTTTTTTATTGTTATTAAAAAATCCAAAATAGCAATTATGTTCAATAAATAATGTAGAAAAAGAAGATGTTTAAATATTTACATAAAACCATATACTGACAACACTATTTACAATATACCGAACTTGATACACTCTTTTTTTCTTCGAAAAATCTTAGTCCGAAGAGCAGCTGGGGGAGGCTTGCCTCTTTCTTTTCCTCCCTTTAGCAGAAGGCCTCCAAAAGTGATCCAAATAAGGGTAGCAATGTTTGTGGATGCCACAGTTGCACTCTGGGCACCAATATGTGCTTTTCTTGTTGCATACAACGCAAATCCGATCATTCTTGTTGGGTAAGTGAGTTAGCTTGTGAGAAGTATCACCTCCTGGACCTGGTTGTGGTATTGGTAGAACAGTATCATTTTCTGCCAGTGTCTCAATGATGTCTACAATAAAATTCCTTCTATCCATTGGTTGGTCACTGTTATTTGCATACAAAAGAAAGGCATTGAATAGAGCCATGTCGATAAAATTTAGAAAGAGTTTCTACCAGTACTTTTGGGTAGGACGTGTACAAGATAAATGATAAATGGACTTGTCAGAGTTGTCTACTCCTCCCATAGCTTGGTTGTAATTATGTATAACAACTGGTTTGACACCTTCTTGGCCTTTTTTGCTTCTGATAATTTTATCTTCAGCATGCCCTGCAGTAGTAATAAGAAAAACCGGTTTTCGGGTAGACGTCTGTCGAAATCCAACAAAAAGTAATTCACCTTTTCTGAAATATACACTTTCTCTAGCTTTTAATTTCTGTTCAATGCCTTGTTTGCAAATAAATTTAGATCTTTTGTTTATTGTACCAGTGATAAAAGTTGAACGGTTCAAAAGCTTCTCAGCAAGAGGGATTTTGGTATAAAAATTATCTGTGAATAAGTGGTGACCCTTATCCAACAAACCTGCTTTTTGCATGATTTCCAATATAACTTTTTCAGTAAAAGATGCCGGGTTTCCTTTTAAAAAATCACTACAGCTATAAAGCTCAAAATGTAAAATGAAACTGGTTTTGCTATCACATACTTCAAATTTTTTTATTCCGTAGCGGGCATGTTTTTTATTGGGCATATATTGTATGAAGACACAACGGTTTTTCATTCCCACTACGGATTCATCAATACAAACATTTTGATAAGCAGTAAAGTAGGCTTTGAATTTTTTATTTAGATGGTCTAATAAAAATCTAATTTTCACCCAGGGATCATAATTGGGTTGTCCACGACGGAGAGTTGGCGCCATTGTCAGATGTAGGTTAGAGTTGATAAGCATGAATTTATTGTATGACATTACTTTATGGAAAAAAGGTATTGTCTGTGAGGCCCTAGTGTCCCAATAGGCTTGTAGATTCTTCTGTCTAATCAAACCCATATTCAAAATACAAGCGAAAAACTTTTTTATGTCTGACACAGTTATATCAACCCATCTTGTAAATCTAGAATGCGTTGGCATTGTTCCAGAATCTCTCTTTGTTTTAATTTTGTTCTGGGCATAGTAGTTAGTGTGTCTGACTATGTGGTTCCATACAGCATTGGTAAAAAATAAGTAAAAGTACTCAATTGGTTTACTATTTCGTGGTGGCACATTCTTTACTCCTGGCTGTCTAACCTGAAACCTATTTCCAACATTACATTCTGGTTCGGTTGAGTAAGTCCTAACCCATTCAGTTGTTTGTGGAGGTGGTAATGGTATTGATGTATTTCTGTTATTGGTATTAGTTCTACTGCCGTTGTCTGAATCACCTGAGTCTGATGAAGAAATGTTGTCAAGGTCCGGTTCGTATTCCTCGCCGCTGCCCGATGAGTAGTCTTGTAGTGATACATTGTCTGGCCATTCTTCAGCTTCTAAATCACTATCAATGTCCCCATCTTCTTTCGTGAATCAATTCTCTCAAATCACTTGATCTACCAAAAAAATCTTCTGCCATTGCACTAAATAAACATCAAAACAATAACACAGTAACGCACCGTAAACAAAGGCGACCCGCTCGAGACTAACGCACCGTACACAAAGGCGACCCGCTCGAGACTAACCAGCTGGCACACAACAAAAGGGAAGAAAGTTTTGGGTCAGTGTTGCCAAAATACCTATAGAAAATTATCGTATTGGGTATCAAAATACTCGTGCATTTACGGCCTTTCCAACGATATATCGATCAGGCCTACCAGACACGGCTAGCTCATTCAGGAGTTGTTCTTTTCCGCACGTGTTTAATTCGCCGGAATTCCGGTGTGGACGCTACACGCGCTTATTTAATTCGCCGGAATTCCGGCGTGGGACGCTTGGAGGGTTAAACAACCAGTTTGTCGTAATGTGTTTCTAAAACAGGAATAAGGTGATTGAGGTGAGCAAACTTAAAATAAAGTTAAAATTAACTATAAACCCCCTTAAAGTTCATCACTACAATGTAGATATTGAAATATTTTTTTTTTATTATGTATTTATAATCAAATAACAAATTTTTAAAAGCTATATTTACTTGGGTTTAGATAAGACCGATCTTCATCTTAATGAGAGAAGGTTGTGTGGTCCAACCCCACACGAAAGATTGTTGATATTCAAACATTTATTCATGAGAATTCAAGGAAATCAGTAAAGATTATATAACAGAATGTGTTTCAAAAATAAATACTTTGAGTTATTAATGCACAAAACAGAGTCCTTAATAGAGTCTAAAGTGTAAACATACACAATTTCTTCAAATTAAAAATATTATTGATCAGAGTTAAAATATTAATTATCAGAAATAATTAAAATAGTTTTAAATTAATGTTCAAAGCTTTGTACTATATAGGAGGGACCTCACTAGGGTAAGGTTTGTTGCTGTAGGAAATATTTTTCTAAACCAATATTTGGAATTCTCTCAAGCAAGTACAAATCAATTGATTTGTTGGTATAGGTATAGCAAATTACTAGTTAAAATATTTATGACCATTTTGGTATTTTTATTTTTGAAACCGTGTTGGAATGGGGCCACAAAATTTATGTCTAGATATACATTCTTTATTTAAAAATAAATCTAGTATTGAAGATAATATCAAGTTAGATAAAAATATTTAAGTTAATAACGTTGAAATGTTTCTCGTCTTCTTTCAATGAACTCGTTTGAGAGTGTAAACAGGATTGTTGACCAGCCAAGCCATAACAATCTTCTCTTAGTGAGGCATCTCAATTCTTGTGGTAGAGGGTTGTGCAACTTCACGCCCATGTAGGAGGGGTATCTTTTTATATATTAAGAGAGATGATGAGCTGGTAGGTGGTAACGTATGCTGTGTCTAGTATAGTAGTCATTGATGTGTCTATTCTGGTCATCAGTTGTCAGAATACAAAACGACTTCTACTTGATATATGTTTTTCTTTTTTTTAGGGAGAGGCAGGAAAAATGCAATTACGCATAGGTGGCTAGCCTGTAATGTGGGAGTCCGCCAAAAACGGGTTTACCCACTAAAAAACCTCCTCTACTCTTTAGGATTCTATCACATTACGTCAGGCTAGGCCTAAATTTGGCTTAAGCCCGAAGGGCTCGCTCCTTATCTAGCCGCTTGGTCAAGGGATCTGGGCCACTTCGCGGTCCAGATCGGATTTCTTTTCCAGGAGGATGACCCGGACGAACTTTGACAAACAATCCCAGTTCCCCTCATCCTCCATAATCTTTTCGCAGACCGTGTCCACCGAGTTTTCTTGTGGCCTTCAGGCGGGGCCTTTCCCAACGCGGACAGCGGAAGAAGGTGTGTTCCGCGTCGTCAAGGAACGCCCGGGCAGTAGATGCAATCCGGTGAACCGGTCTTGCCCATCCCGGTTCAGGTACGACTTGAAATAGCTGTGACCTGTCAGGAACTGCATGAGGTAGTAATCCACCTCGCCATGTCGCCTTTCGACCCATGGTTGAAGCTGCTCAATGTGCAGTCCATCGTCCTTGGGTTTCGTGCTCCCAGCTGTGTTGCCACTGCTGGAAGGTTCGGGCGCGCTCTTCGGATCTTGCTGCATCCTTGCCGATCTCGCCTTGTCTCTGATAAATCGCCTTCCTCTCCCCTGCCAAGAGCTTGACAGGGATGAGAAAAATTATAGTAATGTTTGCTGACATCAATTATGTACTGTTAATAACGCCTTCTGATTCTTCTTTTATTGTCATAATCTTCAGGGTCCTGTAAACTTCTCTACAACTTTCTCTGAAGCCTAGCTCAGCCATGGCTCTTATAGCCCTCTTTTGCAATATTGATCTTTTGACTCTGTGATCGGATGAGAACCGGTATATTCAACATGATATGGCCGTTGGCACTCTCTGAAGGGGTTTTGGTTTTGCAAAGGTTTCTTTGGGCCATACTTGAGGTGTATATAGGGCAGGGTCAGCAATCCAAGGTCCTTAAAGGCATCTTTGCGTGACTCTCTGGGGTTTAATTTTGTAAGAAATCAGATCTGGCTTTCTTTTGAGATCTGAAAACTCTTTCAAATCTGTATTTGGAACAGCTTCCTCACAATCTCAAGCCGTATGTCAAATGTGGTTGTATCAGACCGAAATAGGCCATTTTTAATACATCCGCCGAACAATATTTTGCAAGATTGTGCAGGACATAAATTCCTGAGGCAACCTTAAGCCCCTGATCAAGGTACGTTCCAAAGAACTTAATGGATATTGCTTCTTCAAGAAAGAAATCATACAACATAACCGTGAGTCGAAGCTCTTGGTCTTGTCAAAGGCAAAAATTTATGACGTTTGATTTTGAACTGTTCATTTTCAAATTGATTCTGGAGAAATATTCCATGCATGAATTCAATTCAGTGAATGACTCCACTTCAAGTTTTTTTTTTTTTTTTTCTATCTAATGCAGAGAGTTGTATTGTTAGCATATTGAATTATTTTTCCATTCTTGATCGCTGAGTTCAATCTATTTACGTAAATTAAAAAAGGATTGACCCTAATATTGATCCCTGTGGAACATCGTTGGGCATTTTGACTTTGCCTGACAAGACATTCATTATCTGCACACACTGCTCTCTATCTTTCAAGTAAGACGAGATCCAATCGTACGGCAGTCCCCGAATTCCACTTGACCATAGCTGATGCAACAGTGTCACATGTTGCACACAATCAAAAGCTTTAGAGTAGAGAGGTTGAGGAATATGCTTAGCACCTGCTCTCGCCTTTCTACGCCTTGACAACATTGTAAATGAGATTTGTTAAGGCATCGATTGTTGACTTGCTTTTCCTGAACCCAATTGTTCGAGACATCAAACCTTGTAATGATCAAAAAATTGTTCAAGACAAGCTTTTTTGAAAATTTTGCTGAAAACAGAGGGTAGAAATTGGCCGATAGTTCATTGAAAGGAACTTTCGTCCTTTTTGAAAATTAGAATGACTGGTAATCTTCAATGCCAACAGGAATACTCCATGAGCAAATAAAAGATTGATTTATAATTATTATCTGTTTTTCTAATGTTCTTACTAATAAAAGATAATTCAGGACGTAGGTTAGTAAATTTGTTAGTGTTAAATAGTTAGTAGCATGTTTTTAATTATATCAGTTACCTTTGACTCTATTCGTTATATATCACTGTATGCTGATTAAAGAGGTATTTGATTTAATATGCGTAGGACCTAATCTGTTCATGTACTGTGAATTGATTTTGACAAAATAGACTTAAGTTAAAATCATTCTGAAGAATATTTTAAGACTTGTACAATCTACTTTATTTTAATTTTTCAAACAATTTCAGTAAAATTGTGTCTGCAACGGCATAGATAAAAATCATTAAGTTTTCAAATGTCATTAAGATAATTAATTGAAGTTTATTTTCTAATCTACTTGTTTTTTTGCACTCCATTAATCTATTGTTTGTTATTAATAATTTGAAAACTCAACCATCTTAGAAATTGAACTATCTCGTTAATAATTTACTCAACTCAGCAAATAGTAATAGTGAAGAAATGCATTTATTGTCATTTGTTTGGTAACACTTTAAATATTTTGCAGTTTCTAAAAAAGCTGAATCGACAAGAAAGGGTAGTTGAAGAAGTGAAACTTGTCTTAAAACCACATTATGCAAAGAAACATATCAACAAGGAAGATTACAAAGAAATTCTAAGGAGAGCAGTTCCGAAGGTAAATACTACTTATGTTGAAACTTATATTTGATTATTCAATGTAGCTGTAGTACTCTACCTCACTTCTATTGGATGGAAACCAAAATCTTGAAGCTATTCCTTTCCAACTCAAAATGGAAAAGGAATATATATATATATATATATGATATATTGATTGATATATATATATATATATATATATATATATATATATATATATTGATTGATATATATATATATATATATATATATATATATATATATATATATATATGATATATTGATTGATATATATATATATATATATATGTTTTAATAATAAAAGACCAAATTTCAAGAATACAATGACCACATCTATAAAGAAAATTACATGTTAAATTTTGTTTCATATGTTATAGTTTTCGATTTACCAAATAGTTATGAATGCTGTATGGTTTGATCACTTGTAATAAGATTAATTAAGTAATCTTTCAGTATCCTGTAACAACTATTTTGTCTTGGTTTCAGATCTGCCATAATAAATCTGGAGAAATAAATCCAATAAAGATTCAGTTTCTGATTGAAGCATATGTTAAAAAATTCCGCTATGCGAAAAAGAAAACTTCTGGTGCTGTTTCTGCTCCAGTGCCAAATAAGCCTAAACCGTAAGTATTAGTATTTAAATTAATAATATATTAATATGAAGTTGTAAATGTTGAGTTTAGCTTCAGTTCACCTTCCTCTTAGTGCAGCGTCTGAAATCTGACCCAAAATTAACTCTTTACATTGTTTCGACATCAGAGACACCCAGACTACAAATATATTGTAATCTAGGTGAAGAGATCTTTTCGTTGTCTCATCAGGTGCAGAATTGAGTGCACTACAGTGTTTTAGACACAATCTGTAAGCACAGTGGAGCTACCATTTTGTAGTCTGAGTGACGCTGATCTCAAAAGAGATAATTTTGAGCTTCTCTCTAAATTTTTGTTGAATTTCTTCAGACGTACATAACTCCAGATTCCAGGAGTCAATACTGTGACAGTGTCAGATTTCAGACGGTGCAATAAGAGGAAACTCGACATTCACATTGATTTAACCCTTCCCACCATAGCTATGGAATATTAAATTGCTATAAAATGCTGTTGACTTGACAACACAATACATGGTGATATTTGTTTAGGATCTATAAATGGTCAAAAAATATATACTTATGATATTCTCAGAATTTTATATAATTTCATCGTGTAGGTGTTTACAAGTGTCAACTATGGCATTAATTGAAATTTATTGATCCTCTAGACCCCATTGATGATTTTAGTGTACATTAAGACGAGGAATTTTTCAGGCATGAAGTGAGGTACTACCTTTTTTGTGTAGTGTCTTCCTTTACTGTTATGGTACTGAATTTGGGATACATAACTGGGCTAATTTTAAAATTTTAGAAATAAGAGGACCTTTGTGGGGGTTAGATGTGGGTAACAATATTTTCACAATTTTAGGACATCAAGAGAACTGAGTAGTTTTTTGAGCACACTACAACTACATTTTTCTTGTTGCGGTATTTTAAGAACCTATCTTCCACAGTACTAGAATCAAAGAGGGAACAAGCAGCACTAAGAGAGGTTGACTATTTCTCTTAGAACTGCAAGTAAAATATTTACAAAACTAGAAATTTGTCAATTAGGATATCTATCTACGAATTTCTATACACAAGTTCAAAAATAAACATATATTTGCAATTTGGTAACTTTGCCGATCAGCTGCCGTCCATGAGCATATGCAGCAGACTCACGGCTATGTATCTACTACATTAACACAGATATGGAAGCAAAATATGGCTTACTGAACTTAGTGACAAAGTCACATTCCGTGTTTGTGTGGCGATTTCCATAAACCCTCATTAAAGTCCGCAACTTTACCGGGATCTCTGTGACTGGCAAACACCCTGCAAAAATAACTGGACAATTTCTCCAGGTTCTATCGTGAAATTCCCTGACTTTTCCATGATTTTATCCATATTGTTAAAATTCCACAACTATTCCCGGTTTTTCCCGTCGCTAGATACCCTGGATTGTGAAGGTATGAGCGTACTCCATTCATATGATCTCTAAAACATGCATTCAATAAAAAATATTTTATTACATAATACAGTTTAAAATAATTAATTTTAGTTTTATTATACGCATGTTTTAGAGATAGAGTGCTTGTAGATGAAACACAACATGTTTTTTTGTTGCAATTCAAGTCAAGTGAATTAAAATCTATTTATACATAGTGCAAATTTGCACAGTAATTAGTGTCAATATTTAAATAACACACATCATCACGAGTCTGCTGCATATATTCACGGACTGCAGCTGATTAGCAGTATATTGATTGCTAAAACGTGTCGTATTTTGTGTATAAAGAAGTGTATAGATTATAAAATTAACAAATTATGATTTTTTTACCAATAATATTTTTTATTCAGTTCGTATTTGTCTTAATTTTACTAGTCAAAATTGTCTTGATTTTTACAAGTATTAAAATGCTATATATTATTAAAATTTATTGAGCTGATACACTACATACACATACAGTAAGGTAAGATTGTTGTTGTAAAAAAAGTTTCATCAATCTTTGCATATATTTTCCAATTTAATTAGTAAAATATGCAATAAAATATTGCTTTGCAAAGATGTTGCTTTTTGTAATGGTTGTCAAAAAGGTCACAGATTTTTTTTGTTCTTTCTAAGGTTATTAATAGTCACCAAAAGACACTCCTCAGAAGTAGCATCCTCTCTTGTAATCATCATATTTTATATTACTTCAAGTATAGATGCAAGATAAGTTTTGTAGACCTTCTGGAACTTTCTGGGTTTGAGTTGTTAGTTTCAAACACACCAATATACTGCATTGTACAGGCCTATCATTATTAGCTTTTGACTAATTATTATATTTACTATTGTATTTTGATGGTATTTGAGGCCGTATTTTGACACTCACATTATGTATGTTAAATTAACTATTTAAAAACTGTTGATTTTATCGGCAATAAGATTTGGAAAATTTCTTTATCTAAAAGTTATTGAATTTCTTCAAGCCACTTAGGTAGACATCATGACAATAATTAAATTTTGTTAAAAGCGGATAGGAAATAAGATATACTGGATAGTCTTTAACTAGGATTTTCAATGTAAACACCCCATTTCGATCTCCTCTGTTACTCTACTGTTAACCCTTTGCGTGCCACGGCGACGATACATCGTCGCCAAAAACCCTTGCGAAAAGTGCCACGGCGATGATCTATCGTCGCCGACTTACTGTACGAAAAGTGCCAGGCGACGATCCGTCGTCGCCGTCTGTTATCGTAATTTTTAACGCTTTATTTTTCATGAATTCTTTTCACGACCAATATTGTTTTATTTGTTAACTATCCTGCAATAGATAAATAATAGTTCACATAATACTTTATATTAGTGAAGATAAAAAAACACAGAATAATAGAAGCAACAACAGCTGGCGGTGATCAACCGGGCGCGTAACATCGTTGGCGCGTAAACAACTCGCTACGTATAGTATGCGTAATATCTAAAATAATACGTTCGGTCACATGGTTGTGTATACATCGTTTTGAGGTTAGGATCTCTAAAATGATTTTGTTAAATTGATATCTCCTGTGCGTGCGTGCGTGCGCGTGCGTGTGTGTGTGTGTGTGTGTGTGTGTGTGTGTACATATTTTTTGGGAAAATATGAAGACCATATATTAGATATACTTTAGAACCAAAGGATAAATGTAAGTAATGCATTAATTATTTTTGTTTTAGTGTTGTGTTACCGGTACTGAAAAATGATTTTTTCATTATGTACATAATTTCAAGCATTGTTATGTAACTATAGTAATTATATAAAAAAGTCAACCATTATTTTTTTCACATTAACAATGTTATAAAGAATATTTAAAAAATTCTTCCCATGGTAAAATTGTTTCTTATTAATTTGTCAAAAAAAAAATAAAAACTAAAAAATAAAAATTGCTTTATACATTTTTTGGTTTTGACATGCCAAAACTAATATTATTTTATGTTGTTTCATTTGTTTTGTAACATTTTATTGTAATACAATTTTTTACAAACATTTTGATACCTCTTTCATAAAAATAGTATGAAAAATAAAAAAAATATATTCTTTTTCCGGAAGCCCGGTAATACTTCTTATTATTCCCTGGCATTTTTCGCATATGACTTGCAATATAGTTGCTAGTGCATTTCTTTTGTACTAAATTTTTTGCCTTGTGGCATTCAAAGGGTTAATCTATGTACCTCAAAACATACTTGATCTTGGTTGGTAGTATTTAAAAAAAATGTATGTACCAGTGTACTACATCTTTGAGAACTGAAGAAGCTTTGCCCTCAGTATAAAAATAGTATTGAAGATCATACTACCTTTAAAATCTATGACATAAAAATCAATCCAGGGGAATAGGTTGTTGTTATCACTAAGATTACTTTCACTGTATTTTCCAACCCATTGAAAAGATGGATTTTATATGGTTTACTACAAAATATGCTTATCACTGTAGTTGATGACAACTGAGCATTAAATAAATAGAACAATCAAATTAATAATGAATCTGTTTTATCCGTAAATAACCTAATATATTATTGTATACATTGATAACACATTGTTAAGACTTTGTTGATTTTAGGCAAAAAACATTGTGGAGTTGAGAAGTGGATAGTTTTTGAAGAATTCACTACGTAAGTTATGTTTTTAACACAAATTTTTAACAATAGGTACATTAAGTTAATAATTAGCATGAATAAAAATAAGAAAGGTGAGATATTAGATTTAGAAAGGCACAATATAAGATTTGTTGTAGTAAAAGCTACCAACATGAACTAAATAAAACTACGATTAAACATATAAAGAGATCATTTATTTTATGGGTAAACACATCGGCCTACTCAATGGGACGTTGTGGGGGGACTTGACCTTTTAAGCGTTCATGGTACTTAGAAACAGACTGTTTTAATACATTAAATTAGCGATATACATTGATCCAACAGCTGTTTATACATTTATTATAATCAATTGACTACAAAACTGTATTGTCTGCTATGCTATAGAGCAGGCACTGTGCTAAAATTAGCAGCCGTAATTTGAGTAAAATGTAGTGTCTCATATAAAAATATACACCTATTAGTTTTAACATAAATAATTTTTTTTGCTAATGAAATGATCTTCAAGAATCAAGAATTTGTTCAACAAATTACAAAATGTACATTTTGTATAGTTGACGTCAATATTACTTTTTTAAGACCAAGGCATCGATCTTTCATAAGCATATTTCAATAGCCATATAATTTAATAGAAACAATGACTAGCCTAGCCTATAGTTATTCAATATAATTGAACAATTGATAATGATAAGAAATGTAATTTAACAATCAATATAGTATAACAATAAATAACAAGTACAAAACAAGGAATGTAACAAGAATAATCTCAGTCAAAATCTAAAAGCTAATATCAATATCAGTTGTAAAGAATTCATTCATACTGTAAAACGGATTATTTAGTAACTAGTAAAATATCGATTCAGTAATCGATTAAACATTTTTAAACCAATATATGAAAATAACTCTTGGGACTTAGTTAGCCTAACAAGAGGTAAATCTCAATTATTTCTATGTCTGGTAAAATGAACATGTGAGTGTGACCTTAGAGTTATGGCACCAATACCTAATTTAACATTACCACACCAAACATGAATAAATAAACAGATTAAAAACAGTGAGTATCCTTTCCTGAATGAACAAGGGTCTACAGTGGGCTCTATAATTAGAGAATGTGATAATTCTGAGTGCCTTTTTTGCAGGAGCAAAATTCTATTTACTTCATGACCATAACCCCATAATAAAATACCATAACTTATAATACTATTGAAGAATGCAAAATAGGCCACCCGTAAATAGTGTTTAGGGATACATCTTTTGAGCTTACGGAGTAAGTAAATTACTCTAGAGAGCCTAATGCAAACATGGCTAATGTGCACACCCCAGCTTACTTGGGATCAAGGTATATGCCTAGTAATTTTACATGACCACTCAATTGTAGAAAGCTTAACTCATGACTACTTAAACAAAAAATAATGGATTGTTTTACTGTTATTTAAGAGTAAACCATTATTTTTAAACCAATCGTTACATTCAGAAAGGCAGTTAGACATGTGAATATTTAGATAATCCAAACAGCGATTACTACAGAAAAGAGTTGCGTCATCGGCAAAGATTACAGAATTACAGGTTAAATTAGACGGCAAGTCGTTAATCACTGCTAAAAATAAGAAAGGGCCAAGGACCGATCCCTGGGGTACGCCACTATAAAAATGTATATCTACCAATTTTATAAGTACACATACATCTTTTTAATTGTATGTAAATAAAATGTTTGTATTGTACAAAAAATATTAAACCATTACCTTTATTTTACGCTTTTATTGTAACATTAATATATAAGCTACCACACAAAATTGCAAGCATTTACTTTTGTAATTGTAGAAGTTGTGATGTTTCCAAAAGGGTGTGCGTCCTAAACATTTCCACATGCCTACACATTAGTATACACTATTTCACTTTTTAGTGAATAAACACTGAAATAAATGTTAAATAAATAATGCTGCTTCCCATTAGCATTTGTGCTCATCAAAATGTGTGGAGTGAACACCTTGTCTGCAGTTCTTGCATGGTTACCCTTCGCTTACTGGTGATCTTCTTGTACTCGTTTTCAATATTGACTACAATAAAAAGTAAGAACAAACACCAAACAAAATCAGCAATTACAACACTCACAACATCGAGATTTTCTCTGTAGTATAGCCGGATGGCCCAAAAAAGCAGGCAGATGTTTCTATTAGAGATTTAACTTCATTGTAAATATTATAAATTTCATTATTTTGACTGTTATGTTCCTGTCACTTTTATGTAGACTGTGTTGAAATTTTGCATAAATGCTGAAGTAATGTGTTTCTTAAATAAGCTTGCCCTTTTCAAAATTATCATATTTCATTGTAAGTGCTCTCACTAAGAAAGCTTAACAGACTCCAAATATAGGATTCTTAATCTCAGGATAGTTTGTGCTACTGAAATATTTTAAGCTATTTAATAAAAAATAATCATGGAATGTTGTGCCAAAATTAGAATGGGAATATTTTCCAATGACTATCACTTATCACATAGGTGCTCTCTGGCATTTAAAAAAAGTTGTACCTTTTAACATCCCTGTTATTCAGCAGGAACATTTGTACGAAGCCTGTTTTTTATGTAACAGCTAGTGTAATATAAAATTATTAGTCGCCAGATTTGTGCTCTTTTCTTAAGAAAATATGAGTTTAAAAATAACCAACCACTTGTGTTGTAAATTTTTAGGATTTTTTTTACAATTAACATATATACAATAAATTGTGAACCATATATTAATTACATATATGTTTGAATCTTTTCAGCTTATAGGAAGAGAGAGAATGTACATATTTGGATCGGCACACAAAGGATGTACAGCTGAGCTACTATGCATCTTGTTTTTTTGTAATTGTTGATAGACAAACATATTATTCATATGTATGTTATTTAAATTGTGATTGTTTTAAAAATAGGTTAATTTATATTTTTATCAGTACGATAGATGTAAACCACTTAATTTGTAATAATTTCTTAGAGGGCTATTTATAATTTTTATTTATTAAAAATTTTATAGATATTTTATTTAATAATTGTTATTAATTATAATACCTAATGAATGTAATAATGTAATTTGAGTTTGGTTGTATATTCATTTAGAATGTTTATTTAATTTTCATATATGCATTGTATATTCCTTAATAATTTAGAAACCGTTTCATCCCAATAAATCTTTTTAAAGGGTAAATTACTTTTATATCCTGATTCTTTACTCAGATTTTAAATAGATTTTATGTACAAAATCAGCCTGTCGTAATTGTTTTCATGGTAGTACTTTAGGAAAGTTTCTACATAACTTCACCAAATTTGACCCCCAATGTCCAAAACCACTATGTATTTTGTGTGTGTGTGTGTGTGTGTGTGTGTGTGTGTGTGTGTGTGTGTGTGTGTGTGTGTGTTTGCTATATAACACAGTTTGTGGAAACAATAACTGTCCCAAAAACCCCAAGTTGAAACTAGCTACAAAATTATATCTTAGATATCACTCAGCCAAATTTGTTAGCCAGTTTGTTATTTTGTTCCAATAGGGCAGCTGTTAAAACTTTTAAAATTCAAAATTGTGTTATTTCTAGACCTAGTAAAAGAAATAAAATATTCTGTCTGGAATGTTCATAGCATTTCCTAAACTGTTTGTAACAACACTTTTTTTGTATCGCAAGCAGTGTTTTGAGGTATTGATTCCATAATAATTGTAAGGAATTGTAAATCTTATGAGAAATAAATTATTAATATTTTTGTTGCTACAATATTTTTTGAGATCATTTTATTGTTTCATGTAAGATTATAATCAGACTATGTTTTTATAGTGTTACCACCCACTGTTGAACAGCTTATAAAGATTTCCAGAAAGAGACATTCCGCTAGGGAAGGCAACTCAACTGGAAAGACAACTTGTAATAATCTTGTTGTTGGTAATTTGTACTCTTATATAAAATGGCTTTTGAAATTTATGGAGATTAATCTGAAAGTATTTTCATTATAACTAGTGTATTCTCTTCTCATCCTTTCCAAACTGAGTCATCATTCACCATAGGCATCATGTAACTGGTTCGTGGTCCATCCATCCCTCAATGAACTATCTCACCCTCCCTTTCACCATCATGCAAATCATCTGCTGCAAATATTTTAAACACTCACAGTACACACAGACTAATCGACAATAATGGTTAACAGTGTGGATCTGATAACTAAAGAAATAAGTATGCGTGTGAGGGTTCTAACAACAACATACAGTACTTATATTCTGGAAAGTTAAGGAAACTGGAAGATTATTGGACAAAAAGAGGACAAGTTGGCTAAAGCTAGATGAAACCATTGAGAATATTCAAAACAGTTTCTAGAAACTCGAAAACTGTGTGGAAATGTGGTCATGAGTTGAATGTTCCTAAGTTTCTACAAATCACAAAGTTTTGAAGAAAATACTTAAATTTAATGGTTATAAACGTCAAATATTGCATGCTTTAAAGCCTGATGACAAATTAAAGAGGTGTGACGTTGCTGTTGATATTCTGTACAAAAATTAACTGAATCAAAATTTTATAAACCACATTTTTTTAAATGATGAGGCCACCTTTCACTTATCTGGAAAGGTGCATCGTCATAACATTCATTTTTTGGGAGTCAGAATCGTCATGCCTTTGTAAAACATCAATGTGATTCTCTTAAAATAAAAATTTGGTTTGCTTCATCCTAAAACTATGTTATTGGTCCATTTTTCTTTGTTGAAAACACTATTAACAGATTAATCTATCTTGATATCATAGAACACAATGCTCTGATTTTTCAACATGATGGCGCGCCTCCCTATTATGGCAAAACTGTTTGTAACTTTCTGTACAGAAATTGCCTGGAAGTTGGATAGGTATAAGAGGTAAGTGGAAGGATTGGCTACCACCACACAAGTTGGTTTTTTAATACACTTTTATTTCGTTTACTATATGAATACTGCCACCAGCCTACATTTGATAGTGTCTTGTCACCTAGGTATATAATTTTGATTGTTGCGCTAAGAACTGGCTCGTGTAACTACGGAGTGCAAGTACTTACTACCTTTGTGAAAGTTGCACTATTTCGGTTATTTGTCACTCACTTAACACATTTATACATAAGCCATAATATACCACATATAAAACTGTTCATAATACTTTATGTAAAATTTCTATAGAGCACTTAGGTAGTATAACAATTTTATTATAAGTGTTAATATTGATTTACTTGTTTATTAGAGTCTTTTGTATTACTAAATTTAAATGAAATTTTGTGAACAGGAAATATACTTTAGAAAAAAGTTAAAAACCATTGTTAATAAAAAGGTACAAGTACAGACACGAACACTGACACATACACCGATATAAACTATGCTCAGGAAAATAAAGCTTATAACATAGTACCTACAGCAAATATAATTTAGCTTTGAAAATAAAAATTACTACCATTGAAACCAAATACACACTATTATGTCAATGAGAGCTACACTGCAAGTATTCATTAATGGAGAAAGGTGAAGTGACCAGCAAACTCTGTTATAAAGTATTTTAAGTGATGAATAACAATAGATTATTTGAATTTGATTACCATGGGAAAAGTAATAAAAATTACAATCAATTTTGGATCAAGGAATCTTTTAATAGTTTTAACAAATTTGTATGAAAAAGAAACAAAATGTTAATGAAATAATTTCTTTTGCCTTTTCAGTCCTAGACATTATCCCTACAGTATGGGCAAGAAATGCCAGGTATAGCTCGTGTAGATAGATATAAGAAGTGCTAAGCAATAATTAACCATTTTTAGCTCTTCACAAAAATTATCATACACTCATTATTTATTAATGGAAATGGTTACTTCTTGTTTTCCTCATAAATAATTGCTGTAAACAGAAACGCCTAAAATAATTTTACCAAACATAACAAAATAGTAAAACAAGCAAATAATTAATTACATAATATTTTTATTTTGATGAAGTTTTTAGTTAGTGTAAAATATGGTCAGTGAAAAATTACTCACTTTGTAAGTAGTCATTTTTTAAAACTTCCACATAGTGTTTTAAACTAATTAAAGATTGATAAAAATATAACGTCTTCATTTGAAGCAATTTTCAGGGGTCTGGTTCGATTACTCCACCGATCGTTGACCCAACGACCCAAACATTAGTTTAGTTTTAAATAAGAGGGTCGTTAGCCCAACGATTAGTGGTATGATCGGACTGATTTGTTTCATAAAGTAAAACATAACTAAAATGGGTCGTTGGCCCAACGAACCGTATTTTCAATTTAAACAGTAAATTTAAAATCAAGGTTCGTTGGCCCAACGATCCAAAATTTACTTACAAATACTAATAGTGTATATGGTTCGTTGGGCCAACGACCCTATTGCAGTAACAAGTTAAATTGTAGAATGCAGGTTCGATTACACTACTGTTCGTTGGGCCAACGACCTGTTTTATAATTTATAGAGGTTCGATTAGTCCACTGGGTCGTTGGCCCAACGACCCTGAAATAAAACATTGCATTTCAAATGGAAAGGGTCGATTACTCCATTGACCGATTAGTCCACTATGGACAAGGGCAGGCGGTACGGCAGCCGCTCCTCCTGCACTGTAGTAATTTTATCTTCATTATGAGCGTGAATACATTTGATGACAATATAAATATATATATATATATATATATAAAACTATGTATAAATATTTTGATAAATTATATATTAATCAAATGCAAGTATGAGGTAACTTGCATTTTTATTTTGGTGCTAAAGAAAAAATTACATTGGTTAATATAAACATAATATATTTTTAGTTCTAATTTCTTCTACATCATAGACGTGACTAAACATATATATGTTTATGTAAAATTTGTATAAACGGCAAAAGCGTGATTTAATCTTTATTGAAACTAAATTAGTATCGATATTTTGTCATGTACATATACATGTACAAGTAAAAGAACTGGCCAATTCTCTTCAAAAAGCCAATGTATAATGTTCTGAAGCATTTACACATTTTCGTGTATCTGGTACATTTCTTCAGATGGATATAAACAGCATTTACAGTACATATTAAAGGTAACTATCATTCATTAAAGTTTAATTGGGAACATGTTGCCAAATTTAAAATAGAAGCCTCTGAAGAAGTAATGTTGGTTGTTAATGGGATGTGAGAGAAGGCATGACATTATCTTATACCGGGTATTCTATATGAGGTAATCTATAAACGTAATGCAGCTGTTAGACTCTTATTTATAAGTAGAATAGTGTAATTTGTGGTGTATTAGAAATACAATGTTATTAGTGATGTCGCAAAAAGAATTCAAATTTCACATGCAACTGTGAAAGTACAGTATTACTAGAAAGTTGAAACATGCAAACTTGAATTGATGTCTCAGTGACAAACCTTGTTATAATTATTAACAATTTTAATGTGAAGTAAACGTTTTCTTTGGCGTCTTCATTGTAGCTTTGTACGCTGTGATGGCTGATGAGAATAGTGATAACTGTCGACCGTAACATGAAGTTGCAGTCACTTACATGATTTTATTCAGTTTTCATTGAGCCCGGTGGTTTACTTTTACAGTTAATTTACATCATAAAAGATGGTAAACGGATTAAGTCTTCGGTTTACACGGCCGGTGTCATAACCAACTGTTTCAGCCTAACCGTGGAAAGCTACCCTCCGTCACAATATTGTTCCGGTTTAAGATCTGTTGTTTAAAATAGTTCCCCACATAAAAACCGATACATTGTAAGAATTTAATTGGGTAAGCATCGTTTCGACGAGGTGTGAACTGCACAACTTAGATATTATCAAATCATATAGCTCGTGTTTTAGTATTTAAGGTTATTTAACAACTATCGAGAAGTGTTCTATGAAATTTTTAAAACCTTCAAATTTGTGTACATTATTTACATTTACTCTATATCATCATCGTCCAGTATGACTTAGACAGTGAAGCAGTGGACCTGTACAGAAGGAGAATCAATCGTGGCCATTAGGCAAACTAGGCGGCCACCGAGGACGGCAGCTTTAAGGGGCAGCTAAAAGAAGAAAAATTACAAGAATGTGTATAAATTACTTTACAGAAACCGAGCCAAAAAATACATAAAACAGGCTTGTGTCACTTTAAATTCAACCTTTATCATATCAAACATTACTTAGAATATCAGCGTAAACCTTAGGTAAATTGAATATACATGAAACCTTAGTAGTTACCCTCTATGTGAAATTGAAGACGGCAACAGTTTTAGTGTTGTGTTCGGAGTTGGGGGTGATGTGGCCTCGAAAAGCATATTGTCGCATCGCTTCTATAACACTATTACTACTACTTATTCAATTCAAATAATCTTTATTCATATTTTGTACATTGAAATACAATAAATAGTGTCACAATTCATCAGACTATATCTAAGTATGTTCCAGATATAATTTTTATCTAAAACCTTATAGTTAAATGTCTAAATCTATGCTTTAATACCTTGTCGAAAACATTTTAAAATTTCAATTAAGATGTATGTTGTTTCTTAGGCTATAAAATTCGTCAAATGTATAAAAAGCATTTTTAAGCAAGAAATTCTTTAGCAATAACCTGAATTTTTTCTGATCATTTATTTCGCCAATTTCTTTTGGAATAAAATTTAAAAACTTTACACCATTATATGTGGTTTTCTTCTTAAACAATTCTAAATTATGATTATCCAAAACTATTTTATTTTTATTACGTGTGTCGTAATGGTGAATATCATTGTGTGTTAAAAATTTTCCTAAATTAATTTTGACATAAATAATACATTCTAAAATATACAGGCTATGAACTGTTAAAATTTTTAAATCAATGAAATGTTGTCGTACCGAGTCATCATTATGTAAATTTAACATTGCTCTTACAGCTCTTTTTTGGCAAATTAAAATTTTATGGAGATTTTGGTTGGATGTACCTCCATACACACATATTCCGTAAGATACATGCGATTGAACGTGAGCATGAAATACACTTTTTAATACAGTTAGATTACATAACTTAGACAACCTTTTTAGAGCATAAATTCCAGAATTAATTTTAGTTAAGACATGGTCAATATGCTGATCCCAACTCAGATGGCTATCAATGTAAATACCTAGGAATTTGGTTTTAGGAACTTGGGATATGACCTCAATATCAATATGAATTTGGACTTGGCTATCTTTCCTATTTTGTTTTGTTGTAAACAACATGTAATTAGTCTTTTGAACGTTTAAGATTAAATTGTTATTAAAAAAGAATTCTTGTAATTTTGATAGTTGAATAAAAGAGTTTATTTCTAGTTCTGTATCTGTCTTTGTAGAGATAATAAGATTGGAGTCATCTGCGTAAATGCAGAGTTGGTTTTTTGTTTGGTTAATTTGACTAAGACACCTAGGTATGTATTTTATGTAGCAGATAAATAGTAATGAGCCTAAAATTGACCCTTGGGGTACCCCATACTTAGTTATTTCTGGTTTTGATTTATATTTCAAAATTTGGTTGTTTACTTTGGCTATTTCTACAAATTGTTGTCTGTTTGTGAAATAGGATTCAAACCACTTTAAATAATAATTTTTTATTCCTAATTTGTTCAATTTTTGTATCATTTTAATGTGGGAAATATTAAATATATTATTTTTTGATTCATTTGTATTTTTAAGGATGTCAATATTGAAATCACCCATGATGATGACATACTTTCCTTTAGATATTAAAAATTCAAACAAGTTATTCAGGCGAATTAAAAACTCTGAATTTTCGAATTGTGGGGTTTTGTATATTCCTACCAATAAAAAGCTAAGCTTGTCTGTTTCAAATCTAGCACTACAGCATTCAAACAACTTATCTTGACACAGTACATCTATTTTTGTGGAAACCAGTTGTTTCATCTTTAAACTCTCTTTGGCCAAAATAACTACGCCGCCTCCTGTTGTAGTGCTGCGTGTATAATTTGTAGTTTGGAAATAATTTAGAAGATTAAATCGTTCCAGCTCAATGTTATTCATATTATGTTCGGTTAAAACTATTATGTCTGGATTTAATTCTGTCAAGATAACTTCTAATTGCTCTCTGCGTGACTGTAAATGTTGAATATTTTGATGGAAAAGTTTTATATTTTTGAGTTTATTAATTATTTGGGTTTTGTGCAATAAATTTTTTGAAAGTTTAAAGATGGCTCAACCGGTTGTACATTTGGAAAAAATTGTTCTGGGTCTTCTGGTTGAGGCTCTGGATACTCTACTTGTGGTCTTGGAGTGTTGTTTTGGCAGTTATTGATTGCTTCCTTCAGTTTTTGTAAGAACTCAGGGTGGGAGAGTCCGCATCTGAGTGACCTTCTCGCTGTTGGTTGATCACAGGACACAATGCAGACAGATGCGCCTGTGGTGTTTTGAAAATTAACAATGTTAGTGGCAAATTGTTCGGGCAAGATAAGGTCCCTCACACATCCCATAGGCGAACAAATGAGGGTTTTTAGACCCCTGGTTGTAAAGTCTTGCGTCAATTGGTTGAAGGCAGCACCGTAGTCTATCAGTTCAGGCTTACCAAAGTAACTAGACTTGGTCACGAGACTGTATACCACAGCTCCATCATCTATTTCTTGACAAGCCAATTTTTCCCAAACACAATCCTTTGGCTGAGGTCTCCCAAATTTATTCCTAAATACGACAGCCACGCCAGCCGACATGTGTCGATAATGATGGAAATCGCTTGAGATCGCATGAGCAAATGCTACAGATGTATCATTCTTGTACTCCTCTATAACACCGCCCATCTCGGCCTCTACAACTTGAATCTTTCCTACTTTTATATTTATTTTTGGGGTTACTTATCTAAACCTTTACTCAAATCGGAGGATCGATCAATCATTAGGCTAGTTTTGAGGGTTTTTTATCGACTCTGTATAATTTTTATTAACGGTATCTAATGTTGCTTGATTATGCAAGCATCCTGTACGTAAGAGGACACGCTAGTGGATGCTGCCTGCTAATCCGAGGCTCTATTTTTAACATGGAACGAAAATTGAATGGAAAATAGGCACTTGATTTGTCAATCTTTCATTCCACAAACAGACTTTATAGTGGAACGCCTGGGGGTTTTGACCTCGGATTACAACTACAGTGAATGCATTTATATGTTCAATGTGGTATTTTGTTTGTCAGACTATAAATGGCAATGTTTATCAAATTCTTTATCTAGGGTTCATTGTTTAAACAAATTACAAATTAGTATTTTTCATATTATATGTGAAATTTCACCTAAATAGATGTAGAGAAACATCTATTAAGAACACCACTACTCTTGGTGTGTTTTTGATTATATTTATGGTTGTCGGGCTCTTGAAATGTAGTAAAACGTGAAGGGGAGAGCGGAGCTGCAGGTGCAAAGTACAGTGGAAATATGTAATATAAAAAATAATATACATGTGGCCTTATTTTCACATAGTTCAGTGCCTACCAACGAGGATTGATATTATTAAGACACTTTTTTGCTTAAATTGTAAGATTTTGAACAGTCTATAAATTGTATTCACATCTTGTTACCATTTATATACAAGTTTTGTTATTTAATAGAAATCATTTGATCTGAATACTTAACCTTCTGATCTGGAAAAGGTTAGGTTGATGCCTATTAAATAATAAAACTTGTATATAGGTTAACGAGATGTGTATTTATTGAGTATAACTGATAGACTGTTAAAAATATTACAAAGTAAACTGTCTTTATAATAACAACAACCCTCGTTACGAGAGGTACCGAACTATGTGGAACTATTGTCACATACACATATATCATCATAGACCTATTTCTTATTTCAAATCCTTAGATTTTAACCAACACTGACATGGTCCAAATGTTGAACTACAGATACAAAGTTCTAGGGCCAACTCTACATTTCTTTACGACAATCCTAGAGGATTTAGGGACCCATGGATTTTAACAAAAACTGACATGGAGATTCCTTGGGATAAATGACGATAATTATTTAATCCCCTTTTTTAATTATTTAAAATATTTATTTAATTATTTATTTCCCTTTGGAGATAAGGGGCGTAGTTCAAGATCATAAATGTTTTTCGGACAACTTCCTCTGCATGGCATTGGGAATGGGTGCATAAATGTTTGTGAGGATTAACTTACCTATTGACTTGAAATTTTGCTAGAATCCTCATTTCTGCATAAGGGACATTGGTTCGATGATGCATGGGATTTTTCTGAGCGTTAGGAAACAAGTTTATATATTTATCTTATGAGAAACCACTATGAAAACGAAAAAAATATTTTTATAAGCAAAATTTGTAAATGGACTTGATTACAAATTAAAACACATAACTATTTTTAAGGCACAAAATTAAAACAAAAATCTTGATGTTTTTTAATATTTCCATCACGTTTGTGCACGAGGTCACGGAGCCGTTTATCGAGGAAACTATTTCCCTAGTCACCAATAAATTGTGATGACAACATGTTCTGTCAATCAAACGAAGAAAAGCAGATTGATTTAGAAGACAAGACAACAGCACAGAGACCAGGAAGTAAGTGTAAGGCCACACGGATAAGCTGGCTTCCGGGAACGAGGGCATAATAATAATTTTAGATCAATAACCTAAACTATGGCTGCTTTGAAAATTCTTTCCCTTGGAAATCTCAAGCACAAAGCCTGGAACTTCATAACCACTTCAATTGTTTGAAAACATTCCATTGCTATATTTTGAATCATATAATTGTCTTGAATAACGATTAACATCAGTGATTGCCGTTGATAGATGTTGTAATTACAAAAAAATACGTTTGGCTTCGTCAGCCCCTAAAATCCTTAGTTTCCAAAAAAATTCAAAACAAAACCGACACCTATTTTCAAATGGCAAGATACACTGAAGAAAGATTTTAAACTAGTCTGTTGGTCTTGTACTGTATCGACTCTTCCCCTTATAATCTTTGTTAAGATCCTCGTAAAGGCCAATGGCACATGAGGAAGAGCAGAATAAGGATTCGATAAAAATTAACGTCTATCATTTCATTTCTAAGATTAGTATTATAATTTTATATATGCATTGCAATCTTTTCACCAGTTGATACCAGTTTATGAATTAACGCTTTTAAAAGAACTATATATTACTTAATTTTTGTACATTAAAATAAAATCAGCTATTTCATTACTTTAAACTACAACACTGGTCTAACTGTTGATTTGAGCAGATTTAATATTAAATCAAGTTTAAAATGTAGTAGTCAGAAATGTACAATGTGTATGACATTAAAACCAATAATCTAATATAGTTCTTAAATTTAAAATTGTTTTCTTTTAAAATCTGTAATATTTTTTAAATTGCTTATACCCTGTTATTATGTTGTTATTCTCTTTGCTTGATATCTCAAAAACCATCAACAGTTTACACACATAACAGTTGATGTTAATATTTTGCTTGTATCCAACTCTCTTTTACTACAGACCTATGTTTAAAATAAAATTATATATTTCGTTGCTTCCAAATAACGGTCAGGCTTAACAAATAAACCTGTATTACCTGATTGTTATGTATGCATGAAAGAAAATTTATCAAAAGTATCGTAAGCAAAATATAAAATATTTATATTTCATAGAAATATTTTTATGAATAAACTGGTATAAACAATCTGCACTAATTCTTGATCATTTAAAATATATTTTTATTTAGATTATATCTCATATACTTCCAGTATCGATTTATTGTGGTCAAACAATGACACATCGTTAAATAGTGTACATTTATTGCATAATTATTTTCTATATCAATGAATAAGTGTTTGTATTAAGGAGGAGTCCTGATATAGTTTATAAAAGTTATTCATTATAGATTATTTCAAAAGAATATCCATCTTATCGAAATTATTTAAATTGAATAATTCAGCTAACACCATAACGTTCTACTCAAAACCTCAGTCAACCTTAATTATTTTATGTCACAGGCAATGTAGTAATCGACAAATACTATATTTTCTTCTTTATGTATAAATCTTGTGTTATATTTTTCCATTGTGTGTCTTGTTATGCTATTTGTATTTTATAATTTTTTGATTCCAAAGATTTAAGATTGCAAATTAAAATTATTACAAAATATCTTTAAGTGAAAGTGGTTCATCTATCGAACTATACATAACGTTCGTTTAAAATTTCATTCTTGTGTAATAATATGTTAATAACCTGTGTCAAATGTCAAACACCATAAAATATGTAAATAACGCTTCTAATTGTAGTTATAACTGTTAAACAATTATTAATTTTCACATGATATTAAGGATTATGGACCCTGAAAAAATCTTACAATAATAGGTTTTTAAGATGCAAAATCATTCTCGATACATTTTATTATGAAAAATAATCGGGTTTGAAATAGCGTTAAGATGTTATATGATATTACTATTATAATTATTCCTAAACTTGTAAAACACATGCGTCTAACAACGTTTACGGGATTTCAATACATTTTACCGGCTTCTTATTAACCATGCAAAATATAACTTTACTATCAACGAAATTTAATAATATAATATTTGGTTAAATATGAAACCACTTATACTTTATATCAACCTTGTTTTTAAAATATTACACGGGTAGTGATAAAAACAAAATGTCATCTTATAATAGCATTTGTGGGTACTAATACTAATATAATAGTACATACTCCTACTAATATGTATATATTTGATTTTTAGTATTTAATATATGTGTGGTTACTTTATCAGTTATGACATATTTTCTACATACATTAGTATCTCGAGAACAACACTAAAACTACATATTAACTGGAGTGCAAAAAAAGTAAAACATTGCCTTGCAAGGGGACTTATAAGGAGAAGGAGAATGAAGTAGTGGACTAATCGACCCTCTGGCCGCTGAAATGAGCTAATGTAGCGGCGTGGGTCGTTGGGCCAACGCCTGGTGGTGTAATCGACCCTCTTTTGAATATCGTACGATTCATTTCACTTAGGTTCGTTGGCCCAACGACCTCCTTTAAATATTATTGCTTAATATTAATCCATGGTCCAATTACAACACTGATCGTTGGCCCAACGAACCTATACCAGTAAATTAAAATATAAGGCTCGTTGGGGCCAACGACCCTTTATTTACAATTTACATAAATGAAACAAATAGGGTCGTTGGGCCAACGAACCAGTGGAGTAATCGAACCTCTATATGTTTGTAAAATGTACAAATTACATTTCTTCCAGGAGGGTCGTTGGGCCAACGATCAGTGGAGTAATCGAGCCGTCCCCATTTTCAGCATTACAGTGTTGTTTTCAAAATAACTTGTCATACATTTTCAAAATCAAGGCACACACATATTTGTAATAGGTTAATTGGTTTTTTAGAAGCTGAGAGCATACTTTTTTGTAAATCAGCATGGATTCACAAGGGGAAAATCCACTTTGTCAGCCATAATCAAATTTCTTAATAAAATAATGAAAGGAATAATAAATGGTGATTTTATTTGGGGTGTGTTTCTGGATTTACAAAAAGCTTTTGACTGTGTAAATATAAATATTTTGCTTGATAAACTAGAAAATTATGGAATAAGAGGGACACCTCATGATTTACTGAAAACTTATTTAGTCTGTCGGAAACAGTTTGTCAGTATAAAAAATGATCAGGCTGAAGTCACATCTAAAAGAGCAGACAGTGGGGTGTGCCTCAGGGTTCCGTTCTTGGTCCATTGCTATTTTTAATATATATTAATGACATTGGAAATGTAAGTAATCCTAACCAGACAATTTTATATGCAGATGACACATCTATACTATATAAAACACTAAACTTTGGAGGATTTAGAAATCATAGCAAACATACAAATTAATAATACAGGGTGTCAATTAGGTCTGGAACCTCTTTTTTAATTTTTAAACAACAAAATAAAAAAATACCAAAGTTCACACATGCTTACTGGTGATAGTAACGCATACATCTGCCCAATTACCAACCAGATAATCCCTTTGGGGGACGGTCCACAAGGAGTCAGACAAAATCCTTAAATAGCAGCATAGGTAAAGTTTGGTATCAAATTAAAGGTCTTACTTAGCAGAGTACAATGCCGCAAACCGGACTTCAAAAGGTGGATTCATTCAGTAGTTATAGCTATTTGAATTTTAAAACAATTGAACAATGTAAATTATTAAGTATTACAAGTAAACACCAATTTTTAAGTGCCTGTGATCAAAGTAAGTGTTCAAAATGTTCCCCTCCCATCGTCTGGCAATGTCCTAGGCGGTTGTAAAAGCCATCCACTGCCTTTTGAAGGTAGTCACGAGGAATATCTTGAGCTTCTTAGACTATGAGATTTCTTAGGTGCGCCAAATCTCGAGGCTTAGTACGATAAACTTTATCTTTGAGGTATCCCCAAAGAAAAAAATCCAGCGGAGATAAATCAGGGGAACGAGCAGGCCACTCTACTGCACCATGTCTTCCAATCCATCTGTGAAGGAATATTGTATCCAAGTATTCATAGTCATAGTCATATCATCTTTATTATAATTTCTTTGAGAAATACAATGGTGTCATAGATGCAAATATTAACAATTTTATAGGTATCTTAAGATTAGGTTTTCCAGTTAGGTATTCTCTAACAAGGAGAGCAAAGTGTGGTGGCACGCCATCTTGTTGGAAATAAATTCTTTGAAATTGTCGACCAAGAGCAGCTTGTAGTGCAGGAATTATCTCATTTTGGAGCATTGCTAGATACGAGTCACCATTTAAATTACCATTGATAAATAATGGGCCCATAATTTGATTTCCTGTAATACCTTCCCAAACGTTAAGTTTCTGTGGATGCTGTGTATGACTCTATCTGCCACTTTCACATTTTAACAGTAGTTGTGTTATTGGTAATAATTATTGATTCCTGGCTTCGATTACTACATTGTCAGATGATGGGAGGGGAACATTTTGAACACTTACTTTGATCACAGGTACTTAAAAATTGGTGTTTACTTCTAATACTTAATAATTTACATTGTTCAATTGTTTTAAAATTCAAATAGCTATAACTACTTAATGAATGCAACTTTTGAAGTCCGGTTTGCGGCATTGTACTCTGCTAAGTAAGACCTTTAATTTGATACCAAACTTGACCTATGCTGCTATTTAAAAATTTTGTCTGACTCCTTGTGGACCGTCCCCCAAAGGGATTATCCGGTCGGTAATTGGGCAGATGTGTGTGTTACTATCACCAGTAAGCACGTGTGAACTTTGGTATTTCTTTCTATTGTGGTTCAAAAATTAAAAAAGAGGTTCCAGACTTAATTGACACCCTGTATAGTGCAATACTTTAATGAAAACTATTTAACAGTAAATGCAAATAAACCAACAGCTGTAAATTTTATTTCAAATAAAAAAATCTTCCTTTGAAATTCAAATAGCAGTTGACAACTTAGTAATACCAATGTATGATTTTACAAAATTTTTTCAGATTGATTATCGACAAAAATTTAAATTGGAATTACCATATAACTACTCCCTGTTAAAAGTTATCTAAAGCAATATTTATGATGAGAAAACTGTCTGAATTTTGCAATGAAAAAACTCTTAAAATGGTATATTATGCATTTTTTACTCTCAGTTGGTTTATGGTATTGAAATATAGGGAAATACATTTAAAAAGAACACTAATAAAATTGTATTAATACAAAAAAAAGCAATACATTATATTTCTGGTATTGGCTATAAGGATTCATGTAAACAAAAATTTCAAGAACTTCATATTATGACAGTTCCTTGTTTAGTTGTGTATAAACTGTTGCTTTATATGGCTATGTCAAACAACCTAACATATAAAAGCACCCACAAGGGGCGCAAACAATATTGTAACCAAAAAACTTACTTCCAAACAATATTCATTAGTGACATTATCTCTTGGACCAAAATTGTGGAACGCACTGCCAAATATATTAAGATCACTGCCATTTGGTATTTTCAAAAGACAAATTGGGTTTTTCCTTTTGGAACACTCATTTTATGAAGTGAATGAGTTTTTGGGATTAATCATGAATTAAATAATTATTGTTGATCTTGGGAAATTCTTTTATCTGTATTGTAATTAGTTTTTCATTAATTAATTAATTTGTTTTAATTGATTTTTATTTATTTAATATATTACTTCTTTTAAAGATCTGGATTAACTGGAGGATTGCAATGCTCTTAACATTGAAATGTACAATGTTGTGTTTTCAATATGACTGTATGAAATCTTTACCAGTAATAAATGAGTATTATATACATCACAGAGTAATAAAGAAATTAACACAAGCAAAATAGCTAATATATTAGCTCCTCAGTTAGTCTAAGTTTTTTAACGAGGTGTATCCACATGCCTTAAGACTGAGGGACACTGTTATATATCTGGGGGCCAAAGTATACAAATCACTTCCTCCATTACTCTAGCCTGACCCGAGCACCTCAAACATGGCGTTCTGCAGAGTACAAGAGACCCTAATCTCAGCGTGGGTCTGAATCATCCCCCTGAGGTAACTTGGTCTTCCTGTCAGCAAAACCTTGTGAACAAGGCAAGCTACCTGAAGCCTCCTAGCCGCACTGCAATACTGGATGAACATAAATTTTCTCAGGCTGTACACAAATCTTGCAGCAGAGTTCTGATACCTATCAATCAAGACCGTGCTCCCAAGAGACAATCTTCCCCCAAAGACAGGAAGATCATAAAAAATAACTGGAAAGTCCACAGCTCTGACAATTTTTAGTTTCACTTCCTCCTAGAATAACCCCCTAAATCCAAACAAAACCTTCGACCTATTCATTACACGATGATTGATATTTTGAACTTGACTCAAGAAGATTAACTGTTTGTCCAAAGTCACACTAAGGATTTTCACTTTGTCCAAAATCTTTTTACAGGAACTCCTCCCAAAGAAACCCCCAGAGGTTCATTACTAAAAAAGACTGCATTTGAAGAGGGGTAAAAATTAACAAGTGAACACTTTCTTGGATTTAACTGAAGCCTGTGATCATCAGCCCAGAGCTTGACCCTCACCATATCATCAATCCATTGCATTGCCAAGGCATACAGTAATGGAGGATATGTCAACACAAGCTGAGTGTCATCAGTGTAGGAGTAAAAGGAACAAAATGATATGTCAAGATTAAGATCCGCAGTTTACAGAAGAAACAATAGGACCCAAGCAGTTACCCTGAGGAACACCTGACTGGGTTCTGTCAATCAGATAAGAGCGAAATCACCTTGGTGAAATATGATCAAAGACGTAGTAATGAAGCTTAGCCAAAAACATAACAAAATTCACTAAGTCAAATGTATGTGAAAATCAAGAGCTGCTGGAGTACTACAGAAATTCTTATCCCTGGCAGAAAATAGTTGGTCTGTCAAGGTTAATTAATAGAGCAGATGTCGTGCTGAAACCAGACTGACTATCAGGCAAAACATTGGTGTATTCTATGAAGGAAACCAACTGATTTGTCACAATCCTCTCCAATATCTTGGATAGAACTGGTAAAATGGAAGCTCACACACACTTATAGGATTACTATTTTTGGGTAGAGATGACCAGGCTTTTTTTCCATCCAGAGGAGAAAGAGAGATTAAAGCCCTTTGACTAGTAATCCTGAAACGAATTCGGGAGCGCCCTATGCGCTGCCGCAGTACTCCCGATAGCTGTGCAGGAAGTGCTACGGTGCTAAACTGTTTTCACAATAATGTTTCATAATGAATTATCTCACATGAATATGATCTAGCAGAATAAATAAACACTTTCAAGTAGTTTTCACTTTCGACTGTTTTCACATCTTTCATACAGATTTCCGAGGAGACTTGTAGAGTTAATAACTTGTACCTAACCTGTTCCTTAGTAAGTTTGAGAAAATAATTTTATCTTATTTTCATATTATGTCAATATAATAACTTTTAGCATAATTAAAATTACTGTATGAATACAAAAAAAATGTTAAACGTTTGTTTTTTTTTTATTCTACTACAGTAAACCCAAATCACCTAAAGAAAACAAAATCTTCTAAAATTAAAAATAAACACATGTTAGGGCACTCTTACTGAGAAAAAAAAAACCTACCAGTCAAAGGGTTAATAATATGAGTGATACAGAAAGGACTAACTGATCTGACCATGTTGATTGAAATTCTCTCAAAGCCAAAGGCTGCTGTGGAGATACTGTTTAAAATGCTCTTTACCTCACTCTCGCTCACCTGCAGACACTAAAATTTAATCTGTACCTTCTCAGAAATAGTATTCTTATAAAATGTAAGCCTTTCAAGAACTTACTATTGCCGCCCAAGCCAGCAGAGTAATGGTTTATGTCATCCACGGAAATACCGATACAGAACCGTTTTTTAAATAATGAATCTTGATTTTTGCACATTTTACTAACAACTGTTGCACTTTATAAAAGAAGTGTATTAGACATAGACTAAATAAAACTATCTGTAACTGTCCTTAAATTTAAAAGTCACATAAGCCTAATCCCTATACCAAGTGTTTGAAAACTAGCTTAGGTTAAAAAAACCATACTTGTGAAATATAAACAATTTAGGTGAAGTCCATCCCTTCTGACATGTTATACAAGCAGAGGTGGTCTTCTTCCTTTTCCCTCTTATCTGGATACTTTCTTTGCTACTTACAAAGCTGTTTTTTTGTCTGTAAATTTGTCTAAAACCATTGTCCAATCGCCAAGCCTGTTGTTTCCAGGTAAAGTTTATACTCCAGACCTTTTATGAAGAACCAGCCACTCTGTAGACAATTCTTCTACAAGTACCATAGTATAATATATATATATATATATATATATATATATATATATATATATATATATATATATAAAAAAACAATATTATGTCCATTGGAACAACATTTAGTACTTTTTAGAATTTTGTTACATGTCGGTATAGTTGGACACTGGCTCTCCATGCACATTTTGTTGAAGTCCTTATATTTAGACATTAGCACTGATAGGGTTAAATGAGTATAATTGGAGAAGAAAGGCATCATATATAAACAACAGAATAAAAAAGCATTATTTAATTAATAAATATATATTTGTATCAACACAATTAATAAAATAAATACATAAATTTGGTGAGTTTATTGCAATTTCTTCTATAGACTTACTAGTGTATAGCTTTAGAAATATCTGTATCATAAAGTGAAGCCTTATTTAAGTAAAGAACAACAGTTAGGATTTGAATTTATTCCTTAAGTTAGTGCATCAAATTTATGGTGAATTTTCACCAAAAATTAGTTGTAATTAAATATTGAATAATGTAATCATGATCTATATAATCTGGCTAGTTATTTTTACTCATATATGATAATATATATATATATATATATATATATATATATATATATATATATATATATATATATATATAAAACCCCAATGCCCAAAATAATAAGATTCTGTGCTGCAGAGGAAAGAACATCAATCAAATAATTCATAAAAAGTAAAACTGTAGTTTAATAAATTTAATACAATTACCTTTATCTAAGTTTATTAATTTTAATCCTCGTTATAGGGAAGGTTAGTAAAAAAAGGAAAAAATAAAAGTAGTTATGTTAACAAACCAAACTTTTGTCACAACTTTTCTCTCCTCTGCTAGGTATTGCCTTCTCATAATTTGTCATTATACATCAGGTACTAAAAATAATCATGAAAACACATTTCTATACATCCAATGTATCCATGGCTTGACTGGCTTTTTGTAGGAATGAGCAATGGCTTCCCGAACATTATTATTGTATGTGACTGGACATGTCTGAAAGAGTACAAAATATTATTACAATCTGTGAATAATTTTACCTTTAGCATTAATGTGACTAAATCAACATTATGAATGTGAAGCTAACTGTTACTAAACAAAATAAAATAACAATCAAATTCCAAATCATAGTTCACACCCAAAAAAGTCTAACTCTTATTACTTAAACAATATGATTCATTTTGTTTAATCACTCAAATCTTACATAAGATAGAGACTGGAGCTGAAATGAACAATAGAATACTGAAGAGAAATGAAACTAAATTATATTACTGTATATGTTAGTATAGAAGATATTCCGTACTTCTGTAACAGATTTGCAAGTGTAGAAGCAAATCAAGTCTAAGGCGTTCTGAAATACTGAATTTAAAAAAGTCTGAGAAGAAAAGAGTTAAATGCTAGGGGAGTTCAAAAATTTGAAATGCTCTAGACATATCAAAAGGATTCAAAATGCAAAATAGTTTCAACTCAATCCTGAAGGAGAAAATGGATTATTCTAAATAATTATATTACAAAAGTAACTGAAACAGCGGATTAACAAAATAAATCAGAAAAGAATTGTGATTAGTTTCAAAATGATGCAATAGGGTAATAAAAAGAAAATAATGAGAGCAATTATAGAACAAATAGATATAATAAAATTAAACAACATAATATTTGGAAAATGTGAATGTAAGCATTTTATATATAATCAGACTGATATTTCTGAACAAGAAACAAAGATATTTTTATGAGGACAGAAGTACATTGAATGACAAGACAGCAAAAAATGGTGTTTTTCTTTTAGTAAACTATAATTTAGATTTTTATAAGACTTGAGAATAATATTCTGGAAAATAGCAAATGTAATTAATTAAATTTAAAAGAAAAATGTTAAGGAACCTATCACAAAAGTAAAACGAATAAAAATTACATGAGAGGTAGAAAATACTTGAGCAATAAAATAATCTGTTTTTGGCGCTGAAACAGGTCGTGTGCCTAACAAAGCCAAAGAAAAAAATCCAATCCAATAACAGCTGATGATTTTAATAGCTTTTTTTTTTTTAATGTTGTTAATGTGTTAAAAAATAGCTGTGATATTTTAGATGTAGCAAGTTCTGTTGATATGTTGAAATCGTCAGGTATTAAACCCCCCTGTGTAGTTTTAAGTGGACAGTTGTAAATAGTAGGATGTATATATAGTTCTGTGTATAGGTTAAGTAATTCCAGATCAGAAGATGGCTATGGACTTTCCAACTTTGTATTAAAGGAAATATTAGATGTTATAATCTAATCCTTTAAACCACAGCTGATAAAACTGGGGATTACTGATGGAATATATCCACAGTGCTTAATAACACAATAACGGTACCTTTGCATAAGAAGGGTGACAAAATTTTATTTAACAAAACAATTATCGGCCTATTGCCCTGTAGTACCCAGTTTATATCAAAGAGATATAGGGGTCTATTGTGAAAAACCAATTGGAATATTATTTTGAGTACAATAATTTGATTTCTTCATCTCAGTATGGGTTTAGGAAAAATTATGTCAACTGTTAAAGTTAAATGATAATATGTCTTTTAACTTTGAAAATAAGCTGAAAAATATTGTTATTGGACTTGAAGTAAGGCATTTGAAAATTGTACCTGCTGATGTTATGGTCTTAAAAATTTGAAATAAATATTATGGTCTGAGAGAAACAATGCTTTGTCTTTGATTCATTGATCTTATTTGGTGAATACTCATTCTTCAAAAATTCAGGTCCTTAAAGTTATGGTCTGGAGAACAATGCATTGGGCCCCTTCTTGTTCTTATTTGAGCAATGATCTCAGCTGGTCAATTTGTCCAGAGCATCCAGGTTGTTTTGTATGGGCTGATGATCTTGTCTTTTATCATTACTCAGACTCATAATTAAATGATGTCATTTGTCCGTGGCTATGATGTTGAAAAGGTCCATGTTTTGTCTCTCTGCTGATGAATTACATCAGACAGAGCATTATGGGACTTGATGTGAATATGGGCTCTTTAAGGTCCTAGCCCGAGGAAATTGGTTCTTTCTGCTAATAAAAAACTGTTAATAATAATGGTCTGGAGGGAAATTGTCTTTAGTAATTTACGTTAATGATGCAAAATAAGTCTTACTTGTAAAATGTATTGGTATTTTCTCACTAAAAAAACTAAAATGGGGAATCCATTACAAACCATTTATGTCATTAGTGCTTTAGCAAGAGTGATATTTTTATAAAAGAAAAACTTAAATTGTATACAAGTTGTTTTGTCATAGCTGTGCATACACTCTGTTTTTTAATGGACACCAAGACTGTATGGGGTTTTAAGTGGCAAAAGGGGCAACTCTAGTGGAGCCTGATAACTGTGTTAGGAAATTGCTTTAGTTAGTAGGAATTAGCGACAAATACAGTTCCTGTAGGCCCATTTTTGAGAAGAACTGGGTATACTTACGCTTCCATGTATATATATATTACAGTTTAGTTTTTGTTAAGGAAAAATCTTGACTCTTTCAATTTTAGAAGCTTTAACAATATGATACAACACTAGAATTAAAAAATGTCAATTATGTACAATATGCTAGGTTAAGTAAAACTCAACAGAAACTATGCAATAACCGGAGCTAGGCTCTATTCAATAAGTTACCATTAAGTGACTAGATCAATTTCTGTTGGTTTAAAGGTTTAATGTTGTTGCAGAGTGGCTCAAGAGAAAAACGTTTTATTCTGTAGATGAGATTTTTAATGATAATTTTAGTGACTTACAATTTTAAACTTTTAACGTAGATATAGATTGTATTTATTTTTAGCCTATTTATTTTAGGCTCTGTAGGCCTACTTAGTGATTATTTTTAATATCACACTTGACTTTGTCAATACAATTTTGTAATTGTTGGACGACAATAAAATGATTCTGATTCTGATTCTGATTCTAATGTTTTTTGGGCCTAAGTAGTGCCTACTACTCCTCACATGACTCATATTTTATTTGATAAATTGTAATTATATTAGTCTTATACAGTAACAAATGATGCTAACAATATATATGTGTGTGTGTGTGTGTGACGCTATGTATACGAGGTCCGACAATAAAGTAATGAGACGGATTTTCTTTGCAAGATGTGGTAACCCTACGGGCTTGCATAGGTACAACATCTTTAACCTTGATCTATAAGATGCTTCTAGTCCAAGCGGTACACTGATGAAACTGCTCAATTGTGAGTTGTGCTGTAATAAGTTAACACGTGTTTATGTCCCTCGTCACAGAAATGGAACTGCATAATATTGCGCAACAGTATGCCATTTATGTGTGTGTTAAATTGGATGAATACGCAACAACAACTTACGGTAAGCTTCAGAAGGATTTTGGAGAGGAAGTTATTTTGTTGGCATAAAATGTTTAGTGAAGGCAGAACAAATGTTGAAGATAAATACCGCAGTGGACGACCATCAACTTACGCACGGATGTCAACTTGATCAGGGTTTGTGAACCCGAACAATCTGATCGAAGATTATCCGTGAAAATGATTGCAGAAGAACTGAATATCAATCGATAAACAGTTCGTCTAGTAATAACTAAAGATCTTGGCATGAGAAAGATTTGTGAAAATGGTCCCCAAACATCTCACATCACAACAGCAAGAAACAAGGAAAATCTGGCAGCTGATCTGTTAGAGCAAATGGAAATCAATCCGGAATTGTTGAGCCGTGTTATCAATAGTGATGAAAGTTGGTTTTTTCAGTACGATACAGAGACAAAACGCTAAAGTTTGCTCAAAGGGCTATCCAGACCAAAAAAAGCATGTCAAAGTCAAAATTGAAACTTGTGTGCTTCTTTGATATCAACGGAATTGTTCATAAAGAGTGGGTACTCCCTGGACAAACAATTAACCAATATTACTACAAAGAAATGTTATAAAGACTAAAGACTTTGTAAAGAGTTCTTCCGTGTACATGCCAACATTGTTGGTAATTGGATTCTGCTCATGATAATGCCCTATCCCATACTGCTCTGTCAATACAGCAATTTTTAATCTCAAGCAAATTTCAGTACTACCACAGCCACCTTATTCACAAGATATCACTTCATGCAACTTTTTCTATATCCAAGAGTCCCAATGGCGGTCAAGGGACACCATTTTCAAACAATACCAGATGTCAATAAAGCTGTGACGAGGGTCTAGGAGGATATTACAGAAGATGAGTTATAGAAATGTTACTATAAATGGCAGAAGCGCTGGAAAAAGTTTGTGCAATCTGGAGGATACTACTTTGAAGGAGACAACACTAAACTTATACTGACAATTGCATGTGTTTTATTGTTCTTGAAAAATATTATCTTTTAAAAGCATTTACAGATACATACCCTAGAACCATATATAAGAAACGTTAAGGTGCACACTGTTTTTAATATGGTTTACAAGCTCACTTTCTAACATACAAAAGTCATTAACTTTACTTATGTATAAAGTGTGTGTATCATTTTTCTAGGATAGAACCAGCAACTCTAACCATAAGTTCTAACAGTCATAACAATAATTTCTTCCCTTTTGTTACATTCTTGTTTTAGTTAGATCTAAATATAAAAAATATTGGTTATATAACAAGATACTGAAATATCATCTTCATAACATAATACTCTCACTGCTGGTATATACTGAGTAATACCAACTACTCTCTCTACCTTTCTGTGCCGTAAGGTGTCTACTGCAGTGAGGTTCTCGAATAAACTAATTATAGTTTTTAATTTTCAGTAAGAAACTCAAACCAGTAATTTTCCACGTATCTGCAGTTGCTAAGACACAAGAAACAAACTCTAGTAATACTATAAATCCCGTTTGTTAAGTTGATTGACAATCACTCAAACCCTAGTGGACAGGTTTTGCTCATATTTGGTATATACATTACTTAAGATATAAGAATAAAACATATTTTTATACCAAAATACCATCAACCCACAAATACTCTTAAAAGTAATTTAACCCTTTAGTTGCTGGTATTATTTCCGTGCTAGGTATGGTTTGAATAGTTCTATAATTCTAAAAAGCTATTATTATGGTTATGACGTAAACATAATAAATGGCCTGCAAAACGTAAAATTAGACAAATTAAGTGGTTTCTTTTTCAGTAAAGACAAAACGTGCAAAACTGTTGTTTTGGGTCGGGTACACTTATACAAGAATACACTGATCACGTCAACTTCCACCCAAACCAACCAATCAGCATTAATTTAAAGTGGGCTCTTGCACTTAACACAGATCAGTGGCTATCATAAGTATTCACCAGACCACCAAAATCCCTGACACCAGGAGCAGGAATGGAACCCGTGACACCAAGGTAAACTCCCGCGTCCAAGAGTAACACCTTAGACCACACAACGATTCTGACTTGATAGGCAGATATAGCTCACTTACAATTTCGCTACAGCAGTGTTCACTCACTTTTCGCTTTGACAGCACTCTAAAATGATTGCAACTTTTAACGCTTAAAAAAATGTATGTACTTTACAAAAGGCAATATTTTTGACAGCTGATCAAGTCACACAATGCAATGTAGCTTACAGTGTCAGTACTTTATATTTGAATAAATAAATGTGAGCTGTCTTACGTAATGTGATGAAAATTTTAATAACAAATAGTATTATATATTATTTTTATTGTAGATTGCAGAAATGACTAATTCAAATTAATTACTTAATAATGAACCATTCTGGACTTTTATTTAAGGAACAAAATTGCAAATGTGTATATATAGGTTACTTGAAATTGATTTCCTTTTTCACTATGGGATGGTATACCATGAAATTTAACATTAACTGAAGGAGCTAATACAGAGGGAACGAGCACTAAAATGATTCAATGAACCATTCACTCCATTAATACAATTTGAGGAAAGGAGTGAGCCTGTGACTTCAAAAAATACATGTATGTACTTTTACTGTACTGTATCAGGTTTACAGATCCCTTCGAAAAACGAATACTAAAGGTACAAACGGTAGCGAGCTGGGTGGTAAAGTAGACATACATCCTTCTAGCGAATTAACCGAATTGTAAATATTAATACTAAATCAGGACAATTTGTATGTGTTTGTATATATTTCCATTGTCCCCATATTTTTAAAACTGATGTTTAGTGAAGATATTAGCACCAATGTAGGTCTATTGAAGAGCAACGAGTTACCAGCCGGAAGTTAGGATTTTTCATACAATTCCTTAAACTACTACTAGGAATAGTGGAATACAAGCACTGAAAGTAGGTGTTTTTGTCAGTAATAGATTTCTCAGTCCAATGTCAGTAGGTATAGATAAATGTATGGTATTTTACCTTTTCAACAGTTCTAAAATTCGCTTTTGTAGAAATGTTTTGGGACAAAAGTCCCATCGTCAGATGTGTAAAAACACAGAAGACGAATGTAGTTAAATACATATAATAAAATATACAATTCAATAAATAAAACATATACACGATAAATATATTATGAAACAACAAAGGCATACCACACACGCACAAGCATGGACATAAAGCAGCAGTGCAGACACTGAGGGCTGAAGGTTATGTCACTCTTCCCCAACTTCATGATTCTTATTGAGTGGAGTGTTATCAGTAGATAATAAACTATTATTGTGACGGGATCAGATTAAAAATGTAATGGGAACTGAATTGGATCAGGTTAAAAATATAACAAGAACTTAATTGAAGCTCTTCAACATTGCACAATTTGGGTCTTCATTTTGAAAATCTTTGTAGATTTCATATTCTTGCAGGATGTCAAGTTTCTGGGTGAAACATGCAGTGACAATTCTACAAAAGTGAATTTTGGAACTATTGACAAGGTACAGTACTATAGAATTACAGTTTCATGGCTATTACAAATATGGATTTATATGTATACGTGTAAATTTTGTCCCAAAGGTTATAGTGGCTAAACAATCATTCTTTAAGAATGGCTAATCATTGTCTTAATATTGTTCTCAAATATTCTGAGAGCCCATTATTACATGAAATTTAACATAACTAAAATCATTTGAAAATAACTTCAACCTAAAAGGAATTTATCATTTAGAAAAAAATCGAGCACCTAATTTAAATCTAATAACTTTAAGAAGTGACGAAATCTCATATCACCTACATCTAAACAACAAGATGGTCTAAATATAAATGAATCTCTACTCTTACTTTTTAAACTCATTTATTTGTTGTTTATGATATTCATTTGTTCATTATTATTATTATTATTGGTTAGTTCATTTTTGTTGAGAAAATTGTGCAAAGCCAAGGGTAAGTGCTACAAAAAGTATATTATACAAGCAGCATTGACATTTTATGAACTTTATTAAAGCAATCTGGTCTAGTAGGTGTACTAGTTGATTGCGTAGACATAGGTGGTTATGTAAGTATTGTTCAGTTGTTGGTTTTTTATTAGATTAAATGTAAGAAAGGGCCATGTCATCTCTGTACACATGTACAAATAAATAAATTATTACTATGACTACTAATAAGCTTTATTATTAAACATAGTAAATTACACAAAAGAAATACATTATTTACATACGGATCGAATTCTGACTAAAAAAAAAAAAAAAACTATTGTTTCAGCTACTCACAATAGAACAGCTGTAAAAGAATGCAGATTGGAAACCAATCAGAAACTATAAATAATTTTTAATCCCACTATACATTAACTAAAACTCACAGACTCATCTAATAATAAATGAATGAATAAATGAATGATAATATATCATTTAAAGGTTAGGGACTGGTAATAACGATTGTTGATACATATTCTAACCAGCAAATACCAATTGGACGTAAGTGGCCAGATGATGCACTTTGTAAATTATCAGATTGACAAGAAAGTAACCAATAAACGTTCTAGAGTTAAAATTCTTGGCTCAAGTATCAAAAAACCCGATCATTTCTAAATTTGGGTGAAAAATAACTTAAATAGTACAACTTTAGTCAAGGTAACACACGCAAAGAGGTTTCTTGAGCCAGTTATTAGGTTTCAAGGTGACAAGACACAAATATTAAACCAAGTTAGTGGCAGTTTTCATATTTTAAAATAAATAAATGTTCAATTACAACTCACTTCAAGTATGTTTATCCATAAGATAATAGTAATACTTTATTAGATAATAATCAAATACTTGGAATTCATTCTCGTCTCTTTTATTGCTATTAATTTGTTTTATTATTTAGAAACATAACAGTATACTAGCTAAGATTTGTTATAATTCAAATCATTGTTAATGAGCGGGTTTTACTATATTAGTCAGAAGTTAAGGATCAAGATTGACAGCTTCAGGTAAAGTGGTGAAATTTATTCTCTACAATGAAAATGAAGATTGGCAGTTTACAACAAACATTCCGTGTGAATGTTGAGTTTAGTTCCAGTTACCTTCCTCTTACTGAAACGCCTGAAATATGATGCTGTCACACACTTGATCCCTGGAATCTGAAGTTGTATGTTTGTCTGTGGATATCAAAAAGAAATTTTGTGACAATGAAGCTAAAAAAAAACAATGTTATACATTACTAGAGGATGGTGAACTGGGGGTAAAATCAACACTCACATTGAATTCACCCTTCCAACCACAGCTAAATTATGTGTATAAATATTCAGTGTCATCCTTCAACTTGATAAAAATCTGCATAAATATGGATCATGGAGTCTTACTCATGCAAAAATGGTCTCTTCTTGATTACAGCAACAACTCTTGCAAAAAGATTATACTCTCACTCCACATGTGTATTGTAGATGATCTTACATCCTACCCCAAGTTCTCTGATGAGCGAGGAGGCCTTGGAATAGACTCACCACATTTAAACATATGCAAAATGCAGTTTATGTATGTCTTACGGTTTTAAAGAGAAATATTTTTTGCAAAAAAAGTTATATACAAACAGAATACTAAAAACTACAAATCCAAGTGAAGTTAAAAATAAGTTTACTATAACAATATAAAGATTCTAACATATCTGATAAGTGCTCTGAAACATCCTGTGTATACCCCATTGATAATATAAATGCAAAAGTTTGTGAAGATATTTGATAATCACACAAAATTTAGGGAACAGGTTTAGATGAAATTTGGAGTATACATTGCTTATAAACGAAGGCTATTCAGAAAGTCAGGAACGTTTCCACATAACGCCGCCAGGCGAGCACCTATCGCATATATATATTGGTGTGCTCGTGCTCGGCACCTCAGTCTGCGTCCAGACGTGACAACGGAAACATCTCACTGCCTATTTCTTTTTATATGCAAATTTGAAACTGTTTGTAAGAGAAATTTATCGGGAACTGTGTGAAGTGTAAAGTAACAACGTAATGACTGTTCAGTGTTCAGTTTAAAAATGGCAGAACTAACGTTCATGATCAAGAGAAGAGTGGACGTTAGAGCATTGTGACTAACGATTTCGTCGCCAAAGTTGATGAAAAGATTAGTGAAAACCTGCCATTTCAAAATAAATGAGTTTCCAAACTATATGGAGTAAACAGACTTAATGGTTTGAAATTGCTCCACAGAAGCTACGCTTTCCAAATTTTGTGCAAAATGGATGCCAAAAATGCTTACAGATCACCATAAAGAACAACGAATAGGGGCAGTTTTGCCGTTTTTGGAGGCCTACCATGGGGATGCACTACTGGATGTAGGAGACGAATGAGGTAAACATGTGAATTGTGAGACAAAATTAAAAGTCCATGCAATGGGGCACACAAGTTTCCCTTAAAAACTAAGGAAATGTCTGCAAACTTTGTTGGCAAGGAAGATTATGGAAACAGTGTTTTGGGTCAGGCAAGATGTTCTTAATAATTTTCTCGAGAGTGGTGCAACAATAAACCCTGAATAGTACTGCCAAACATTGCTAAACCTTAGGAGAGGTGTCCAAAACCACTGCCAATGAAAATTGTTATCTAAAATTTTGCTTTTACATGGCAATGCCCAATCTCACACGGCAAACCGTATTGAAGAACTTTTGAACTCGTTCAACTAGGAAGTTTTTCCTCATCCCCCCTATAGTCCTAATCTTGCTCCAAACGATTTTCATTTGTTTCAAAAAATGAAAACCTGGTTAGCAACACAGCTTCTTGACAACGATGAGAAGCTCCAGGTACATGTAAACTGAGTGGCTGAGATTACAGGTGGTAGAATTCTATGACACGAATTTAAAAGCTTGCTGAAAAAAAATTTGTGTGGTTATTATGTAGAGAAATAGTATTTTAGTCCCTCTTCCACATGTAAGCCTATATAATAAAACATTTTTCTTGTTCTTGGTTTATTTCAATTCCAAAACATTCCTTACTTGATCAGTAGCCTTTGTATAAAATAAGAATAATACATAAACGTGTTAATACTCTGAAACACCATCCGTATATACTCCAAAAAATTTATAAGCATCTTCTTCTAAGAAAAAAGTAGTCTAACACCACAGCAAGCACTATTACAAAACTGCTAGTATATATATATATATATATATATATATATATATATATATATATATATATATATGTGTGTGTTTGTCTTTGTTATTTTTAGAGCATTGTTTACTGTTGTAAAATGATTATAAAATGGTGATTACCATATATAAAATAAAATAGAAGTCCTCTGAGGACTAATAGGCACCTTCTAGACCCAAGTTATCTTCCAAGTACTTTACACCTCTCATTTCTTTTTTAATTTTTTTTATACATCCCTTAACATTTTTCAGTTTAATTTAATTATCTTTAATATTTGCCTTTTAAGAATTATTGGCCTTCTAAGAACTTGATTTTTTTTAAATTGTAAAAACAATTTTTTAGCATTACTTTTGACAACATATTACAAAATATAATAAGTAATACAATAAGGCACACTAACAAGCTATAAAACTGTGTATAAATTGACAAGAAATCACAACATGCTATATAGGGGGAAAGTCACTAGTATCTATCAAAATAAAACAGGACTATGTCACAAAATGTAACTTAAAAAGCAGATATTTCCTTCTGAAAGTACATTGTGAGCATAAAACAAAGTATAAATAACTGAAATTGGTCAATAATAATGTACCTAGTACAGAAGCCCTTTACATAATAAAATCAGTTATCACATTCATAAGCAGAAACCATACTAAATATGTATTACAACAATAAATTAGAATTATTACACTAATGAAAAAAACATTATTGCATTAACACGTTCAGGAAGACGGCTTTTTGCCGGACTTTTCTATTTGCCATTGAATTTTTCATTAATAATAGAAAAAGACAGTAATCGTTTTATTTACATCAAATGTCTAAGTATACCGAGAAAGGTATGTAGGCTTTGAAATTTTGCACATAAACAATTATTTCATAATAAAAATTAAGTTTTTTTAATTTTTATTCATGGACCCCAAGGAGTACCCAAAAAAATTAATTTACCTTAAAAATTAAGCAACTGTGCTCCTAACGGGGTACATGATAGTCTAAGGTACTTATTTAAGCACAGAATAAAGTTTAACAAACCACAAAGATAGGCAAACAATAAAAACGCAATAAGGAAATGCATAGCAACTTTTACCCCATAGGGCGTACGACGCACTTTACGAAAGCCCCATCGGGTTCACAACGGCAGTTGTGAAAGATCGTGTGTACCCGATGGGGTACAAGTCGTCGTGAACGTGTTAAAAGATTTTAAAGGTATGCACACCTACCTTTGTTATTATGTGATGAATTTGGAGAGGTTCTACAAAATAGTAGTCACTTAGATCAAGTAGAGTAAGTTGTTTGGGTATAGTTGATGATAAGACCCAATCTTTTAAATGTTCAGGAAAAATTTTTAATCTATGAAGTGAAATGTACTTAAGATTAGGTAAATCTGTTAAACATATTACACCTTCCACAGAGATACATCTTGCATCACTGATAAATAATACATTTAACTTTTGACACTCTTTAATTTTAGCTAATGTAATGTCTGTTACACTGAACCCAATCCCTAGTTCCTTTATGGTTTCCTTCTTTGATTCCAAAAAGCAAATGATGTCATCATTTTTTATTGCTCTAGAAAACAATATCCACAAACTTTCAAGTTTATCACAACCATTAGCTATCAATGAAAGATCTGTCCTTTTGAATCCATAGTCATTTGTAATTAGGGTAGTTAGGCTTTGAAATTTTGAAATATCTTCATATGGTATTCTCCACACAGCTGTAACTCCAAATTTTAATTCACTTATATTGTAGCTGTCATTTAGAAGATTTATGAAACCTTTTGATGTTGCACCAAAGCAATTGGAACACTCGACTTTTATTATGTCTCTGCAGACATTCTTTATTTTTCTAAAAATATATAAAATCATCTGTGATGGAATGCCACCAGATCGTGAGCCTCCCTCCAGTTTTATGCAACGAACTTTAGACACTTTTGTCAAATCTTTCTCACCTACATAGATACCAACTGGGTCTTTGTGATAGTGTAAGAATGGTTGTCCAAAAAAACTCCAGTCTAGGAACCTGTCACAGTCAATAACTACTTGGAGGTTGTTCCAAAATAACAAATCCGTTTCAACAATATATTTCCATCTGGTGCAAACATCCACTACAACTGTTATAAGTTCTCTTGCATCTAAGTTTGAAAAAATGTGATGTAATATTTCATCTGGGAGAGCACGTATGGTAGTAGTTGGAGCATTTTCTGTCATATCTGTTGGCAAAATTAAAGATAAACTTGATGTATTTTTCATGTTATTTCATATAACTATAATTAATTTATATACTGATTATCAATAGAACTGAGATTAATATTTTTTAATATTTTTATTAGTTTTAGCACAGGTAGCACATTTATTTGTTTATTAGGTAGCACATTCAAATATTGCTCATTTTAAATTATGTTATGCTATACCTCTCTGTTTATTACCTTTCATGTCAGCTTTACCTTGATTAATCCTTTAAGAACTGGGACTTCATACTCCCAACAAGTCATGATATAAAACAAAAGAGTTGAGCAAGGATGTAGAAAATGTCATGGAAAGAAAGCTTGGTCTAGGCTAAAAGTTTGGGCCAAGGGTCCTCAACATTTTCATATACAACACTTTATTGATCAATGTTAATAAAATTAATAATAATAATAAATTATATGTTAATATTATTTATGTATATAATTAAAAATGTAATAAAGCTGCATTATTAGGTAAGCATTGAAATATTATTGACTACCTATGACTGCAATGTTATTGAAACATAATTTTCACTGTTTTTTTTTTTATTGTCTAATGGGAAAAATGATCATTCAAACATGAGATAAATAACTATTCAAATATAAGAACGACCCTTTCAATGTTTAAATTTTTAATTTTTATTATTGATGACAACTATTTGCATATTTTGCTGTCGTAAACCCGCCTTGCACTGCAGGATGAAATGAATGAGATGAATGAAAAGCATAATTTTTGTAGTTTAAAAGGAAAAACTTGAATGGACCATTCTTCCTGTATTCAGATAATCAATAACCAATATTCAGGCAACACAGGTAGGCCTTCACTAATAAAATATTTTTCTGCAAAAAACATGACTATTAAAATTGTTTATAATATCCAATAAAAATATTTTTGAAATCAGATTGGTAGTTGATAATATTATAATATTTTAATATCAACCTCAATAAAGTTAATAACCAACTATTTCTAGAAAAAGTCAAAAGATATAAATGAAGGTAGATAATAAAGTTTATTGATTGGTGTATAGTTGTTTTATAAATATTGGGTAAGGTACGATAAGCGGACCCGGTTTTTTATATCGCAGAATGTAATCATCGATACCTAATATTCGCATCTCAAATCCTACACTATCAATCGATATAAAAGTATCTATAGTCCTCAATAACAATCATATGTTTTAAATTAAAATATGAATTTAATATTTACAGTGATCAACACATTATTATAACCAAAATTAGGAAAACTGAAGACAATCATATTTGTTCCTCTCACAGTTACAGTTGTTTCTTTCCCACAAATTTTACTTAAGGGTTTTTCGATACGAGTCCAACATGTTGAAGTCACAAAAAACATGTCTTATCATCTTTCAAAGCTATGTCGTGTAGTTTTCTAAAATTGACTGTCATTTTTAATAATAAAATATTACTTATAAATAATTGATATATTACATTACGAGTATTATTTTAAAGTGTTTACAGCTGTTGATGTAGATTATTTACGTTAATGGTTCAAAATAATTAATCAGTATTGATTGATTATATCGATGGTTATGATTAAGTAATATCGTTTGCCAATTTCGATTTTACAATCCAGATCCGTTTATCGTACCCTACCCTAAATATTACCAACAGTGCAATTATTGTCCAATTAGTGTCAATTATAGAAACATTGTTATTTTTCCATAGAAATGTCAAGGGACCAGAAGAAAAATTTGGATTGTGAATGTTTTGAAATAAAAATGGTGATTTGTCCCAGTTTTACTGTATTTAAAACATACAAAACTCATTTGGGGTTTTAAAAATTGTAAATGACAAGTTCTAGACTTGGGTGGCTACTATCAAACTTGTAACTGAAATTTGTAACTACTGAAGTAGTCTTAACTAAAACTTAAGACATTTCATAACCAATGTAGTATAAAAGAAGGTATCATGTATAACTGTGGCAAAATTACAATCAATTATTTAGCTTACATACGTTCTTAGCTTATTCCTTTGCACTCCTGTACTGTATGGTTTTAGAAGATGCTAAAAAGGTGTTTTCAATATTGACAGTGAAACTAATGCTTCTTTTATTTGTGTTGTATGTTACAGTATCTTGTCAGTGTTATACAGTGTGTTCATTTGAAAACTTCAAACTCACATTAAAAGACTTATAGCCGAAGTATCTAAATTCTGTAAACAGTAGTGTATAGTACTAATTGGGAGAAAAAAGATTTTTCAAAATGGGAGTACATTACATTGTAATTAATGTAATTTCTTACATTACAATTATTATTCAACAAAATACTGTACTACTGCTAATAACAAACACCATTACTTACAGAAGGCAATGATATTGCCAAAAAGCAACAGATTTTGTGTAATATTTTCATAGTTACTAATTTCACTATCAGTATTTGAAAGTACACAGGACAAGCAAGTATCTTATCATTTTTTTATCTTCCTTATCTACAGTATTATTGGAGACTGATCTGGTAAGCAGCTATCTCTGTCATGTTTCAACACACCAAACATTTGGGAATTGCAGTTTCATTTGTTTAGCGACAGTGATGTGCGTTGTATGTCTTGCTTCACAAGGAAAGTAGTTTACAGCCTTCAAGAAAGAGTGGATATTATTTTTATCTTTGGATCCGAGAATAAGTGTATGAATAGAACTGCTAACGCATTCAACACACTACATCCTGGAAGGAATGTGTCACCTAGGTACATTATAGATTTAGTTACAAAATCTACTGAGTGGTTCAGTTAATAACAAGAAAAGGTCTGGTAACAGAGTTGGTGACGAATTATCTCAAATTGAAGTGATTTTTAATGTTGAAAACCCTAATACATCCATTCGTAAACTTGCTGTTGAAACTGGATTATCTGTTGACCCTCTTATTGTGGAAACACTTGAAAACAAGGTAAATGAAGTAGGCCAATTACATTTAGAAGCGGATAAGTTTTATTTCAACAAGATGCAACTCCTTCACATTATGCTCTTCCTGTGCGACAACGGCTAGATGCACACTACCCGGATCACTGGATCGGTAGAAGAGGATCAATTGAGTGGCCAGCAAGGTCTCCAGACTTAACATCCTTAGACCTTTATTTTGTGGGGACACCACATCTCACTGGTGTCCAAGTGATCCAATCAGGATCACTGCTGAGTACAGACGCTTAACCAGAAAAACTTTTAGAAAAGTTTTTTTTTTGCTTGAACAACAATGGCTACCAATTTGAACATTTGATTTGAAGTTTACAAAGGATTTACAACAGTATTCAGTGAGTAATTTTGTTGTTATTAGCAGTAGTAACGGCTTGGCTGATTACAATTTTTTTTTACCAAAATACAGAATTTTTTATGAGCTTCAATCTGAGGTGTCACAAGATATTAGTTACCATTTCAAAACTTTGGGTACGGGGGGACATGGGGATGAGCACCCCCATTTTGAAAATAATTTTTTTTTATTAGTACTATATACACTCCCATTTACAGAATGTTGATACTTGGGCTATAAGTCTTTTAAAACGAGTTTGAAGTTTTCAAATGAACACCCACCCTGTATATGCAGCTGATAGTTACCTCAGCATTCATGGTTCTCAGTCAGTATTACATCAACCGTGTGTATTACCGTGCTTTGGGAATAACTATATCTCAGTTACTGTAAGTACAAATCTAATATTATTTCAACATTTTTAATTAAAATTATAACTGTCTTAGAAGTGTCTTGAAAGGTATGTAAAGTGTAAGATTAAAATATTTTGCCTACATTGATAATTAGTTTAAATTAAACAATGTGTTTCAATTAGCATTATTGCATATTCATCATGAGTTATTTTTAAGTCTAAAACTAGTGTAATTTGGATTGTCAACAATATGTATATTACCTTCTTAAATGGGGTTGAAGTTATAAATATATTGCGCTATTTCCAAACAATTTGGTAAACAAAAGTTCTGAGGTTGTCCATTTTCTATTATCTAATTTGTTTGTTTTTTTTTTTTTCGCTTTGCAGATATTTGCTATGGCAAATAGTAAATATACATATACCTCCGACTCCCTAATTTACAACCTTTTATAAAAGTTGTATGATTTCGACAAAATGTTTTGTAAATGTGTTTCAATGTCGCTAAACAACATGACAAGGAGTGTCGGTACAAGTTCTTAAATTTCTTTACAGAAGTTGTCCTAACTACACTACAAATTTCATCCTCCTGCTTACAATGGAAGAGGGAGATCAGAACACTCCTCTAAATGCCAAATATGGATGTACTTGTACTAATTCTATTGCAATTAAAATGTACAAATTGCACGTATGGAAAAAAGGACATCAAATATCAATGCCCAAAAGACCCCCTTTTTCTCTTTTTTATATCTGTTACATTATGACCAAATGTTTTCACTGTTTCAACTTCTATTTTGTACAAAACGCCAAATTTAAGAAATGTGTCAAGATCTGGAGATCTCTTGGTATAGTCAACAAAGACTTTCCATGGCCTCTTCTGTTCTTACATTTTTTGGGTAGGGTACGATAAGCGGACCCGGTTTTTTATATTGAAGAATATAGTCATCGATGCCTAATATTCGCATCTCAAATCCTACACTATCAATTGATACAAAAGTCTATAGTCCTCAATAACAATCATTTTTTAAATTAAAATATGAATTTAATATTTACAGTGATCAAACAAATTTTAATTAAAATTAGGAAAACTGAAGACAACCATATTTACTCCTCTCACAGTTACAGTAATTGTTTCTTTCCTACAAATTTCACATAATGGGTTTTTCGGTACGAGTCCAACATGTTGAAGCCACAAAATGAGTTTTCTAAAATTGACTGCCATTTTTAATAATCAGAATTACTTATGTAAAATTGAAATATTATCCTACATGTATTATTTTAGAGTGTTTACAGCTGTTGATATAGATTATTTAAATTAATAGTTAAAAAATGATTAACCCTAGAACTGGCGGTCATTTCATCCTGTAGTGTCGGGCTGTTTTGGAGCTTCGCGCAAGGTTTTTTTAAAAAAATTATTAAAAAATATAAAATAAAAGCAATATAAATAAGAGTATATATTTTTGTGTTCAGAATTAAACGTAGAATTGCACTATATTGTAAAATTAACCATAAAAAATTTTCTAATAAACCAATTTTGGTACTTTGGGATTATACCGACCACACCCAGACATGAATCGTTATTTCACATTTCGTTTCTACTGATTACTAGATTAGCGTAGAACAATATTTCGTCAATATAAAACAGGAATTGTCTTATCGCAAACCCCTCCCCATCCTCAGACAGAGGTCAAAGTCGAGCGTCTAGTAGATAACGTGATTGCAGAGTCTCGCCCGCCCGAGCCCGTTCAGCTGGTGCATCGCTTTGTTGTACTTCCCGTGTTTTACCCTCTACATTTCTCCAAACACAAAAATTCAACAAAAACAAACATTTACCAAACTAAACTCTTTATTAAAAAAACACTAAAACTTGTTTTTATTCTTGATCACATTCCGCCACCCAAAATGCGAGTGCCTCCGGCCATCAGCGCGGGCTTTGGCAGCACCTTCGGTGCTGCCCCGCGCTGATGTCGACGAAAGAAAAACATCCCTCGAGATAGTACCTATCAGTAAAATATCAAATTCTAGAGGGGCTAATCAGAAATATAAATTGAATTGTAATGAAAGGCAATTATGTACCGTGCAAATCACGTGATGCCGCGCGGTCTGTGCCGTAATCAGGATTCTCGAGAAAGATAAGATAACAGCGACAACAATAACGATCACAATACCTGGAAATGCTTGTAAGTTTGTAATTTTGTAATTGAAGAGTTGTTTTTTTCGTTCTAATCATGTTTTGTTTTCTATAAATTTCTATTTTTTGTGTTCTTCATACTAGTGTGGTCGGTATAATCCCAAAGTACCCAATTTTTTTAATCAAATATAAAATTTTCGAAAAATATTTCTTAAATTTGGGGGGGACCATACCTAGCAAATGAAGTTATAGTGAGAAATATTTATAAGTGAGATAGCCATTCTGTGTCAAATTTTATCTAGTTTCAGAAAAACATAAACATTATACACATTTAATGAAAAGCATCATAAAGCTATAGAACAAAAAGCAGCGATGCGTATAAATTCTGAAAATCGGGTTGTACACGTAAGATTTTGGTAAAACAAGTTTTGCTAATACATTTATCTATGAATACATGCTATATTTCATATTTTTATTACTTAGAATAAAATAGAATATACAGTACTAATGAAATAATTACCATAAATTATTTTTTGAAAAGTAAAAAAAAAGTTACATTTTGCCATTATTCAAAAATTTTGCGAAAAATTGTCATTCAGCAAAATATAAAATCGTTTCTAAAGCTTGTACTATATCAAAATTTTATAAATTTATGGTTTATAAGTAATAGGAAATATTATGTAGTTAGAAAAACTATAAATATAACTAAAATATATTGAAAAAATATAGAATAACCCAAATAGTATTATATATAACCAAAGAAAATTACAGGAAATATATATTTTATTGTGAAAACTATCTATTTACCAAAAATAAATAGTTACTTCAGAGCTAAAAGAGTGCTATAAATAACGTTTAGTAAGTGAAAACAATAACAAACTATGTGAAATGAATTTTAGCCAAGTCATTTTGCCATAGCCTACACAAAGCCGGTAATTTCTCAAACATATTTCAGTAAATAGAAATTGATTTATTCTAAAATATATATGTTTACACTACTACGGACATCAAACAACACACTACGAATTAAAATACGACACTAAAAACACGCGTAAAACAATTAAAACTTACAAATATCCACAGCTCGGCACGAAAGTGATACAGAACGGCAGCGGCAATATGGCGGTCACAACAAACTTCTTTTACGTTCAAAATGACAAGCTTGCTACGTCCATAACCATAATACAATGAGGAATAAAACTCATCTGTTCCCTAGCATTTTTCTTCCCAAATCCAATGGTGCATGAATTATATCGATACGTTACCGGAGTATATTTTAAAAAGTAATTTATAACGAGGGAATGTTTTGAGCGACAAAATTTTGATGGTTAACACTACAGAAGCGGCCATTAACCGACATAATTATGTCGATTAACAGTTCTAGGGTTAATCATTATCGACTGATTATATCGATGGTTATGATTAAGTAATATCGTTTGCCAATTTCGATAAAAAAACCGGGTCCGTCTATCGTACCCTACCCCATTTTTTTACATTTTCATTATGACAGTACTAGTAAAAGTAGCCTACTTATACAACTACAGTCCACATCCCTTGTCTCTATGCAGGTTCTATTAACCCCCTTCTCCTGTAAAGTAGTTCAATAAAATATGTTTGTTGGTTTTCCAAATAACACGAAACATGTTTTACAACAAATTGGGTTAAAATTAGGCAAATTCATAAAAAAATGGATGTCACGGTACTCACTGAAGATCCAGTCAGAGGGTAAAATGTACAATTCACTATTGGCCATAAACACAATTCGGACTCACCAAAAAAGTGTTTATTTGTCTCGTGAAAACATTTATAGACCTTATTATTATACATTATTTATGCAAGGCATAGGCCTATATTTTTTACGATGTTTACAATGGGGCTTGCTTTACTAGTGTTTAAACATAGTGACCACTTTTACCTTCTACTGACAAACTCCTGATTTGAGGTTTAAAATGTTAATTTATTTTCATTTCATAGTGTTTTTATTTGAGACACGCCAGGTCTACAGCTACCTTACTAAACTACTTAAACCGGTCAACTCAAGTCTCAACAACACAAATATTTACAAAACAAACCTAACAAGAAACTAACAATCAACTTAATTAGTCAAAGGCAAAGGCAATAAGGATGTAAATAACTGTTTTCTAGCTTACGTCATGAAGGCAGGCAATTCCTATTTTTGTAAAGCCACGGATACCTTATTTTGTAGTCGCTCTTTAATAAAATATCAACTGATCTAGGTGTGGACTGATTGTAATCTACATAATTATGTTAAACCAGTCAACCTCAGATTTGATATTAAGTATACTTTGTATTTCATCACTTTTATCTTGCATTAGGATACATAATTATCCATTAACAATTATATATTCTGAATATTTTCTCAAATTTTCTGTCTCACCTTTTGCAAATATTTCTACTTTTTCGTTGTATGTTATACTTGAGTGCCCAAGAAACTCTGTGTGTGTGTTTTTTTGTTTTTTTTTTTTTTTTTTTTGTTTTCCTTTTCATTTATTCATTATTCGTACACTACAAAGTCCGTCACAGAAATTACCCACAAAACCTCATTCTAAGTACACTATTATTGAAAAATTAAATTAAATAATTGTCCAAAAATAAAAAATAAATTAAAAAAAATAATTGTCCAATATCCTCGACTGTAGGATTAATGCCCCGGTCAACTCACATATTGTGGCCGGAGACGTGATTCGAATCTTTTTCTTCAGTTATGGACGCTATAGGGTACAACACCGAAAGTACCGCTAGTCATGATGCCTTGGTTATGATTGACTCACATCAGCAGTTAATGAACTATTAAGAATACGCCTTATTTGCGATTTTATGTCATATCAATGTTTTCTACAGTAATTAAATTAAGTGTATTTAAGCATTAAAATTAACTCAATTTTCAATAAAAACCTACAAAACAATGTCATCACACCATGTCGTTCAATGTCAGAGATGTGAAGCCTGTTTTATACCTCTTGTAATGAACTGTTCAGCTGATTAAATGAAGTTTACTTCATATTTTTCTTGGACTATGTTAAATATTATTACCTTTGTAATAATTTATTTGATCTAAAACAGGATTTCAATTAGTTTTAAACTGTGCGTATTTTCATTATGAACGTTGGTTCTTATTATATGCAATAATTTTTCGTTAAATTTTCTTCAATGAGCGTGCGTGTATATTTTACGTTATATTATGAGACATTTCAATGCAAGCCTGGGTTGTGGTGTGGTGTTTCCAGCTGTAACGGAAGAATAACTATTTATGGGATAATCGATTGAATTCAACAATCCAGTGATCGTTACTTCTCATGTATCTTACTTTCACGATTTAAATTAACACATGTTAACACTATGACGGAATGTGAGCAATAATAATAATAATAAAATAAAAACATTCAGAATAATCGAACGCAAGATGGATATAAGCAACCTGTACGATCGAGATGTTGTCATTTCACCTTAGAAATCAGAAGACTTTATTCATGAACTTAGAGTACAAAATTGGCGTCAAGTAGTTAACAAAATTAAACATAGTAACAATAAAATGGTAAAGTCAATATCATTTCTTGTTAGAGATCAATGGGGGATTTTCTACAGTTCAGGAACTCTTTAATGGTGTAGAATGGTCTATCCAGTAACCATGTGGTGAGTCATCTTCTCATGCTGTGTGCATCTTCTCTTCAAAGATGGTCAAATGATGTGTCGGTGGAGTAAAGTTCGAGGCCTGTCGAGTGATTTGTGTGTGTCTATCGGTACGTCTCTGTAGCTGTAGAGTGCTAGCGTAAGTGGCCAACTCTAAGATGTACAGGCAAATCACTGTTAGAACCTTCAGTTCTTTAACGACAGCTGTCTCTGTTGTTGAGTTCTGTAAGCACTCAAATAGTTTTTTCCTTGTGCACAAGGACACGCTGCAAGTTTGTTGCTGATGAGTTACCCCAAACTCCGAGTCCGTACCGCAGGTGTGATTCAAAGATTGCATGATATGCAATTATTGCTACTCTGGTACTACTTATGGACTCAATCCTCTTGATGACATAGAGTCTGCTACTTAATTTACGGCATAGGTTGTCAATATGAGGGATCCATGTGACTTGCTCATCAATAGTTATTCCCAAATACTTGGCCTCTTTGGATACTTCTAGGTACTTTGGGATTATACCGACCACACCCAGACATGAATCGTTATTTGACATTTTGCTTCTACTGATTACTAGATTAGCGTAGAACAATATTTCGTCAATATAAAACAGGAATTGTCTTATCGCAAACCCCTCCCCATCCTCAGACAGAGGTCAAAGTCGAGCGGTCTAGTAGATAACGTGATTGCAGAGTCGCGTCGCTTTGTTGTACTTCCGTGTTTTACCTCTACATTTCTCCAAACACAAAAATTCAACAAAAACAAACATTAATAAACTCTTTATTGAAAAAATATTCAAAACTTGTTTTTATTCTTGATCACATTCCGCCACCCAAAATGCGAGTGCCTCCGGCCATCAGCGCGGGCTTCGGCAGCACCTCCGGTGCTGCCCCGCGCTGATGTCGACGAAAGAAAAATATCCCTCGAGATAGTACCTATCAGTAAAATATCAAATTCTAGAGGGGCTGATCAGAAATATAAATTGAATTGTAATGGAAAGGCAATTATGTAGGCTACCGTGCAAATCATGTGATGCCGCGCGGCCTGCCGTAATCGGGATTCTCGAGAAAGATAAGATAACAGCGACAACGATACCGATCACAATACCTGGAAACACTTGTAAGTTTGTAATTTTATAATTAAACAGTTGTTTTTTCGTTGTATCATGTTTGTTTCTATAAATTTATATGTTTGTGTTCTTCATACTGGTGTGGTCGGTATAATCCCAAAGTACCTACTTCTATATCTGGAAGTCGTCCTACTTGGTTTCTTTTCTTGCCAAACACCAGTTGTTGGGTTTTATATTCATTTACAACCAGGCTATTACTATAGCCGTATTGTATAGCCATATTTTATGCCACTGATGAACGGACTTCGAGCATGTCAGGGAGCTTTTTACTGAGAAGGAGAACAGTATCGTCTCCTTCTTTAATTTAGGAAATGTTATTTAAATTTTGAGGTCAGTCGGGAAAATACCATTTCTGAATGATTGATTGATGACAAGTGTGGTAAGTTCTCCTTTACATGTCTTCAGTAGCTTTGTAGAGATATTGTCAATGCCAGTTTATGTCTTGTTCTTAAGAGACCTTTTTTTCAATTCAAAAAACTTTATTCAACAAACTTTTTAACATTTTATCATTCCCCATCTGCACTTGCACGGGAATGATAATCTATCACCTTTAACACTCCATGTTCATTAGTTGGATAAAGAAACATATTCGGTATTTGTTGTGTATGGGTAGTATCTACTGGAGGGTGTTGAGACATTTGATGTTGGGTTTTTACAAGGAGGTCATTTGCAGTATTAGTAAAAAATACGTGAGGTGGTTAGCAATTAGATTAGGATCTTGAATTTTAGCTCCATCTACATTCAGCTGCGTTGTTACTTGTGTATTGTTGGTAGATTTCCGCTCACTATTGATTATGCTTCATAGTGCTTTACTTTTGCCATTAGCTTATTATATAGTATTTCCAGTTGCTTGGCATCTAAGGGTCTTTAATTTTAAATCATAAGATTTTTCTTATCCGTCATGTCTTTTTTAACCATTTAGAAGGTATCTATCCTGGGCCTCTAGGAATGCTTGCTTAAGCTGTGAGGTCTCACGGCCAAAGATGTTATTGGGCTTTATACGTTCATTTCCCGTTTTCACTATGGGGCAGGTCAGATCAGTTGCCAGTGCAACTGTTTGGCTAAATATTTTGTATGCATCTTCTGCACTATCATGAGCGAGCACAATTTCCCAGGATTCTTGTTTGAGGACAGTTTTGAAATATGTGATGTTCCTATAGTTAAAATGTCTACGGTAAGATACCCACATATCTGGGGAGCTGGAGCAGAGTGTTATATTTTACAAAGTTGTGCTGTGTGGTCAGATAAACCAGTGTGAAGGATGTCTACTGTTATTTCAACTGGTTATAGATTGGGGCAAACACAGTCAATTGAGCTTCTTGTTGTTGGAGTTAGTCTTGTCGAGGGTAAAATGATACGAGTCATATTATAGCCCAGTAGTGTTTCATTTAATTTGACTTGGTCACGGTTTGGTGACAGTACGTCTATATTTATGTGTCCTATAAGAATAACAGGGCTATTCCACGTGGGTATGTTATCGGGTGTTTGTGAAATTATATCCAGTGACAAGTTCAGATGTCCTTGATTTTCATATATGCTAACAATATGAAGGTTTTGGCGACCTTGCTTGATTTGTACTGATGCTATTTCACAATGGAGCTCCACACTGAAGTTTGGAACATCTGCTGGTTCGACAGAGTAGCCAAAATTATTGTTTTTATAGATAGCTACACCCCCTTTTGGTAATTTGTTCTACTGTATTCTGAAATTAGTAAACATTCTAGGATATTAGTATTTAAAATTTCGGGTTGTTTTAAGCCATGTTCCGTCAGGATTAGGATGTCGGGTTTTGTGGAGGTTAAGAGATGGTTTAACCTTATTGTTATATGTCTTTTGGCAGTTATGTTGATATTTTTAGAGGCTTTAAACAGAGAATCAGCCGATATGACATGGAAATGCCGCTGGTGAGGGGGGAAGTGTGGTGTGTAACTGCCCATAAGGCCAGGCTTGTAATGATATGTCTCTTGCTATAGTTACAATTTTCGATTCAAGTGCTGGTATAAATTACACGTCACCAACAAAGGAAAAGTAGAAGCAAATACAGCTAAATATAGGCACAGTAAAATACCTAAACACACTCTCCATAGTGGAAAAACGCTTGAGTGTGTTATAGGTGTGACGTTCGGTAATGACCCGTTAAATTCAAACGGGTCAGTCAGGTTAACGAGTGATCCGGAACGCAGTGTTTTAAGGACCCGTTCACCCGAACGTTTCACCAACTGAATTGTCTTTTGTTTCAGATCTAGTTTACTTTAAAGAATCTTCAAAACTTCTAATATTACAATTAAGTTCATTTAAATATCCATTGAAAAAATAGTTCGAATTATATACAGACTGTCCCACGAAGAGGTTTAAACGTTTGATTTTATATTACGTGCATTTATGCACCGAACATTTTAAATTCTACACAATTAATAAAGTAGGTTATAAAAATATTGTGTGAAAATTAAAGCTCCTTGATAAGTGTGGAAACAAAATTATGTATTTTATAAATGTGACGTTCGGTCATGACCCTGTAAATTCAAACGGGTGTCAAGTAAACGAGTGATCCAGAACGCAGTATTTTTTAGGATCCGTTCACTCGAACACTAACTGACATATTTTAGGTGACATGTTGAACATTTTACTATTTTGCTTCCTATAAACATTCATTTCTTGAATTACCTGATTTGATTACTGCTTATCTACAGTTTTAAAGAGCAGCTGATTAATAACGTTTATTGTTGAAAACAGCTGTTCGATTGAAGAAAATTGCTTGTGCTATAAAAACATAACCTAACCTCTTCCATTACAGCTTTACTGATATTGAAGTTCGAGAAATGGCTTTTAATGTTGAACAAAAAGTGAAGTGTTGTGCGTGGGGAGATTGCTTTTTGGCAAAATTACAGAAACAATTAGACAATTTCAGGTTGCCTACTCAGGAGTTGAACCACCTAACAATTCAACAATAACTAAGTGGAAAAATCTTTTGTTAGAAACTGGAAGTGTCGTAAAAAATACTCTAGAGGATCAAATGAGGAAAGAGAAGTACTAGTATGCGCATCAATACTCTGCTCTCCAGGTAAACCGAAATCACTAAGAAATGTTGAACTTGAAACTGGTGTTGCAAAGTGTTCAGTACAGAGAATAATAAAGAAAAACAAAATAAAATTTTATAAAATTCGCCTAATCCATAATCTTCTTGAAGATGATTCGGACAGGAGAGTGGAGTTTTGTGCTATCTTACGACATTTCAGATAGTACAATGACTGGGAATTGGGTTGAACTGAGCAAGTCTTGCCTCATTTTACGGTTCAAAAAATAAATCAAGCCATCTTCCAACAAGATGGTGCTCCTCTTCATTTCGCAAATCCTGTCAAGCGATTACTAAATTACAACCTTCATGGCTGTTGGATTGGTCGAGGAATTGATTTTTTTTTAGATTGGCCACCCCGATAACTGTGTATGATTTCTTTCTATGGGGTTACTTAAAGGAACAAGTTTATACTCGTAACTTCAATAATAATGAGGAATTAAAACAATCAATTGAAGAATAACTTCTCCGGATACCGCTGAATTTCTTTGTAAGAGCTTACGATTTATTTGTCAAGCTCTGTTATCAGTGTGTCGCTGTGGATGGATTACAGTTTGATTTCAATAATTGTGGACTGTAATTGTAGGGTTTTTAATAGGCTATATTCTAATTTTCTGATTGAAATGCTTTATTTCTCTAGAAATGACAATAAATAATCTTACAAAACCAAAAATATTGTTTTTTCTTACTTTTAAAGTATAGTTTTCCAAAATGCCATCATTTTGTTTCATTATTTTTTAGAGAGTTGAAATGGTTACAGAATATTTTTAAAACCTATTTAATGAATTGTGTAGAGTTTCAAAATTTTTCGATACATAAATGAGAAAGTAATATAAAATCAAACGTTTATACGTCTTTGTGGGACATTCGGTACATCAAACTAAAATTGTTTATTTAGTTCAACCGGTCATTTCGATCAGTCGTTCATTTCGTTCGGTTCGGTCATTCACATGATTACCGCATTGACCTATAACACGCTCTATCGAGAAGGCTCAGTAGCTCTTCACTGACCCGTTCAGTTGAACGGTAGTGAATGAGACCGACTGACTTAAGTCAAATGATCTGAACGTCATACCACTAACAATATAGAAACGTATAATAAAATTGATGGGCTATAAGCACGAGATCACGTGAAGCACAAATTACTGCCTAGCATAATATAACTCAAGGGGCCGGGAAAATTTCATTTCTGTCTGTCTGTCTGTCAATTCACGCAATATCTAAAAAACGAATTGACCTATAGATTTGCAATTTTGTTGCGTGAAGCTTCATTTCTATAAATGCTCCGAGTTTAACAATGGTGCAATTCCTGTGGGATATGTCTGAGTGTCATTGAAGCCAATCACTCATTAGGATGGCATAATATTTAGTTTGTGTAGTATCGTTTTGTAATTTTGTAATATATATTATTTATTTGCTTTATTAACAAATGTTTATTAAAATAAAGACTAAATAATTGTTAAGATTCCATTAAAAACATGTTTAGTTATTGTCAATTGAGTAGTTTTAGTTGCCTTTTCATTTTAACCTGAAATCTGTTAGGTCCATTGTGAGTTAAAATTCCCATTACAAGAATACCCTCCAAGTCATATATGTCTATCGTTTCCCAAGTTTTTATAACTGGTATAGACAGGACGGAGATTTGCCGCAGTGCTAGTCTGAGATGTTACAATCTTTGAATCAGGTTCAATTAACTCTTTCAGACTTCATATAGATAAAACGTTGAAACAGAGCTCACATACTACCCATCTTCTAAATTAAGTGGCGCCATTTTTCACTAAGGTTCAAGAACTTAGCTTTATCAGATTAAAAAATTACTTTTTTCGGTTGAAATTCGGGACACATGGAGTGGAGATTGGCTTACGAAATTAGTAGTGGTGTTAGGAAACAACTAAAATGTACCAAATTTTAAATAACATAACACAGATAGGAAATAATGGAAATACATTATCAACCGGGACCAACGTGTTAATGAGTAATTATCAGTTGTTATGAGAGGCACTGTACTAATACCATTATTCTTAAACAAAATATTTGGATTCCTTGCAGTCCTTTCTCGTGTGACTGTGAAATATTTTTTAAAGTCGTTGTTTTTGGTTTAGTTGTAATGTACTTAATTTATATATTGATTTTACCTCTTTGTATAAACTATTGAAATTTTATTCTATACTCTATGATATCAATCTTTCTAAGATGCTATACTAAGTAAAGAAGAAGAAATAATGTAAATAAATAAATAGTGAATTCCAGCTTCTGCTGTTTAGCTGACCCTAGGTTATCGAAGATCGATTTTTGTGGGTGTCAAGATTTTATATTGTCATTAACGTACTATTTAACAAAGTTTTAATACGATAATTCTTCAATCAAAACACGACAAGCTTGTAATCTGACGTAGCAGTCGACTTATTGTCATTTAAATTCTAATTATTTTTAAAGTCAAAGTTTATTTGAGTTGAGAAATACAGCTTGGAATGAAACTGAAGTTAACTTTAGAAAACGTTAATGTTAGAAATTTAAATTTAAAAGAAATTTGTCGTTTTTGTTTGTCTAATAAAGGAATATTATTATCAATATTTGGTTCTGGCGAAGGTGACCATCTAGGCTTATATGAGCTTCCAAGTCAAATAAAATCCATTCTCTCAATAGAGGTAGGTAATCCAACTTTGCCAAATCATATTTTGGCTAATCTTTACCATCAATTATGTAATCTATTCATATAGGCATATTTATATTTTGTGTGCAAAAATTAACTAGATGGAAGATGTTTGCTGATGTTTTACCAAGCTTTTTAAGCTTGATATTAGCTACTGAATTGGTTGTAACAATCTTGAAATTTATATTTAATTTTAATTCATATATAGGACTAGCCTACATGTTTTCAGACAAATCATTCTGGTAGTAAATTAAAATATTGTTATACAAAATAGATCAACTCATCGATTGAAAATCACAGAATGATTTTTATGTCTTCCAAAATGTTTTTATCAGAGATTTTCTGATATATCCTCTTTCCCTATCCTATGTTCACAATTAATAACTATATTTGTACATAGAACAGGTCTTGGGCCAGACTTATCAAAACCTGAAGGCTTATATACTAATGGATAAAATAATGCACTAATTAATATTAGATAACAAATTTTGAGGTTCTATTTTAAATCAGATTTATAATTTTTTATTTTAACCACTTCACATTATTTGTTGTTTTTTTTTTAAAGGAAAATGCTTAAATATTAAATGGGATGGATACGATAAGCAGACCCGGTTTTTTATATCGATATTGACAAATGATATTACTCAATTATAACTTTTGATGGTAACTAATCGATACTGATTTTGAACAATCAGTATCTACCCCTTGTATCAGCTATAAACACTTTTTCATATAATAAACTTATTTTCTTTTACAGATAATAACAGACAGTCGAAAGCTCGTGGAGGTTCGTGAAATGTAGTTTAAAAAGTGGCTATCAGCCGACCTGCTTGCAAATCATCTCTCTGAGTAATTGTGCAGAAAAGTACAGTTTTCTGTAGAAGATGCTTAAACAACTTCTCGAAAACGGTTAATCATTGCTATACAGGAGAAAACATGTAAATAATTACACATATATTTAGAATTTCCTGTTATAAATGGTTTTTATGTTATTATCATTTCATTATTATTTATGAGTTTTACCTATTTCCAGTTCTAATAGTTTGTTTAATCGTTAGAGCTCATTTGTTGTTTATAAGATTATCGCTATGTGTGCTGTATTAGTTATTTAAATGTAGAATATGATTGTGATTATAGCAATAGATATGTTGATATGATTTATAATCGCGCATTCGATAAATGAATAAATTAAGTATCGATGATTGTACTAAATAATATTTTAAAAAAAACTGGGCCCGCTTATCTTACTCTACCCCATTAAATTAAAATAATACAACAGAAAATAATGGGTAGAGTACAATAAGCGGACTTGGTTTTTTCAGAAATACGAAATATGCATATTATGGGTGTTTTGGGACTGTCTATTATTATCTATAAAATAAAATAGTTTACTATATGAAAAAGTGTTTTTAGTTGATACAAGTTCATTATTGTTAAAAAATCAGTATTGGTTAGTTATATAGAAAGTTATAATTAAGTAATATCGTTTGTCAACATCGATATAAAAAACCGGATCCGTCTATTGTACCCTACCCAAAATAATTAAATTTTGGAGATTTTTAATCTTGTAAAAAGCATTACTAGTTGAACGAGCTAACGGTAATGCCTACGGCCATCAGTGTGGGCTACGGCAGACACCGAGGCAGCCTTCGGTGCTGCCGTAGCCCACTTTAATGACAACCAAAGAAAACATCCATTGAGATAGTACCGATCAGTAAAATATAAAATCCCAAAAGGCTGATCATTAATGTTCACTAAATATTAAAGAATCTACCTAACAATATTAAAAACGTTGAAAACAACGAAACAACATTGTATCTTTAGCTAGAGGACAATGGCCACCATATTTGTCATGCAAAGAAAAGGAATGAGAAATTTCATGTCGGACTAAAATTCTAAAACAATATCAGAATGTCATTCTAACATAATCAAGAAACTTGATAGAGCACCCACTACACAAATTGTAAAATATTCTCTTAACTTTTAGAAGTTAAATCTATTGTTCTTGAAGCTTACATAAAAAATCTATTGTTATGACACAAAAACAACATAACTTAAATACAAAATGAGTAATGGCGATGACAAAACTCAAAGAACAATGTCTTTACTTTGAAATGTACAACACAGCAAAATCTAACAAATTACAAAACCGGCAAAAATAATTTAATAACAGATTTGGAAATAAGATAGTCCGGTCAATTTAGCCAAAAAATAGGGGTAACTTTGCATTAATTCCCAGAAAGCTGAAAATTTGCATAGATGTTAGGGACTCCATTGTAATGAAATTGCGAAAAGTCCCCATCGATCCCATGTCTGCTACATTTTTTATTCAAGGTCAAATTTCACAAAAATAGGTTTTTTTGAATCTTTCAGCGAAACGGTTAGTTTTATGAAATAATATGTCAAACAAAAATTTTAGACCATGCAATTATCTACAAAAATGCTCCTTGTACTTTTTTTCATAACACTAACCATTTTTGAGAAAAAAAACCATTACAACATTTCTTACGCTGTATTGTCCGTAATAAGCACGACTAAGCTACCTATGATATCATTGCGCTTGTAATATAAGTAAAACTATAAGTCTGCGTGACTAATACATTCATATTGACAGATAATCCTGAGAATATCATATTAAAAAACCGTAATCCCCTAATTTTAAGGGACCATGAGCCCTTTGAACATCTGCCTGTCATTCCATTGTTCGAGTGGCCGTTCCGTCTATTCTCTGCCAAAGTTTGTGCTGTATACATTACTTAACGCGAGTATTCAAAGGGGGAATCGATTTACTATTACTTGAAGAATGTAAATTCAGCGACAAATCATGTGCAGTGTCGCCAACAATACAATAGAAAGAGTATAATTGCAGCAGCAAAACGGCAACATGAAGAGGAATCAGCTAGTACCTTTCAAAAAGTCCTCCTCGTACTAGAGCACATGTAAGTGAGTCATATTTTTCTTTTAAAAATTGTTGTTTATTTTGCGGCGACGAGTTGAGTGATGAATACAAAAAGAAACAAGCACAGAAATCTTGTCATAAAATTTGTAACGTTAGTACTCTTTCACTTAAAGACTCAGTTATGAAAGCAGCTCAGTCTCGATCTGATGACACCGCGAAAACTATTGTTGCTCGCATAGGTTTGAACACGATATAGTTGCTGTTGAAGCTAAGTACCATAATGATTGCTTTGTATCATTTTGAAAGCCGAGAACTGACGGCAAAGTCGGCCGTCCTCAAGATGAAGCATTGTATTTCGCCATGGGGGAAATATTTTCATATATTGAAAGTAGTGATGACTGCCAGTTTACGTTAGAAGAATTAGAAAATATTTGAATTAGAAAGTGTTGATAACAGAAAAATTAAATTATGATTCAAATTAAATTATGGTAATAGAGTTATTATTACTCAGAAATTAGGACAATTAACATTGTATATTTTCTTGTTAATTATCATGATATTATCAATCAAGCTTGGAGTGAAAAAATCCTAAAGGCAAAGAAGAGCAATGAAGGTCCTATCAACTGTGGCAGCAATTATTCGGGAATATGATCAATCGGTTCAATCATATACAGTTTTACCATGCTATGACTGGCTGTGATACATTAGCAATGTTTCGAAGGGGTAAAACAACAATTTTTTAATTGTTTGAAAAAGAAAGTTTTATTACTTGTGCACAAGCTTTCTAATATATCAACTCTTCACCAGAAACTCACTTTCTTCTGTCTGTATATGGAGCTCCAAAAATTACGTTACTTATCTTTTGCAAAACCAACACGTAATAAAAAAAAACGTGTGCAATTAGACTGCCTTACTCCAACCTGCCTTTCCTCGCGGCTTCCGCTCACCAACAGTGTATATTACTAGGTTCAGGTGTGGCTTGGTAATCAACTAGAGCCAGAACAATGGGTTTGGAAGCATGTCAATAATGCATTGGAACCAACCCACACGCTTCTTCCACCTGCACCAGAAAACCTCCTTTATTCTGTTTTTTGCAACTGCAAAAAGGCTTGTAACTTAAGATACGGCTGCAAAAAAGTAGGCTTATTATGTTCAGTAGCATGCACCACTTGTCAAGGCCAATCATGTTCAAATGTTGAATCTCCAACAGAAGAAGGTTTTTACATGAACGACGAAACAACTGATGTATCGCTGTTAGTACAATTTATGTCTACTCAAGAAGATAAGGAAGAAGAAGAAAATAGAAAGAGAGAAGAAGATGGAGGGGAAGAAGAGGAAATAATTAATGACGATGATGATGAGTAAAATATGTTTCCAATCAAATATAACCGGACTTGTCACTCGAGCTGTACCTGATCGACAACGACCCCACTGACAAGAGTGCAACGACTGAAAAGAAGAAGAATAACCAAACATTCATTAAATTTTACTGGAATAGACTTTGGAATAGGCCTACCGGAGAAACCACATTAAAAAATTCGCGCTAGGTGCACTACCTCATAGGTGGCGTGGAAACGTGTTCATATATTATAGGCAATACAGCGTAAGAAAAGTTTGTAATTGTTTTTTTCTCAAAAATGGTTATTGTTACGAAAAAAAGCATAAGGAGCATTTTTGTAGATAATTGCATGATCTACAATTTTTGTCTGACATATTCTTTCATAAAACTAATCGTTTCACTGAAAACTTCAAAAAACCTATTTTTGTGAAATTTAACCTTGAATAAAAAGATTTGCAGACATAGGATCGATGGGGACTTTTCACAATTTCATAACAATTGTGTCCCTAACATCTATGCAAATTTTCAGCTTTCTGGGAATTTTTGCAAGGGTCAATGTCTAAATTGACCGGACTAAGATGCATATTGGCAAACAAGACCAAAAATACAGAGGAAAAACGACAACCAAACATCACAATGGAGGTAGAAACTGTTGCAAATATGATGGAAAAGAGGATGCCTACCCCTCCTTAGCTTATTATCCCTACCACCCAGAAGCTTCAATTCCCCTCGGTCCCCCAGATTGATGGAGTTTTTGGAATTTAATCTGAAATTTAGGTTAAATCCCTAAAACATATTAACTATTGTGCAATATATGAATCACTATCACTGAAAATTCATTTTGGAAATGAAACATACTATTTTAAGAATTTGATAATTCTGAAAACATTATCCATGATTTTAATGTAAACATTATCCAGCAGATTAAACAGTATAAAGTGCTAGATTAGTAAAATACTGCATATATCAATATTATCTAAGTATCAGAATTATTATCAGTATTATCTCTGTGTCCAAAGACTGACAAAGTATAGCTGAAAAAAGGTACTTGGTAGGACTAATGGTGGTAGGCTATTGGTGTCGGACAAATCAATAAACTCCTTGAAGGTACGAGGGTAGCCTGAAAAGTAATGCACACATGCTTGTAAATCGTGATTGGAATGATCTATAGAAGCGTGCCTGATGGCATTTGTAAGTACCATTGCTCCTCTACACGCATGTGCAGTTTGAAAACTTTGTATCAATCCATTGTATTGTTAGCAGCGTAACATTGCAAACGGACTGAAATGCTATGTCAATTAGATGTAAACAACGTGCTGTTATTGAATTTTAACTGCTAAAAAAATGAATCCTACTGAAATCCATCGTTGTTTAAAGAGTGTTTACGGTGATGATGCTGTTTATAGATTGACTGTCAATCGATGGGTGATAAAATTTTGTGGTTTTGAGCTTGGAAAAGCCATAATTGTTGATAGAACATGCAGTGGACGTCCGATCACTGCCACAGACGACAAGCATTACAGTTGATTCAAAGTAATCAGAGAATCACCCAACAGCATATCGTAAACCATGTTGGATTATCTAAGGAACATGTTGGTTTCATTATTCAACAATTAGGATACCGGAAAATCTTGCACGATGGGTGCCACATCGTTTAACAGATGAGAATAAACAGCGTCGAATGGAATGCTGTCAGCAACTTTTGCAGCGCTACCATGACAAAGGAGACGACTTTCTTTTTAATATCGTGACGGGGGACAAGTTATGGGTGCACCATTATGAAGAGAAAAGACAAAGCACTGAATATCGGCATTTGGGTTCTCCTGCGACAAAAAAGTTCAAAACACAACCATCCACAAAAAAATCCTTTCAACTGTGTTTTGGGATGCTCATTGAGTTTATGTGACCGATTATCTGGAACAAGGTGTGACGGCAAATTTGTCTCAATACATAGAGACTCTAAAACACCTCTGACATCAAGTTTATCATGTTAGAGGCAGCCTCTAACCAATAATCTTGCAACATGACAATGCTCGTCTGCCCACTTTGTTTGTAACTGAAGAGGCAATGAGAAAGCTGAAGTTTGAACTCAAGAGAGATCTCAAGGGTACTCATTACACTTCAGACGATGCGGTAAAAGCAGCTATTGCATCCTAGATTTGTGAGAAATCTGAAGAATTTTTCAGCGACGGAATAAAAAAAAACTTTTTACATGTTGGGAGAAATGTGTTAGTCTTAATGATTACTATGTTGAAAAATAAATGAATGATTGTGAAGCTTTAAGAATTGTACTTTACTTTAATTTTACCCGAGCTCGCTGTTTCTTTTCATTAATGTTCTACAAGCATGTATTTACTACTTTTCAGCCTACCCTCATATAACAAACTCTAAAAACCAACATCAATTTAAAACTGTCTAAATACTTTGGTATTCAATGTGTATTACTCCGTTGCCGTTGATGAATTCATGATGAATCGTTGGGATATTTGGAAATGCTGGATCTGAAGTCAGTATGACTGTGTTTGAATGAATGTGTCTACAATTATAAGTTTGAATATGTGTGAATGTCTCGAGGGATCTGCCTATTAAATTTAAGAATTTGTTGACCATTGCAATAGAATATATATTGTGAATACTTTGTAATAAAATTATTATTATTAATATTTCCCTCATTAAGTTTTAACTGTTTACAGTATTCATGTGACTGATATTAGTTGTTCAAATTAGTTTTCTTGTTTAGAACAAATGTTTTCACTTGTAATAAAACAATATATTATGGCATAGAGATCATACTCATTTAATTTGAAGAGCTTTGTTAATTTATATTATATCGTTTTATACCTCAGGCCATTGTACAAGAACTAAGTAGCTTTGTGTACGTTAAAGTCATTATTTAGAATATAAACCGGCTCTCTTTACTACATTCTATATTTTATTGTCCTCATATAAGTGTATCACTCTTGCATAGCTAATTAAAGTCACCATTGTATTTCAATATTTTGGTAATTAGCTCACATTTGATAAATTTACACTATATATTCTAATCGAGTGACCAATGCATGTCATTGCAATTGCTACACATGTCCGTCTGGTCACTCTTGTTTATTCACAGCTCACTTCAGCCTTGGCTTGTATTCAATCTGAATAAAATAAATTGATAATTTTTGTGACTACTTTTTTGACACTGAACTTCTGCTTGCGGACTGAAGATCATCTGTTCTATTTACTCGTAACAGCTTATTACTGTGTAAATTTATACTTATTTGAACTTTATTCTAATCATTTAAAAACTGTTTATATGTGTATTTTGAAATGTTTTTGTGTTTGATAAGCTCTCATGCATAGATACTTCTTCTCTCTTAAAATATTTTTGAGTTTATATCTTCTTAAATGGTCACATTGCCAAAGTGTTCACGTAACTGGGAAAGCCAGGAACATCATAATGGCTGTACAGATGTCAGGAAGGCTTCTTGATAAAGCAAACATATAATATCAATATACCTAGTTTCGGACAATTCTCATAATGTGAGGTCAAAGTTACTGGATTATGAGACTATTGACCACTTGAATCAAATAGCTATAGATGTATTCCTGTAAGTAATTGTAAGGATGATTACACTCTGTGCTCTTGTAAAAACCTAATTATACAGTTAAAGAAATAAATTATGTCCTTTGAATAGAAAAATTGTGTAATCTATTTCGGCGTATGGCTGTAACTATAAATATGTGTTTTACTAAATCTAATTTATTTTATTGTTTGTTTTAGATAGAAAAAGAAGATGGATTGCCATCCTTAATTTGCCATAGCTGTTTATTCAATGTGGAACGGAGTCTTAACTTTAAAAATCAATGTGAACAAGCCGATTCAATGTTGAGGAGCTTCATAAGAGAGAGAGAATGCGAGGTATGGGTTATTATTCAGTTATTTCAGAAGAAATTTGTTTTATTTTAATTTGATTTAAATATTTGAATTCTTTACTTATAAATCTAATGTACAACAATTCCTTAATGGTATGTATTAAAATAGCTTGGGCTACTGAATACCACACTGCACGTGCTTGCGCACAATCACACACACAGAGTAAGGTAATGTTGTTGTAAAAAGGGTTTCTTTAATTTATGCACATATTTTCCAGTTTAATAGGTGAAATATTCCCCAAAAATATTGCTATGAATGTCACCAAAAATCAATCCATAGCAGTAGACACCCTCTGTTGTAATCGTTTAAATTATATATTTCTTGGAGTATTCAGAAGATGTAAGACAAGTTTTGTAGGAACGTTCTGAGGTTAGGTTATAAACACCCCAATGTACTGCACATAGGGCCTATCATTATTTTAACTTGTTATTTCCGGTTTACAAAAGTGCTCAAATCCCTCTCTGCTAGCTTTTTTGGCCAAATATCAACGTTACTTGCTAGTTTTGTAACAAGCAAATAACTTACAATAACACTTGAAACAACAAATGTAAATGAACAGATTTTAAGGTTTCTTCATAAGAGAATTAGTTTGTGTAAGGAAGGTTGATGAGCAGAGCCGGGTTACTAAAGAGAGAAATAAAACGAAACATAATTTTTTACTCATCTCCGATGTTTTTTATTTATACAAATGCTTTTATTATACACACACACAGAAGAATTAAAACTGTGTCCCTCCTGAATTAGTTGTAAAAAATGCTATGTATACAAATGATCTGTACCTGAAAATATTAATTACATTACAAATATATAAAACTGTTTAAATCTCTTACTCTGCTGCGATTTCTGAATAATTTTAACTATTTTAACTTGCTTATTTTATTTTAGGAAAATCAAATAAACGAAATAAAACACACATCATGTCAAGCAGAAGTTTTAAAAGATAATCTTGATTATCATACACAACCTTCAGATCTAGTCAAAGAGACTGAAGAGAAACATGAGAATACAGGTGATTTAAATGATAGTGATAATGTTGAAGTGGACGAAAACAATCTTAACAAAACTGAAGAAAATGAAGAACAAGTTAATACTGAAGTCAACGCAACGCCAAAACCAGAAGCAGCTTTTGAAGTTGAAGAAGGTATGAATGATGTGGAGGAGGGTATGTTTGGTAGTGAACCATTCAGTCTGGACCTCTGTAGTGTTCGCCTGCAGTCGGAGTGTCAAGACGATCAGGATGCAGATATGGTTCTGTACCCTTCCACTCAGTTCACTGATGAGGATCAGTGGTCTGACTCTGCCTCAGACATAAGGTAATTACAGTACAACATCATATATTTGTTACTTTCCCAGCATTCAAATTTTTTAAAGTACTTTTGTTAAATCTTTATATATATATATATATATATATTTATTGTGTGCGTGTGTATGTCACTGAACTCCTCCTAAACTACTGGACCGATTTTGACAAAATTTGTGTGTGTGTGTGTGTGTGTTGAAGGGGATTCGAGAATGGTTTAGATTTAGAACTTTGTCCAATTTTGATTATTTAATTAAGGTTTTATTTATAAATTGTTGTTGATTTTGGAATGTTTTACCTTCAATCTGGCAGACTGCACTATGACACGTAATACAAAGTGAAGTGATACTTAACAACTGTTAATACTTTCAGCTGAAGTTCATCAAAGAGGCAGAAACATTTGTTTATATTTAAAATTTAGAACATTATTATTGTGCTTGATCAGTAGTGTAATGCAGATTGCAGAAGAAGTTATTGCCTAATTTTAAATTTAGATTGCACCAATGATCAATGAATTATATAATGCAATGAAAATACTATTAAACGCTGTTATAAAAACCACCTCATAGTCGTGAATGTTTGTACATAAGGTAATCGAATTTGGTTAGATCAAAGGTAAATGAAAAGAGCCGAAAGAAGACGCTTTATGATCGAAATTGGTTTTCGTTGATACATTTTCTTGATCGGAGCACAAAAAAAACTCCACAATAATACTGGAAATATCTTAGACAGAAAATTAATTTTAACAGACCGAATTTGATTCTTTATATATAACCTTATTAGTTTATCTCATGGAGAAGTATAGATGTTACAGCCTCTCATGGAGAAGTATAGGTGTTACAGCTTCTCATGTAGAAGTACAGGTGTTACAGCCTCTCATGTAGAAGTACAGGTGTTACAGCCTCTTCCCCCATGAAGCATCATAATAAGAGGGTCCCAAACATATAATTCAAGATAAAATGTATTGGTCCACACAATAGCAATCAGGCATCTTCTAATCAGCCAATATACCTAAAATAACCCTCAATAATGGTATTTTACTGCGGTTATGTTCTTTTGTCTGCACGTACAAATTTCCAGTAACCCCTCCCTTTAAAATTACAAGTTACACCACTCACCAGCAATACAGCCTACTGACACTAATTCATGTACTGACAGAATGAAATATTATAATTATATTATTCACTTGGAGACATACAGCGACTAATTAGCCTAATTTTGTGGCAGGTTGATCCAAATAGGTGGAATGTCTGATTAGAACTCCAATAAAAATGAAGTTTCATAATCCAAAACATGTCTTGAAACAAACACAAACAAAACAATTTGAACCAAATACCTTTAAAAGTATAACAAAATAAATAATTCATAGCAGTTGACTTTTCAAAACTGTTTGGTGTCACAATTCAAATAGACTACATGTGTGGGCAAAGAATGTAAAGTCTGAGATGCTGATGTCTGCCCTATTCTTACAGCTTGTACGGTCCACGCCAGTCTCCTCAGTTTGAAAGGGCTCAGATTTGGACCTATCGCATCATAGGTTTACTTCCTTTATTGCTTTGTTAATAGTTGAATCGGATTGCATGTTAGGTCTTTACTCCTTAATGGGAGCATTATGTAATAACTCAATAAAAAATGTTAACCTATATTTCACCAACTGATGTTTATATTTCTATACAGTAGTTATGGAGATTAGATTAAAAGGGGGTTATAAAGGACTCTTAGTTACAAATGCATCAGCCACAGAAACTCTGCCACTAATGACAGTGCTTATCTCTGAACCATTTCCAAGTAGCTTAGTAAGCAGTTGATTTGCTTGTACAACAAACCGTTTCAAGACCAAGAAAGTGCTTCTTTAAGCCATTTCTCGCTAATTCATCAGCATGTAACAGATCAATATCGGTCAAATTTAAATTTCAAATAGTTTGCGGCAAGATCGGTAAGTGTGTACCACAAGCAGCTGATTATTACATGTAATTCTAAAATACTTAATAAAGCAAAAGATAAGTTAACTTTATACTGGAATCAATTCAAGTTATTTAATTATGATGATCGCTAAAGAAATTTAAAATCTATTGGTGATATTAACTAACATCAAAGGAAAACGTATTAGTTTGATTTGGAGGCTGAAAGAGCTCACAACTTCCGATCTTTAGGCTTTGTAGTTGTAGCGGATTTCTCAGCCTTTGTCATGCCCGGTTTGTTAATGAAATGAAAATTAAATGAAAATTCGTTTATATAAACAGGCAAAGTTAGGGCCTCATGGCCCTTTCTTACACTTAACCTGTCTGATCAATAATTATTAACAAATATTAACCAAATTAATATTAACACTATTCTACCTTACTAAAAACATTAAATTAAACATTAATCTAAACACTAAAAAATTATAAATATGATACTTCTAAATAAAAATAAATAAAAATATAATTATACAATCATAACACAAAATAATATTACAACTTCCATTTTTAATAAGAACCAAAAACTATAATTAATACCTAATAACAATAATTTATAAATATATAATAAGAATATTTTAGAAATAAATAATATATATGGTGTTTTATCTCACTCACACCTCACACACAATGCCAGCACCACACCCACAGACCCCTAGGACGGACCCGCCCCGACCAACCATTCATGGTACAAACGTCTCAGTGCCGCCACAAACCGCCGATCTCCCTCAATGGAAGTGATTTCTGGGGGGAGGGAGTTCCACAGACGACAACCCATCACTTGAAAAGATCTATCAAATACTACAGTCCTGTGTTGGGGCATTCTTAAGGTACGAGAACCAGAGCGAGTGCTTCTTACACTATCATGAGATATAAATTGGAAATAGTTTGAAAAATATTTTGGAAATCCAGATTGTAAAATTGAATGAACTAAATTTAGTATTTTGATTGATTGTTGTTCTTTTAATTTCAAAATATATCCCTGAATATAGTACGGTGTAATGTGTTGGTCTCGTCTCACATCATAAACGTAACGTAAACAGTAGTTTTCAGTCCTTTGCAGCTTCTCACTAAGTGCTACCGTCATGTCATTCATCACAGAGTTGCAGTAATTGAAGTGTGGAAGTACTAGTGATTTTGTCAACAGTAGTTTAATCCGTTGAGGTAGAAATCTTTGTAAGCATTTCAGTGAGATGCGAAGACTCTTTTACATATATCCCTCACCGCTTCCGTCCAAGTCAAATTCGAGTTAAATGTCAAACCAAGATTTTTCACTGTTTCGGAGTATGGTAGAGTAGTTCCGTCAATAATTAAGGATTCAATAGTGTTCGGGTCCAGAAAGTTCCGTAAACGTGTGTGGCATATAAGTATTGGTTTGGTTTTTGTATGGTTTAGTGTAAGCCCATGGTTTCCACACCATAAAACAATATTTTTAATGTCGTCATTGATCCTGTTGATGCAGTCATTAATGGAGTTAAAGTCAAAGTGCAAGTAGATTTGTAGGTCATCAGCGTACATGTGATACCTGCAGTATTTGAGAACTCTGTGAATGTCATTTACATACAGTACAAAGAGTAGGGGACCCAGGATAGAACCCTGAGGCACCCCACAAGTAACACACCCCCAGTCCGAAGTCATGTCAGCAACCCTGACATACTGCCTTCTTTTTAACAGATATGATCTCAGCCAATTAAGAACATGATCAGAAAACCCTACTACCCTTTATTTAGCTAACAGTAACTTGTGGTTTACGCTGTCGAAAGCTTTAGAAAAATCAAAGAGAGTAAGAATTGTGCCCTGTCTATGGTCCATGGCGAGTCGTATGTCATCAGTTACCTTTAGCAATGCAGTTTCAGTACTGTGGTTTGTGCGAAAACCAGATTGGTAGTCACTTAATATGTTATAGTTAGTCAGATATTCAGTAATTTGACAGTGCACAATTCTCTCAAGGCCTTTAGATAGTGCAGGTAGAATACTTATCAGCCTGTAATCCGAGCATGACACTGGAGCTGAGATCTTGTTGAGGGGGAGGACAAGGGCAGACTTCCATTGAAAAGGGAAAACACAGCTTCTTAATGACGTGTTGAAGATTAAAGTAATAATAGGGAGGACAGCAAAGAGGATATTTTTAATGAGGCGTATTGGAATACCGTCATAGTCGTGATTGTTTTTCAGTAAATCAGTATTGAAGTCGCCCATGATCAATATTCGACTATATCCATGCATAAGTTGCAAGAGAGCATTTTCAAAGTCTGCCAGATGACCAGTCCTGGGCGGGTGATAACACACTCCCAGTAGTACATCCGAACCAGACAAGCCAATTTCAATGAAAATGAATTCGGGCCTGGCCGAGTACTCAGATGGAGATAACGCAAGCTGTTTACATCTCAAGCCCTCCCGGACATAAACCGCAACACCTCCACCTGTCTTTCCCAGTCTGTCGTTTCGCTGCAGAGTATATCCGGGAAGGGCCACCTCACTTATGCGAATACTCGGCTTGAGCCACGTTTCCAAAATGCCAATCAGATCAAAATTTTGAGGCCGAAATATTTCTCTGATCTCATCAATATGCCCCCTCAGCGACTGAGTATTAATATGTGCGGCTTTCAAGTGTCTAAGGTAAGGCGCTAAGGAGCTAGATAAGATATCAGCTGAGCGATGGGGCGGGGAGGGTAGGGGGACCAGTCGGTCGGCGAGGCGACAGCTGTGCGGACCCGCTATCCTGGGTCCACAGTCCACGGTGGCGCGACACGCCCGCCCCGGCCCGCGGCCGCGGCACTGACATACCCACACACACTCACACACACACACTCATCCACTCACTAATGCTCCTAACTATTTTTAACTGAGCCACAGTTACATGCTGTACGGCTCCTTGTGCGAAATTAAAATAAAATAGGGGTGCAATAATAAAATAAATAACAATGCAATACAATAATAAAATGCTGTATAAAACTAAAGGTTTATAAATTTATATAATTAATTAGTCGAAATAAAAATATACTAATAAAATAAAGAAGATTTGGGCTAACATAAATGAGAAAGAAAAACAAAAGTTATTTTCCCATGTAGAAGTGTTGATAATGTTTTCTATTTAAAATCATTAATGGTTTATTACAAGTTTTTTTTTCTTTATGCTATTCAAAACCGAGTGCAATGTAAAACACAATATAAAGTAATAACACGCAAATTAACATATATACATACACACATACATACATAATAAAAAAGGGAAAAAAATCAAGTCTTACTTTACTTTACTTTACCTATATAATAAGAAAACAAAAATAATAATAAATTATAAAGAGTTTTTAAATAAAAAAAGGAAATACTTCTAATTTAAGCTACTTTAAGTTAGTAGATTATTTTACGTCCGGCAACCTTGTAGCCTTGCCCTTGTGTCCACGGCTGTCCACCCACATCACTCGGCCGTCGCTGGTCCAGCAGCTGCGCAGCCCAAGGACCTCGACTGCCTGCCGGTACACGTCTTGGCGCCGCGCCGTCAGGTCCTCGCGCACCACCACGCCGGTCCCCTTCAGTCTCTTCTTGGCGGTGTAGACTGCTCGGCGGTCCCAGTGACTCACGAAGCGGACATTGCCCGAGGCCTGGTTCTGCCGTCAGCCGATGGAGGTTGAGGTCTTCCAACCCTGTGGGAGCGGCTGATTGACGCCTCAGTCATCTCCAGCCCCAGCTTCTCCTGGCAGAGCTTCACAACCAGGGCGTCGGTGTTCTCCCCCTGTTCCTCGGGTACACCGTAGACACGGACGTTGCTCCGCCGGGTGTACTGCTCCAAGTCATCCACCCGCTCCGCGTGCGCCACCTCCATCTTTACCATGTCCGTCCTCAGTTTTGTCAGCTCCTCGCTGAGTCTGCTGATCTCTTGATTGGCTTTCAAGAGCGCAGTCTGGACAGCTTCCTCGACCACAACCTTCAGTTTAGTCACAAGGGTGTCAACGGCGCCGACGTGAGAAAAACATTCCCCCACGCACGCCTCGATGGATTGGTGGGCCGTAGTCGGGGTCTGCTTACCTCCAGGCATCGGTGAAGGTGAGGCGGACGGATCAGATAAGGAGCGCTCCAAACCTTTCTTATCAGTAGATTGTAGAGGCACTCGCTTGACCTTCGATCCTGACCGAAGACCAGGCGGAGACCGGAACATTGATTGCTTAAATTAGGTTTTCTCTCTCTACAGTTCCGGCAGCACTTATTGGTTCCGATACTATGGTAACGTAATCCAACACTGTCACGTACGTATAGTTTTCAAAACATAAAAACTATTAGAACCCGTCAGACGCGATTAAAAATTCAGGAGCTGACGCACGCACGTGTTTTAATGCAGGCTCATCCCCACTCAATGAGTTAATGAGAGAGTACGTGTGTGTTGATGGTCCTCGTGCTAAAAAGCAAATGTGTTTTTATAAAATTTTATTTTGATAAAATTTGTAAGGTACTTATTGGAAAATTACATAATGCAGTACAGTTGATATCTGAAAATTCTGGATTTGATTATAATTTTGTAAAGGAGCAAGTATTATAACGATCATCAGCTACATGTATACATACATCACCTGCAGGCAAAAAGGTACAGAGAGAAATGTGAAATAACAGATAGTTCAACCACGGCAACAGAGAGATCAATCACCTCTACCTGGAACCAATGGCTACAACCTCACCACACTTTAAATTCATCCACTATGTAAGCCAGACAAGGCAAAAGCGCAACTTACAAAAACACCACCAATGTATGCAAAGGTGAAGCCTAAAAAACAAAGTGTAGATGAATTTTTTACGAAGAATATTGAATATTATCGTCAGATTATGACTCAAAAAAATTCTACAGCCACTAAAAACGTGACCCCAATAACCCTCCCTTCTTCTGATACGCTAAATCAGCTCTCACCACCCATTTGAAAACACTGAGACAGGATTCAGATAAAGTGGCCCTGAAGACATCCAATCCCAACCACTCTTTACAGCCACCGTCCCCAACCAAGCTCAAACAAATTTTAAATCAAGCAACCCAACCATCCGAAGATCACCAAACTAATTTTTTAGGCCACAACAACCTTATAAACAGCAAAATAAAAGCAAATTAGCTGATTTTACAATTATACACCAGAAACGTAAGGGGACTAGCAAGCAAAGTTGACCGCAATAAAACCACCTAATACAATCTACAGAGCCTGATATCATCATCTTGACAGAACATGGCCTAAACGAAAAATGAAATTACCATCACTAACCTAATTAATTATACACTTCTTTCTCACTTCAGCAGAACTGACCACAAAATGGGTGGCGTCGCAATCTACTCGAAGACTGCCTAGTGAAATCCATAGTTCCCATTGAGGTACTAAAGGAATGCAAGGAGCTAAATCTAGAGGCTTCAATGATCAAAATATGCCAAGCAGACAGTGCACTGTATCTGCTCGGACTGTATAGACAACCGAAGGCTAATTTGGATGAGGTCCTGGTCCGACTCTCCGCAATCATAGAAGAAACCAAAGCTCATAAAAACCCCCTGATCATCATGGGTGATATTAACGTGGACACTCTAAAATCTGACAACATACAACCAAATTAAATGAAATGCTTGCTTCATTTGACATTGAAAGACTTCACCTACCTCCTACCAGAGTGACTGGCACAACTGCAACATCCATTGACTGTGTGTGTACTAATCAGTATATTACAAATTTCAAAATTGAGGTGATACAAACCGGAATTTCTGACCACAGGGCCCAAATATGTAGTTTCAAGTCCTCTAGGTCAAGCTCAACTCAACCAGGTCAAATCACACGGGTTTTTTCCATGAAGAAAACTTGCTACACTTGAAATACTTCCTATCAGAAAAACCACTGGCTCGAGGTCCATATGCTGAAAACTCTGAGGAAAGCCTACAACAAATTCCTTACAATCATTGACTGCTAATATAGAGACAGCCTGTCCAAAAAAGAAAAAAAGACCAAGAAGGAAGAAAAACACAAAAAATCTACGAAAACAAAGACGCGCTTATGCTAAAGCAAGACTATTTGCAAGCCTTTTCAAGATATGAACAAACAGGAGCTGAAGAAGACAAAGAAACCTGTGCAGCCACAAAGAAAATTTATGACCTTAAATTAAAATCACTGAGAAAGCAGATATCAAAGGAATACATTGACAAAGCACATAATAAATCAAAAGCAATCTGGAACATTATAAATAAAGAGCGGAAAAAAGCAAGGACAAGAAGACGGTCAAATTCAACTAAGAGTGGATGGAAAAGTACTAAGAAAGCCCCTTGAAATAGCAGAACAACTTAATGGATATTTCGTTAGTGCTGCTGATGAGGCGCTGGAAAAAAAACAATATATCAAGAACCCCACTTACACATAACAACATCGCTGGGTGCAACATAATACCTCTCTGAACTAACTCCTACCAACCCAGAAGAGCTACAAAGAATAATTGCCTCTTTTAAACCTAAATGGTCAGCAGGACTGGATTGAAATTCCCTCCAAAATAATCAAAGTCTGCGCCTATGAATTGATTTCTCCATTAGCAAGTATAATTAATAAATCAATTTAAAGAAGGACTATTCCCTGGCACTTTAAAATGCTCAAAGGTCTACCCCAAATACAAGAAAGGTGCTCCCACAGATTCCCTCAAATTACAGACCAATATCATTGGTTTTCAAATTTCTCTAAATTAATAGAGAAAGTGGTCCTTGCAAGATTATTAAAACACTTACAAGACAACAAATCTGTTAACCGACAAGCAGCATGGATTTGTCAAAGGAAAATCTACCACAACTGCAATAACTAGTCTTATACAAAATGTAATTGATCTACTTGAAGATGGAAAGATAGTTACTGGACTTCTACTGGACTTCAGCAAGGCCTTTGACTCCTTGGGACACGACCTCATTCTTTCAAAACTTGATGCACTTGGTATAAAAAGGATCAGCTAAATCATGGTTCCAATCCTACTTAACTGGACGTAGCCAAGTGGTTGAGATAAAATACACAGCAAACAACAAGGTTCAGTTTGTGAAATCTAGTCCAAAGGAAATAACCCGGGGAGTGCCACAAGGCTCGGTTTTAGGACCAATCCTATTTATTCTTTTTACCAACGACATGCCACAACAACTTGGTGACTTGAGCACATGTTTAATGTTTGCAGATGATACCACACTGATAATAAGTGGAGACACAACTGCCAACTTAAAAGAACGCTCTGCTCAGAGCCTTCATAAGGCCTATAAATATTGTAAAGACAATGACCTAGTCGCAAACACAACAAAAACAAAGCAGATCTGTTTTTTGGAAGAGCAACGCTGAAACAGTGGGACTCGAAAACATAAGTTCTTGAAGATAAGGTGAAACTGCTTGGTAATGACCATTGACAGAAAACTTACGTGGACCCCTCATGTAGATAACTTATGCAAAACACTGTCATCTGGCCTTTATGCTATGAGAAGACTTAAACAAGTTGCCGACATCAATACTGCAAGAACAGCATATTTTTGGCCTATGTGAACCACACATAAGGTATGGACTAATTGTCTGGGGCGGAACCTCTCACGGCAACATGGAAAGAGTATTGATCTTACAGAAACGAGCCATACGGATTCTTGCGGATCTACAACCATTGGAAACCTGCCGTAACTCTTTCAAAGATCTCAAGATCAAGACAGTAGTCAATCTATATAAACAAGAGGCAATTATGTATGCTGACAAACATGAACCTCTACGTAATGACAAAATACAATAACTACAATACCAGGCATGCATCCTTCTTCGTGACACCTCAACATAGACTCACCTTGTATGAAAGACAACCACTCTACATTGGCTGCAAGCTTCATAATCACCTTCCCGACAACATTAGAGGACTTAAAGGGCAGACTTGAGGAGGGAGCTGAGCAGATGGCTTACAGACCGACCCTTCTACAGTCTAGCAGAGTTTCTAAAACCCAATAACTGATACGGACACTTCACTGTACTGTTATCCATATGACTTTAAAATTTATGTTGACATATTGTTTACTGTTACTTTTAGTAATTTATAACATATTGACGCCTTTGTATTTCTCTACGAAATTCCAAATAAAGAAAAAAAAATAAAGAAAATGAGAACTTCTAATCCTGGATATTATCTAATTGGTGAGTATGGTGTTTTTACTGACTGGATGTCATTGAAATTAATTTGCAATTATGTTATCAATTCATCACATATAAAATTTTACAAAAAGTGCAAACAATATATGTAGTGAACATAAATTATTAATTGAACTATATGGCATTGGTTTTTCAACACATGATACTGACCACGTTCAGCGGCAAACATAACCTCACTTTGTACCAGAATCACATCATTATTCAAATTCAAATTCTTTATCGCCAGAACATCTTCACAATGTATAGCAGTGTCAGAAACAAATTCAGCATAAACAATCAACTATGATATACCTCGCCTAGGGCTAATAACAAGTGTATCCAGTTACAGCAAAGTAATCACTGTTGTCATATGGGCTGATATTATTCAATAACTTTTCAACATATTTCTTGAAACAATTAATTTAAAGAGATTAAAGATTAGAAGGAAGAGAGTTGTAGAGTTTAATGCCTGTTTCAGCAAAACAATTTAAAGTTATTTTAAGACTACATTTAGATATTCTAAGTTATTTAGAGTTTCTAGTCCTATGGTTATGAACAGATCTATTTGTAGGTGTCATGTAAATTTCTTTTTGTATGCAATAGCCAATGTAAAATATACAGTGCAGGTACTGTAAGAATACCATACTTCTTAAATAAAGGTTTACAGCGAGTCCTTATGTTTACATAAGCAAAAATCTTAATTGTAAGCTTTTGTAAATGTAACAGTTTTTTTCTCTAACTCCTTTTTTCTAAGATTTGTTTGGAGATTTTCATGCATATGTCCATTAGTCTGCCTATCTCTTCACACTTTTCATTAATTTTTTTATTGTACTTTTTTCTATTTTTGTTATAACCATTTGGGTTTTTGTGGCTATTTTGTGTGCCCTAGCACCTTATTGGGCGCTTTATGAATGCTCTTTATTATTAGGTTATGAAGTGTGTTTACGTAAGTTTATAGAGGAAAGTTGTAGAGTCTTGTTTAAGTATATAACATTTTACATTTTCAAGTATTTTGTCCTTATTTTGTTGATGTCTGAATGTTATTAACATTATCACTTTTACCTTGTGGTGTTTGGTTTTCCAGTCTGGCCCTAAAAGTACTCACATGTCCAATTTTCTTATTTTTGTATTTCTATGCTAAATGAAATAATCAATTATCGATTGTATACATCTATTAGATTGTGTTTACATAAACTTGTGTACTGTACTTGATGTGATTTGCTCAGTTCTATTAATCTTTCTCCATTGTTTTTCAAAGTGTTTTCACCATATCTACCTACCATGTCACTATCATATATCATGTTCATGCATTTAGGTCTCCTAACATCCAAATTGTCTACTTTAAATATCTGTAGAATGATCAAACAAATTGTTTGTACTTCTTGTGTCTTCAGCACAATTAGTACAAATCTTAGACTCGGCTTAATAAAACCGAGTACACCACCATAACGTCACTCCAAACCCACTAAGACAGTATAACATACATCTCTTCACAGAATTAATTCACAATAAGACGTTATTAGTTACTGGTTTTCTGTCTTGTATCTCCTCCATGTGGTGGATGGATGAAGTCCACTAAATTTGATAAGTAATGTTAAATTATAAATCTGAGTGGACCATACTAGCAAACTGATTACAAACATAGAGAGCTCTGTTAAAAAATAAGAATCTTCCAGGAACAGAGTAATGAAACTTTTCACTGTTCCCCTTTCATTAATTCAAACTGTAATGTGGCTGCAGAACTTACAAATATAATGGGTCTTCTAAAAGTAATTATTTGTGCTACCTTGAAGACATTTATTGTTCCAAGTGTAATGTGTCACTCTAGTTAACATTTTAATATTTAAATACCTGTTGAATGGTATTATTGTTCTAAATAGTGAAGAGTCAGTGGATCCAGCACTCAATCAGTGGAGCCACGGTGGAACTGGAGTCAACAGCTGCCACTGTTCAGCATGCAACAAAGCATTTGCCACGATTGCCGACTTGCAACGACACCAACTCATACACAGACAGGTAATGAATGGTATTGGCCCACTGTGAATTGAATGTTTTGGCCATTTACTAAAAAAATCTGGTTTTCCTATACTTAGTTTCTTACAACACTAATTTAAAAATCAATTTTGAGCAAAGTGAATGGAAACCTAGACAACTACCTGAGGTTAACCCTTTCCGGGCCAGGCGGCAATATATTGCTGCCATAGATCATGTCTGAAAAGTGCTAGGCGGCAAAATATTGCTGTCGGTGATATACACGAAAAGCGCCAGGTGGCAATATATAGTCTCCTTGATATTCGTCATTTTCTTAAATAAATACGACGTCAAATGATTAAAGTTTTATGGTTTTTTATTCCCTGGTATATTTGTAGATAATTAATATGAATATCATTTTTATTTTGGAGGTCTATGCATTTTTATTTCGTAATTTTGTCACATGACATTATCAGCTGACTCTATCTTTTGTTGTTAATTCTTTATGCTTTAGTGTAATCGTACTATTGTATGCTGGATTCTTCTTCATTATTTTATTTTGTGGTTGTAAATATGAGTAGTTTTAGTTGTTAAGTGCTCAGCTATTGTGTGTAGTAGTTACAATGACTGACAATTTGCGATCTCACGGGAGTGAAATTGTAAGTAGCACATTTGTAAATAGAAAAAGTGTAAATAAATTTCAAATAAAATTGTGTAAATATTTCTTGGTAAGTACTGTTTTTTAACTGTATTGAAACTGTTTATGGATCCTACAATCATCTGTTTACCGGTACATCCACAATGTGAATATTTATTTTAAGTTTCTTGCAATGTAAGAGTCAGTTGCTTTAACACTTATAAAATGTTGCGAAGTACAATTATGCATATTTATACAAAATGTGTCAACAAATTTATTTATGAGAGAAATAACACAAAATGTTGTATGGTTGTTCCTTTCTAAATGTACAATATAATAAAATAGCTTTCCACGGTAAAATTATTTTTCCTTTTTTAGTTATTTGCAAAAAATAAAATAAAAATTTTTTATGTAATCTATTAAAACATTATTTTTTAAATTTTAAATTACTTAAAACTACATCTATATATTTTGTTGTCGATAGTATATATCTATACGAGTAATTTTGTGCAACTTTTAGGTCATTCTCTAATTTTTATGAAAAATTATAAATTTTAATCTAAGAGACTGCAAAATCGCCAATAATTTTAGCCTGGCACTTTTGACTAGTCACAAGGGGATGTGAGATGTGAAAAAATCTTGCAATATCTCATATTTGGTCCTGGCCCTGAAAGGGTTAATTACTAGGATCAACAGAATTCATTAGTGTTGCACTATGCTGGGTGTAAATTAAGTCCTGACACGCCTGGATATATTCCAAACGGATTGAGATATCAATGTAAAATCTTCACCATACATACCTATTTAAATATTTTTTTGGACTTTTTGAAGCGTAAAAATATTTTCCCACCCCCTTTTCAGAGCTTGTTACCAGAAAAAAATAATTCTCAAATTAATACTGTGTATAACCATATGAACTTTTGTACGATGTATTTTATACTTTCATGGAACTAGTTAAAAACTAAAGGGCTAATTTTGTTTTAAAGTACACCTTACAGACGTTAAATTGTGTTTATATATTCAGTGAATTAAGTACTTATCTACTGGAATCAATTACGGCCTAAACCTGAGGACTTTGAGAATTTACCTAGCTCATGAACAATAGATAAGACTGGATAGGAGCATTTCCAGAAATAAACTCCGAAAGGGGGAGATGACGTGTTTGGAGATATGTCACAGTTCAGTTTCCTTTGTCTACAAGTAAAATATGTGAATACTCACCTAGATTTATTTGTATTTATAATTTAAATTTTTTCCTGCATCAAAAGAAGTACGTTGTAATATAATTGAAGCAGGAAACAATAATTTCCAAATAGTTTATTTATTGTGATAAAGGTGGATTTTTATGATTCTAAAAATTAAAAATTATAAAACTTAAATTTTTTAGTACAATCATGTTACATGAACGTTATTATTATAAATTGATATGTTCATAAATAAATTATAATATAAATAATTAACTTTGTAATTTTCTAAAATGTAAAATTTGTTACACTTTACTCATCAGTTCTATTTTAGAACTTAAATTATTTTTACTTATTGTGGAAAATGCATAGTTGTGCTATCTGAATGTCTTTATTTTAAATATACCATACATAAATCCATTTAAATAAAATGTTTTTTAACTTCCATTTTTAATTTGTAGGCATTACTCTAGTTCGTGTAAGTTAAATTATGCTAAAAACAAAATGGTTCTGAAAAATGTGTGTACTACCGTGTAAGTTTCCCACTAAAAATTGTGCTTTGGGGAAATGTTTATTAGCATAATTGTTTGATGCCTAACAACATATAAACATCTTGAATCAATTTGAATTACTCTTTATGTTGATAGGAGCCTCCTTACCCATGTGACTACTGTGATCAAGAATTTGAAGAAAAAACTCTTTTGAAAGCTCACTGGAGAATACACGCCAAAAACAAGCCTCATATGTGTCTCACTTGTGGAGAAGCATATCTGGAACGTACAGATCTGGTCAAACACTTTGCTGTTCATGATGTGATAAAGCCTTATCATTGCCCTGGCTGCGGTAAAGCATTTGCCTATAAATCTGATCTTAGGAAACACGCCATCATTCACACTGGTTAGTGTCGTAGATTACATTTAACTCTAAAAGCATAACTGACAAAATTCGTTAGTTGAAAAGAAGATGCAACTGACAAATTTTACCAGTTGATTAAGTACATCATGTTAATTAAGATTGCACGATCAAACTGTCTCAAACCAAAATAATCTGTATACCATTTGATAGGTGAGATTCCAAGCTTTTACTTTCATGTATAAAACATTACTGAGAGTTATTATATGACAGAACCTTATATCTTTTAGTCATAAGTCAAAATATACAATACTTTGTAATTCATTGTTACACTGTTGCTTGTCGACATCTTGACGACAAAATTCATGAAGTGTAAAACTGTCCACTGACATGTTACTTGTCATAGAATTTATCGGTTAGCATCAGTGTCAAAATTTAATTTTATCGATTGAGATTGTTACATAAAAATTATAGATCTTGGTCTATGAATTGTTGAAATCAGACCTAAATTTTACAGATTCTAATCCTATAATCCAAGAAAAAACAACTGTCCTTAGTTTTGCTAACAAATTAATTACACAGTAGATTTTTGAAATAACACCTACTCATATAAGAGTTTTATTTTTATTAGAACAGCTTATAAACTCTATTTAAACAGATGTTTATATTAACTCATGATGAAAGTCTCACTTTCAACTTTGTTGCTGTTTACTGTGCGTCTTTTTAGATCCCCTTTTCAATGTCTCATGCTTATACTGCTCTAAATATTGTAAATAGCCTTAGTGGCAACTCGTCCATAGGGGCACGTGAGCACATGAACCCCTATACAAATGATAATAAATAAAAATAATATTTAGTTTAAAGTATTCTATTACGTGTTAAATTGTTTAATTTTTAGAACATTGTAAAGAATACTTACTGAATAACAGTATAATGTGTATAAAGTAAAGCGAGACAGAGCTGATGAGATGACATCTCCGTATTCTATTTGAGTGAGGCGAGGCAAATATTATCTTGAAGGAGGGAAGGAAACGTTACATTTCCACTACGTATAAAAAGAAATTGTAACTATAATTTAATAATTTTATATATTACTAAGTAGTAAAGTTCACCCAGCAGGGATCACTTCTGGCTGGTTTATATCTTCCAGTAAAACCCATCACTGGGCACAGCAAAGACCGATGTGTCACTTAAATCTGGGCAATCTTATGGATGTCCAGGAGCAGCACATCACTAACCGCAAATGTTGAGGTTCTGGGGTGCATGGGCAATTCGATAGGTCTAGTCTACTGTGGGAGATGACTTGGTGTAGTTTATTCCCTAACTATCGGAGGTTCTTGCTAACCTCAACAAGGGTATGCCACCCCTGTCTGCTTTGACTGGAGAGGCTGGTTCAGAGCTGGCCTCCCCTTCTTCCTGGGAGACATGACTTTGAGATGTAGTTCCCTAATTCTTCCTCGTGGATCTCGATAGGAGGCGGCCCCTACTCCCTAACCTTACCCATCCTGAATATCCTGTCACTTCGGAAGCAACGCAAAGGTTCTTACAGGACTACGTGCAATTTATAAGCTTCATGTCCTAAGAGAACAAAAAAAAGTAGTAAAGTTTTTAAATTAATTATGACGTGATTTACTTTTTGTAATAATGGAAAGTAACTGTAGCTGTAAGTACACTGTATGTAGTTTAAAAGAACTTGTATAAGATTACTTAAGAAATCGTAATATTTTTATTATTACCATCTACATTAAACTCATTTGATCCTGAGCAGATTTGGAAAAAAGTTGGTATTATGCTCTTTCAATGAAATGTTACATCATTAATTTATTCATTATGTATTAGTAAAAACTTTAAATTTTTATTGTGTGGTGTTAAAATTTGAAAACTGTCATCATTTTTAAATTGACATAGCTTAACATTTTTATTTTTCACCACTAAGCAGATTTTGATGATACTCTCAATATAAATCTATCAAAATTTTAATCCTGAGCAGGAAATGTATTAGAAGTTTTTCTATAAAACACATACTTAAACATACAATGGAGAGCAAAGCATTTTCAAACATATTAGATGTTTCCTAGAACCAATTTCTGAGATATTGATCAGCCGTTATGAAACACTCTAAGCAGACTAACATTGCAAGTCTACAGCTATCTAAAGTTTGATTTTAGCATTGTGAACCAATATATATATATATATATATATATATATATATATATATATATATATATATATATATTTGTGATTCAATGTTTATTGAAATTAAATAAGGCTATTGCCATTATACAATTTAATGTAAATAAAAAGTCGTTTGACAGGTATTTGGTCTTCCGATCATATGTTAGTTTGCTTATTTAACCCTTTCACTGCCAACATCCTGTTTTAAGGACGTTGTAAAACTATACCTAAACTGCCAACGACCTTAAAACCGGACGTCGGTAATCTACGCCTAAACTGCCAGCGTCCTTTTTTCCGGACGTTCGTAAAATAATTAATTAATAATATAGAAGTTCACATAATTGTCTTTTATTTGTGTTTACTGTGTTCAGAATGAAGCACAGAATACGTAACACATGTTGTAAAGTAATATTCTATTAACAGATGATTTACATCAGCTGGTATAGTTGGCATTTGTGCCGCTAGTAGCGCTGAGTGCAAACATCAGCATGGTCACCGGAGTGAGCTTTGGTTATCGTGTTTGTATACATTTGAATCAGAGTAATTAATGTGGTTTATTTGTTGTTTACGAGTGTAATGTGATAATATATTGAATATGAAGAGGTCTCGATCTCCCGTAAGTGAGGGAACTATCAGAAATATTATTGAAGAAGACTATTTGAGTGACAGTTTTGTCAGTGACATTTCCAACCTCGGCCATTCTTCAGACAGCAGTTCTGATGTTGATGATACGGATGTAGACCCCGATTTCGATCCCAATGAAGCTGGAACATCATCAGGTAATCGTGGACTAGGGCTAACCCATAATTTCAGTCGGTATATTTCTGATTCCGATTCTGATGGCAGTGACAATGACGTCCCAATTAGAAATAGGCAACATATGCAATCTAGGCCTAGGCTACCCGCTCATCCTATTGGCCTAAATGAGTCAGAAATGCCCCCTAATGAAGAAATAAACACTTCTAGTGAATCAGAGGATGAAATGGGATGGATTGAGGTTACGGAAGCTAATGATCATTTGCATAGACCAGACCAAATTTTTAGTTTTCATGAACTTCCAGGCCCAAAACATTGCTCTGAAAAAGACTCACCCCCATGCTCTTATTTCAAACTGTTTTTCACGGCTTCTCTAATTGACATAATAGTTCAGTACACTAATAAGTATGCCAGAGAATTTATTGAAGCTAACCGTGACAAGCTAAAAAGGCACAGCCGAGCACAAGTCTGGAGATTAGTCACTCCGTCAGAAATATATGCCTTTATTATCGTTTTGATAAATATGGGAATTAAAAACATGCCTAGTATTGAGTCCTATTGGTGGACCTCTCAAAGTCAAATCATTCCCTGGTTCTCCCGTATGTTCACCAGAAACCGCTTTCAGGCAATTTTGCAATTTTTCCACCTTGTTGACACAAGAAACCTGCCAAAACCAAATGAAAATGGATATGATCCCTGTACTAGGTTCAAACCTTTAGTCAATCACATGAGTCGTGTTTCAAAACTTCACTTCACACCTGGTCAAAATATATCAGTGGATGAGAGTATGATTGGCACAAAATCCCATTCACAACTTTTACAATACATGCCCAAGAAACACCATCGCTGGGGTGTGAAGTTGTGGATGCTGTGCGAAGCAGCATCACACTACTGTGTTAGTTTATTTGTTTACCAGAGAGCTGAAGGTGAATACAAGAGTTTGATAACCAGGAGAGGTTTGGGGTTTTCAGTTGTAGACACTCTCATGAAAAAAGCTAATCTTTATGAAAAAGGTTACCACATTTATATAGATAACTTTTTTTCGTCTACTAAACTGGCAAAATATTTATACAAGAAAGGTACATATGTAACAGGTACACTACGTCACAACCGAAAAGGCATTCCTGAACAAATGAAGACAAAATTTTCAGTTGGTGAAACTAAGTACATGAGGAGAAATCCTCTGATTCTACTGGGTTACCGTGAAAAAAAGAGCCAAAAAAAGCAGGTATTACTACTATCAACCAGTGGCAAAGCTGAGTCCGTAACAAAATTCAAGAGAAGAGGTAACAAAGTACATATTTCTACAAAGCCTTCCATTATAAGAGCATATAACTCATTTATGGGAGGAGTTGATGGTGCAGACCAGATGCTGTACCAGTACCAGGATGACCGAAAAAATATGAAGTTCTGGAAGAAAGTAGCCCTCAACTTGTTTGGTAGAATGATGCTCAATGCATACTTACTGTATAAAGTAAACACGACAAAGCCTTTAAGCCATTTAGATTTTATAGCATCAGTTGTAGAGGAAATGGGCAGGGAGTGGATACAAGATCAGGAAAGCAGACATGGACCCAGACTCGGCCCTAATCCGAGAGGTACTCCAACCAACCGAGGTGGTGGTGATGCAGATTCAAGCAAGTTTTTTGAAAAAATTGAAGACAATAAAGAAAAAAACTGCTGTGTGTGTAGTGCTGCCAGTACAAAGGCGGGTGGTAAGAGGAAAAAGTCTACGTACCAGTGTACAAAGTGCAAGAAGGGATTGCACACTAAGTGCTTCCCATTTCACTCGTGCTAAATTTGCTAACATGGATTCTTTTGTAAATATGACAAGAATGATTGTAAATAGCCTAAGAAAATATTCTAAGAACTATTTTTAAGTTGAAAAGAATAATAAAACAGTTTAGAATAGTTGAATAAGACAATAACTTGGTGAAGCAGTTGTTACAGTGTGGTTTTTCAGATTGCCTTTAAATTTTGTGAGTTTGTAATAAGTCATAAAAACACTCATAAAAACTATAATTTTAAAGATATTTACATAATTTCTTTTTTAATTTGCTTAAAATAGTATTGAGCTTCAAAATAAAACACTTTAATTTATATTGAATGAAGTTTACAAAATATAATCTCAAGTCAAACTAAAAAAAAAAAATTTTTTTATATAAAAGGTAAGTACATATTGTGTTTCAAAAATATTATAAGTTCCTGAATTGTACATTTAGATATTGTATTAAATACTACATTTCTTGAGGAAAAAAACAAAGCATTATTTAGCTTTCAATGACTATAAATAGCAAAGCTATGAATTTTTATGTGAAACATTGCAAAATGTCCAAAATTGGCCTGGCAGTTTGGGTACATGCCCATGATGAACAGCCTGGCAGGTTGGGCGCATGTAGTAACAAAATTGTCTGGTAGTAAAAGGGTTAAACGCATATGTGACAGAAACGGCCAAATACAAAATAATTGAATCGGAAAAAGTAAGCGCTCTGTGATGTAATGGTAGCACATTCACCCGGCAAGTGAGAGATCCGAGTTCGACTCCCGGCGGAGCAAGTACTTTTTGTGATTCAATGTTTATTGATATATATATATATATACACACACTATATATATTATGTATATATTATTATGTATATACAGGGTGATTCATGAAGTTCTCCCCCCACTTCTACAGCACATTGTACTAGTAAAAATAATGAAAAAATGTTATATAAACATAGGTCCGAAAACGCTTCGTTAGCGAGTTACAGCTAGGTACAGTTCTGAAACCTATTTTATTAGCTTTATCAGGTAAAAATACATAAGCATCCACGATATTTCTTACTTAATTAACCTTTCCAAAAGTTCAGTATGGCTTTATTTTACTCTTTACCCAGGAATTCAGCTGTTATCTTTCGCTAGCTGTAACTCGCTAACGAAGCGTTTTCGGACCTATGTTTATATAACATTTTTTCATTATTTTTACTAGTACAATGTGCTGTAGAAGTGGGGGGAGAACTTCATGAATCACCCTGTATATATATATATATATATATATATATATGTGTGTGTGTGTGTATATATATATATATATATATATATATATATACATAAAAAGATATTTTAAAAAGATATTAGATCAACTAATAGTCTGAAAAGTTAATTAAATGTAACACTAAAATCTAATAAAACAATTTGGAAAAACAGTCTGCGAGGATATAGAGCGAGGCAGGATGTGGATGAGTTGGGTAATCACTGAATATTTTCAAGACCCGTAAACAATTCTGCAGTTGATAAAAGATGGAGAGCTACCAATGAAAGTGAGAATGTCTGTCGTGACTGAAGGCAATGTTGATAGGTCAATATCCGTTGTATCTTTAATCATGAATATTTTTCTGCTGGCCAGACAGTGACTTCAAAAGTTTTATTTTTACTTCCTGGAGCAGCTTGCGGCACGTGTTTTCCATGTATACCCCAAACTTGCAGAGACCGGTTGGATCCTGCACTACAATGTGCCAGTCCATTCCTTGTTTATTGTGTAAGAGTTTTTAACAAACTCTTATCCCTTAAGAGTTATCTCTTTGTGTCTATTTTATCCTCCCAAGATTAAACTGCACTTATCAGGGTGGCGTAAAGGAGGCCAACAAAGCTGTAACCGTGTTGGCAAGATAAAATTTGGAGCATTACCAGGAATTTTTCCAATTGTGGAGGCAATATTTGAATTGTTGGGTGGGATTAAAGAGAGATAATTATGAATATCAATAATAACATTTTTCTCATAAGATATAATTGATTATATTGACTAATTTCCAGAAATGTACTGTTAATTTAACACATTTCGTAGTTAAGCAGAGAAGATCTAACATTTTAGTACTATGACTGTTTTGCTTAGGTGCTCGGCCATTCAAATGTCCAGTATGCAGCAAGACTTTCACTAGAAGTACAAACTTGAACAAACACGCAAGAGTACACTCGGGAAGACGGCCGTATCCGTGTGAACACTGTGACAAGATGTTCTCGTCCCGAGGAGATCTGGTGCGTCACGCTGTCATACATACAGGGGAAAAGCCTTATGCCTGCCTCATTTGCTCCCTGGCCTTCAACCGTAAGGACAAGCTGTCTCGCCATGAACGAGTCCACATGACAGATCGGCCTTTTGTCTGCCCTGAGTGTCCCACGTCCTTTCACCGCAAGGAAGAACTAACCAAGCACAGCAGGTTTCACCACTTCAAACCGGTCAGTATTCATTAATAATTGTCTATAATATATGTAAATCAATAAACAAGGTCTGGTTAGAAAATGATCAGATTAGTACTGTAACATTCTTTGATTTTACTTTTTCTTTCTCAACTAACTCAAATATTGTTTCTTACATCGTAGATTTCACTTACAGGAAGAAAGTCATAGGGAGCAAGGTTTAGTGAGTTGGTGGATGTTATAAATTGTTTATTAATTATTGTTACTGTTTTGAAAAGTGAAAAAATTTTCTAATTTTAGTTTCTGATACAATTTATGTTCATAAATAGAGAGTTTCACTATTTCAGTTACTTTAAAAGATTACCCTCTTAATGGGATATGCAAAGTAAAGTCTAAGAAAACCTTTAGCTCATTCAATGCAATAGTTATCAGATACCTATAAACATGTATAAATACATATTTAATCTTAACAAAATGCTAAAATACTTAAAGAAATATTTTAAAAGTAATATTGATAAAAATATATATCATATTAAAATCTTTTACAGGATCCAGAATATTTTAAATCAACAGAGTAAGAAGAAACTCATCCCTATCACTGAAGGTACATTATTAAAACAGAATCTCTAGTCATCAAGTATTAGTTATAATTTTCCTGTAGATGTTTTAGGATTTTATTGTAGTAACTGCAAATGTGTTGCTTTATAATATTTATTACTTATGTAATTTTTCTAGTTGTCAAAAATGGGCTAGTAAGAGAAATATTGAAATCAATGTAATAAATTGTGACAGTAGCAACCAACAATAAAATTATAGGTTTCGATATATTTTTGTACATTTACACACAAAACAAAAATCTGCACAATTTTCTACTATTTAGAGGCTTGGAAAAATCAATGCCTATATTTTCTAATTTTATGAGTTCAATAAAAAATGTTAAACATTTTGACTTACATTTTCTCTGTATATTAGTAGTTTCTATGAAGCTTATCACTTTATTAAATTGTTTAGTTAAGACATACTCTCACTGGCCTATTTTGTATGCATTATTATGCTGTAAATTGTGCAAATTAGTTGTGGAAACTAGTAAGAAATCAGTCAAAGGTTTTTTTAGTTTTCTATGTTATATGTTTTTGGTTTGTTTATTTCAAGACAAATGTTATTTTGTCTTTTATCTACAATTTGCTCAAGCCTTTATGTACCAAATTAATACATAAATTTATACAGAATTTTTGTTATGTTTTGTATTAAAGTATTTATTGTGTTACTGTGTGAGTTTTGTATTCATTGCTAATTTTATTGTAAACGTTACAAAAGATAAAAAAACATGTATTTCTTGAATATTTCTACTTGCAAAAAAGAACATTTTGTACACACTCAGCAAGAAAAAATTTTTTATGAACGTTTCTTATAATTTCAGTGACAAGTTATAATTTGAAAGAAAATGTTTTTGTTATTGGAAACATATTTTTCTAAATAATCACTCAGAGAAGAAAATTGTAGTAGTTGATAGCTTACAGACCAACCTGATGGTAAAATACTTAAAAACATACAGAATAAATCATGCAAAAGTAATGTTTTTTACAACATCCTTGTCAGCAATAATCAGCAACTGCTATCAATGATTTACTGTTGGCATGATTATTTTGACAACATAATCATGTGTGGTATATCATCGGCTGGTCTTAAAAAAACTAAACAATAAATAAATATTTTATTAAAATAAATTTCTCGTCAAATTACCGTCATATTTCTCATCGAATAGACCTATAAGACAAATTCATTTTAAATTGATTAATTTTAGTTCAAATTCAATAATGGTATCATCATAAATAAATGAGTCCTTTTGTTATAATCTTTTTACTTTTATTTAGTCACAAATCTTTTCTGTAGTTTTGATGTAAAAATTAACTAGTAGAAGTTCTGAAAAATATTAAATGGAACTGTTGTCCAAATATAGACCTTGGAGTAATGAACATTGATGTTCAAATTTGTTGGTGTTCCACATCATGTTGTAACTAATCGTTTCCTAAAATTGTTGTTTTATAAAAGAACTGTTTAAAAAAAAATTTTAATCCCTTAATTGCTGAGCAATACAGTGAGCCGAGTATCTCCAGCACTGCTCTTGTATTGACAAGTTCAGACACGTCGTGCCCTCACTGCTACTCTCGTATTAAAACATTTTTAGACACGGCTGTTTATTGTTTATTTCTTCCCACATGTGAAGCATTGACTGCTCTCTGATGGGTATTGTCAGCACTACGATGATTGAAGTAACAAGTGTCTCAGCCTGGTTTTACTTACAAAATTTTCTACTATATGTAGAGAGCAGTTTTGCTTTACAATATTAGTTTGGGTCTAACCACAATTTAATAACACTGTGTATGTTCCGTTTGTATGAATGCGTGAAGGGTTGTATGATTTATTTTTTTAGAGTGTGAGGTGATTAATTATGACCAATATTAATTGGAGAACTCAGTTCACGATATCCACAATCTAATATCGAACTCTAAGTGCTGTCTGTGCCTCGACTCTCCCACTTAGCCGCGGTAATAGCTCAAAGCTACTATAGGTGTTAACAGGTCTACAGCTATTAAGGGGTTAATTCTGGGTTATTATTAAATCTTAAATTGCCAACCTAAGGAGATATACTTTGTGTCAAAAATCACAAGCCTAGGAAGGATCACGTTACATGTTTTATTGTCACTTATTTATCTCCTTTCTTTGTCCTTCACTCTTCTTCTCCTCTTTGTACGTAAGCTGTGAAGTCAGATAAAGCAGATTTCACATACAAAAAACAACATAAAAGTAAACTATTTTTGCTTATTTTAATTTTATATAAGGCAAAACTAATTTGATTGTTCACTTTATAGTAAAATGGAAGGTGAGAAACATCTCAGGGAGAAGAGGGAAAAGGAAAGTAAGAAAACTGTTTATTAGATAATATCAGCCAATAGATACCATGTAAACAACTTAACATAAACACTTACTTCAATGATATGACAGGTCATCTACTGGGTTGGTTTAGGGTTAAAATGTTTGACTTTAGCATATAAACTTAATGTTCATTACTTATAACTTATTTGATTTATACAAAAAAATAGAACACTTTTCTTAAAAAGAAAAAAATTACTTCTTAGATATGGAACAGACAAATGAACTGGAAAAATGAATTTTAAAATTCTGTAATTAGTTGACAAAAAACTAAGTTACATGTAAATTAATAAAATAAAATTAATAACTCAAAATGTCAAAGTAGAAGATAAATTTGTGTAATATTTTAGAAACATAGACACAATTTGTTATCACTTCAAACAAATTCACAATATTATTTACTATAATAAGACAACTTCTTTTTGATCTTTACTTTTATAATTTCAAAAATTATACTCTTATACCAGTGTATCTGTACTTTTTCAAAATCTCTCAAATAGTTTCTTAACAGCCACCAATCCCCCCATCCTCTAATTAATGCAAGTTCCTGTTGTAATCAATTTTGAAATATACTGCTGTACCAAACAAAATTCTCTATACCATTTCAGTAGAGGACATTCAGCAAAAAAAGGAAACAAATTTGCACAAAACAAAATATTTACATATTTATTGTAGTAATTATTGATAAATACATTTATAATCTCAGATTTGTGCACAAATGTTCTAAACATGTTATTTGTATGAAAGCAAATATCAGAACAATTCAAGATCTATGCTCAAAATTTTCCTATATTTTGTAATACTTTGCAATACTTTGCTTATATTAACAGCTGATTTGTGGTGAGGTAGAACCATATGTTGAACCTCACCTCGGCTACCAGCACGAAAGAATTTGCTGCTTCTTGATATCTATATGACAATATCTTGGACCAGCAACAACATTGAAGTGTGACTTGCGATCAGCTGACAATTGCACTCTGCTCTCTATTTACGCGGAAGATGACGTCATACCCCCTCCTGCTCAGTCAGTGCTTTCATTATGCTCCAGAACTAATATTGTAATTTCACTTCAATTTAGGAGATTCTTTGTTTTGTCACAGGAGCGGTTGATCCATTCTCTTTATTAACCATTCATTCTATTATTGTAAATTACCGACTGCTTTATTTCATCGTTTCTGCTTTAGTAGATGTTTTTATTGACGTCATTACCAAATTTAATTAGTATTTTATAGAAATTAAATTTACAATCCAGTCAAGCATTGTCTTTATTTAGACTGTGAAAATTGAGATTAAACAATAATTAATTTATAAATACACTTAATGGTACAGCACTCCATTACACAAGCTTTTATTCTCTCTTAATAAATTTTATCAGTAATTTCTTAATCATATTGCCAGTTTTTCTATACTAGTACTTGGACTTGTCCAAGGACGAGTATATAAATAAGTGATAAAAAAAGTATTTTTCCTGTAACGCTACCAATAAGTGGTTAAATTTTCAAACTGATTACTGTTATGAAAACTGTAAAAGGTTCCCTAAAAGCTGCACTGGAAATTATCTGAAAATGTGGCTTTAGTGCTTTATAATCAGCAGTCGGCGTCGGACATTGCTGACAACAGAGATATCAGAGTTTTTGAAGTATTAACTAAATTACAAAATTTGCATTTACAGAATTGCTAGAATAGAATAAACTATTGCTAACTCTATTAGCCCTTGTGTTTGTTTATTTAGTGATTAAATTATATTTAGTATAAATCAATAACTTTAATGTTACACTTAGATGCTCCTTCAAGCTGGCTGATAAGATCTGGGCTGTTGCTGGTAATATAAAAGTATCAAGTTTCCTAATTAAAATTCTCAATTACAATTATAATGGCATAACAATCAGGAGCGTACCTAACATTTCTCCATTAAATGTCGGCTGTGACAAAATCATCAAAAATGTTAATAACAGTAACCCCCCTCTTTTCCAGCCAACTCAGTACTGGAAGCATGACCATTTGATTTATCTGGGTAAACTGATGTGCTCTAAAACTCTTTATATTACAGTTTATTGAACGCAAAATTTTTATGAACTAAAAGTAAAAATAAGATATTACCTGTTTCATATTTTATGTTAAAGTTTGTTACAGTAGTAAATAATAATAATGGTAACAATTATGTTATATGCTTTATACATAAAACTATGTATGAACTCACCCCACAATAATAATTCAAGACTGTACAGGAATAAAACAAAAGTATTCACATTGCAACAGGTCCATATGAGTCGTAGAGTAAGTTAAAACATGGTCTTCGTCCATTCCGGCCAATTACGACCAAAGAGGCTACTTTAATAGAGTAGTTAAAAGCTTGCTGTTGTGAAACACCTTTTGTTTATCCCCATAACAACAGTTTCAAACCTCATGCACTTATATGCCTTATTTTTTATTGTACCGTTTCGGAAAATATCTAATGTTTAAGATGCTTTTCAGTTTTTATTTTGTAAATTGTATAATTTTTTAATATGTAAATGTGGGAGTATAAACAAATTTAAGATCGTGTTCTAAATAACTCATAATAACATGGAAAAAACTAAAAAATGTTAATAAATATATCTTATGCTACTATATACCCAATGAAATATCAGATGCAGTTAGTGCCAGTCTGTATGTTTCTATCATCTTACCTTGCTTGTGGGGAATGATTTATTACTTAAAATATCATTTGTAACTGAGTTGGAAAAAGAATAGATTTAATTTATTTACATTCAAATACTTTAAATTAAGATTTAAAATGTAACCATAAAATATAACATTATCACTGGTTTAAAATGTATCAACCGAGTTAAATACATGATTTTTAATCACATATCTATAAGTATTTAAATTTTTCCAACTGTACAGACCTTTTCCTTGTAGTAAATAATTTTATTTTCATAAAAATATGGATGTTTCTACTTTTTTCTAATTCAAATTAGACCGTTTGTTTCCTGTTATTTGAAGATTGAAATAATTTCAGTCCCTTGTCTTTAATGCCATAAGCAAAACTTTTTTAAATATACATATCATGACATATTGCAGTCAAACCTACCAGCAGCAAAAAAAAACCAATTGGTTTTACGTGAATCAAAACTGTATTAAGTTTGTTTAACAGCTTTGGTTGTGCTTCTAACCAAATTAAAACTGTAATACTCAGCCCACAAAATAAACGTTTTTAAACTGTATCAATTAAATATTCAAAAAAGTATACATGAATTAAAAAAACTAAAAAGTATTCAGTTATGTATAAATAATATATTTAAAATGAGACACCTCCCCATAATTCTACAATCAAAAATAAGAGGTGAAAAGTCTTTTAGGTTTACACTTAAGTGCTTTTGGACTTCCTCTTCCAACATGATATGAATAATAAAAAACTCCTTATTAAACTTGACTTTTAGACAAACTGAAACTAAATACTTTAATATATATGAGATGTTTGAAATACTTTCCATTTGAAAGTATTACAGACTATATCACAATACAATAAATAATTGGTAATTAATCTTAAAGCCTAGTTATCATTTCTATTAAAATTATTTCAATCTAATTTGATGACTACACAATAACATATTCATTTTGTAATAGTTTTACTTTTTAAGAATGAGCTTCATACCTACCATTAATACATTTTTTTCAGAAAATAATAGTTTATTTTATTTTAAATTATGATATAATTTTAGATTAAAAAACTGCACATTACAGTACTATTGATAATACTTTTAAAGACAACCTGTTTCTCTTAGATAAGCAGTAGGTATTAATAATCAAATTATTAATAAAAATACTTTAAAATCTTGTAATAGATTGTAAATATATGTCCTTTATGGTGATTTCTTATAATTTTTCATTGTTTATTTGGCCATTTTATAATCCACTCCATGATGTGGGGCTGAGGCGACTGAAAAAGACCCTTAAATAGAATATACTGTGAAGCGTAATCATATAATATTTTTCAGTAAATTACCAACATATGTGATAAAGTTATTTTGTGGGACTGGTTGGTTTAGTAAAAAATTTAACCTAAGATGTACTGCCCAGTAAGCTAAATGGATAAGAGTATATCACCCTTTAAACTGGTGAATGTCTATTTGACTGAGACAAATGATGAGAAATGGGATGGTTGTAGAATGGATCCGAAGTACTATATATAAACAGCGAAAAGGATAAAAATTGCATTTTAGAGGTACAGATGGGCAGTGAATAAATTATGGACATGTGAACCTCCATGGCTAGCCAAGATTTCCCTGTTGTCAGTTTGGTAGCAGTGGACACATTTCACTTCTGAGAAATTCAAAGTAGTGGATCAAGATGCTGGAAAAAGCCCAATAAACATATAGAGACTGAATTGTTTAGGACAGACAATGTTAATGGGATGATTGTTGTGAGTACATTTTGATGGTACATTAATGGTCGACATTGAGGAAAAGTTGTAGGTGCCTACGTTGAACTGGCTAGAAGCTGAGCTTTAACTAGGAAGGGGATAAAAATGTCTTCTTTTACACCTTTGAAGTGATAATTCATAGGAAGATGGTTGTCATAGATGACAAAGTTACACACATTTTCAAGTAGAAGTGCTTGCAGTACACCTTTGTGCCTGGATAAATATATTAAGCAAACTGAAGAGGTTAAGACACACATCCTATCAAGACGGCGAGAAGGCACTAAGGTCTCTCAGCACCTGCACTTTTGTGTCCGTGATGGTCTGGAACTGTCTACTACTATTAAGCCACGGGTATTAGTAACAGAGTCACACTGGGCTTGAGGGCATTGTAGAAAATGATGTGGCGTACATGTTCATGAGAGCTGGAGCTATTTCATGACTTGTAGGGCCAGAATCCTTTTGCGGCTTGGCTCCAGACTTATCTTTACTGGAAAAGCTTCCCAGTTCCGAGCCAAGTTAGCTATTCTTGGAATCAGTATACTGGATATCAGATTATTGACTGAATGTTGCCCACTTAACTAAAGTAGTTTTCAGATCAGTAGAAGCTTCAAGATCATCAATGCCATATCATATGTTTATATAAAATCATATGATGATTTAAGCTTGACCTTGAAGCTTCTATCGATTTGAATACTATAACACTCTAGGTATTTTTGAGTCAGATATATGTTGCTTCTGCAGGGAGTGCAAGGAGACTGTCATACCTCTTGTTTGTGACTTCCAAACGATTGTTTCCCCTGATTAGGTGGGATAACTGAACAGGGAATTTCTAAAACCTGCTGAGGTTGGACTCTGAGCTCCTAGAGCATCTTAAGGTTTATCATGAGCCTTAAGATACCTAGGATGTCTATATTTCAGTATTAAGCCATAATACTCCTTAGGTTACTATTCACTGGGTATTCTATAGCTTTATCGACCCGTTGTACTATATACACATAAAATGTAGGGAATTCTTGCCCACAAAATTAGGAAAAATGGCAAAATTGCTGTTAGATTCTGACCAATACTTGGCCCATTTAGATATCTACTTGAGTATCAGTGTGTATTATTTGGCCATGTCCAGTAAAACTTTTCTTTCTGGGTATAGCTTTGTCCTTTAATATTGTGTATAATGAAGTATGAGTAATCATATTCAAAATGGTTTCTAAAAATATTGATATCTTATCAATGAATCTTTATTGCTGTTTTTCAAAAAATAAAGTGCATCAGAAGACAACTTAGGTAAATTTACTATAAAACTACATTTACATGCAAGCTTACAAGACTTATAAGATTTTTATAGTAATTTAGGTATATTGTACAACATTTAAAAATGTTTTGTGACTAATGTCTCAGAATAGACGGTTATATCTATGGCATGCACAATAAAAAAGCTTTCCTTCCCAATTCAAGCCTTATTCATGACAGCTGAAGTAAGTTATCCTCTTGTGTACTGTGTTCACTCATGTCAATTTTATGCATTGTTTATGCTTTACATGTGTATGATATAAATCAGAAAAAAATTACAATTTAAATAAAAAAAGAATTGTAGACTTTTAATGTGAATTGGTTGGTAATCTTGATGAAATGACATGACAGGACAGTGATAATTTCAGCTTTAGTAATTTTTGTGCATGTCAAATTTGCGAGAAGAAATCAAACATCACAAGTCGGAACATGAAAAATATTTTTTTAGAGTTATACAATATGACATTATTGTTGTTTATCCAACTTATATCATTCCACACAAATGCGTATGATAGTAATTTATCTGACTCTTACCACTTCTATAATACATGAGCAACCAATATGATTGGTTCCTTCTGGCACAGGAACATTTAAGCACTAGGAAAGATTAATAACATATAATTTTAATTGTGTACTGATCCATGATGTATTAACCCATAGTTTTAATTGCAGTTGAGCATGTCCCTCAAAATATCATTTTGTAGTTGAAATCTAAATTTGACATTAAAAGAGAATATGTGAAATAAAAGAGTACAATGTGGAATGCCAGTTTTTATTATTTCAATAAATATTCTTGAGTTGTTTTTCACACTCTTTGTGAATATTTTTTCTTTATTGATTTTATAGAGATCAAAGTAGTTATATGGAATCAATCAGATCTGGTCAATATGGAATATATTTGATCTTTCCAGATAGTTGGCAGTTCACTGTTTATAAGATTGGTTCATGAAATGAGCAGAGTTTTTCTCCTTGTTTTCTTAACACAAGAGTTCTGTTAAGTGCATAAAGCAGAAAAGCAGAAATGAGAGTTCTTCATGGCAAATTGTTTCATCTACAGTTTTAAACACAAACAACTCATGTATTGATGTAGTTATCAAGTATCAAAATAAAGATGAAAGCCATGAACATCTACTAGGTTAGCATATTTCATAGTTTTAAGAAAGATATATGACTGTAGTTATAAACTATTGACTAGTCAACTGTAGCATGATTATGTGTATAGTTTGTGTATTTAATGTCATACTGAAATCTTGTATTATTAATGTCTGTACTATTGTGTTACCATGATATTAAAAGCTTGTTGAACAATCCTTTTGAGTGTTTATTCTTAGATCCTTTGAGTGCTAGGAAATAAGGTAGATAACTTCATGTTCCTACTCAATGAATGTTAATCGATGGTTGTGTTGGTCGAGGGCCATGGAAATCCTCCTCACTCACAACAGTCAGAAACTTTCCACGGGTAAACCTGTTGCTAAAACTGCACCATCACAACTTAAACCTGGTGCTATAATAGCGAGGTGTATTTTTGCTGTATAAAAAGTAAAAATTCCATGTTATTAATAGTTGTTTGCTACAAGTTTTATAACTTAAAGAGGAATCACTGAATTTCCTTGATAGTTTTCAGACACTACTTTGGAAGAGCTGGAAGCGACAATCACAGCTCTGTAAGAAGGAAATGGCAGCCTAAATGGACAGACTTTTTAAGTAGTGGTCCAAAAGAAAGAACTTGGAGAAAACCAACATGGCTGACTGACTACAGTCAAGGTGAAGTGGCTCCCAGTTAAAAGTGTACTTAAGTGTGTATTTCAACAACAAATATTTACTCACGTGTGCAGATATTTACCTGGAAACTACTGTAAGTCCATTTTCACCATATAAAACTTTGAAGAAAATTAATCTACTCAAGAATCCAAGATAACTATAAGAAACTAACTGTAACACAAGAACTAAACTGCAATCTAATCTCAAGCATTTTTTTTCAATAAAAGAACTTTATCACCAATGAAACCATAATAACAAGCTTATAAACACTACAAGTCAAAAATTGTATTTACACAGTCAAGAATACTTTACTTAAAACCACTGAATAAACTCAAGCCATATGGTGACAACTGGAAACAGTGCTGACTGTGCTGACAGCGTCACATTCCACACCTGACCTACTGACAGCAGCTTATACAGCTACAACAATCACAGACCTGACTTCCCACCTGACCTTGATTCTCTTACAACCTGACGCATGAAAAAACATTAACCACGAGGGAATCTGTCAAACCTCGTTATAAAAACAGTTTTCCATTTTGACATTTAAAAACCATTAACCACGAGGAATCTGTCAAACCTCGTTATAAAAAAACAGTTTTTCCATTTTGACATTTACAAACATTAACCACGAGGAGTCTGTCAAACCCTCGTTATAAAAAACAGTTTTTCCATTTTGACATTTTAAAAACATTAACCACGAGGAATCTGTCAAACCTCGTTATAAAAAACAGTTTTCCATTTTGACATTATCTAATTTTTTCTTTTAATCCTACAGTTTTTGTGAAAGTTAATAGCATAATTATTATTATTACTTGACAGGACATGTTTAGTAGTTTATTGATAGGGTTTAACTTGGTATCATGGTGATGAATTGAGTAGTTGCTAATGATTTCAAGTTTAAAAATTAACAATAGGAAGCAGACAAACCTGGCCTAAAAAACTGTATTTCAATCTATATAAATTAAGGCTAAAAAAGGCTTAATAAACTGTATTTAAAACTCTACAAATTGAAATAGGAATCAAACAATACTGGCATAAAAAACTGTATTTGAACTGGAATCAAGCAGTGCCTTGAAGTTGTGGACGCAACAACAGCACATGTGCTCACTGCTAGTAGCACACCAATTACTGAAGGACCTTAATACCTTTATTTATTGGAATTTTAATCAATCTGCCCCACCTCTAAATCAAGATGGCAACACACAATAATTCTCTATATCAAGTTGGCACTTTAGTCTTTGCCAAAATTAAAGGTTACCCTACTGGCCAGCACAAATAAAAGAAATTACAGAAAACAACAAAAACTATGAAATACACAGTTACATTTTTTGGGGAAGACACCACCGCCATTATCAGACAAAATGACATATGCCTATACACAGAATACAAGCACATACATGGGAAACAAAAAAACCAACAATTTTAAAAACAAAAAATTTAATGAAGCCCTAGTAATGGCGGGAGTCTGTCTCACAGGACCTCCCTCAAAACTAAACCCCATATAAACAGCAACTCTGAACTTAACCCCTTAAGCAACTCACTCCAAGAACTCGAAAAAAGTCTGACAGAATGTGACACACAGAGTGTAGCGAGGAAAGCTTGATAGTAGCCGCCAAAATCGGATCCGCTTTAACTCCAGGAAAACAACTACTTAAAAAATGAAAATCGTAGACTCCAAGACAAACTGAATAGTCTAGAAGCCAAAGTAGAGGAGTTAGAAAACTGCGAAGGAAAGTATGTCGCACATATGGAAAGGCTCCAAGAAAAGATATCCGAGCTCGAAGCACAGTTGACCAAGGAAAAAACTGTATGTGGTTTGAAGCACAAACTATTTTTGAGGACCATGACGGGAAACAGATCGAACTTATTAAAGACTATGAAAATAAGATTGAAGAATTAGAGAGTACAATTATGACACTGCAGCAACAGACACCTGAAAAAACTGACAGGAGGCTCAGGACTACAGGGAACTCAAACATTGGCCCCTGACTATCAAACAAATAATACCTTCCCCTCAGTTCTCTTGGAAATCGGACTCTTAAAAAACAGCCATAATGCCATGGAAGAAAAGTTTAAAAGTCTGGAAGCAATAATAAACACCTCCACCCAAACCTCCATAGAAGTCACCCTCCACCTGCACCACAATCCTTGTCAGTGAACTCAGAGATGCAAATCCTTAAGAGGAGGCAAGACCAACTGGAGCAACAAATGTCAGCACTTCTAGACAACACTCACCTTCATCTAAATGAGTCTGGAAGAATCCTACCTACTAACTTTATAGCATCTAAATCTACTCAACAATGCAAACATAAAGATGATCCTCTAGATTCTACCCTGAATAAGTCTACCTCAGGGAACAAAAGGAAATCAGGAGTTAGACGGGACGCAAAAGGGAAAGAACCTCTTTAGTGTGTCTCTCCAAGCTCAAAAATATAAAAACCATAACAATGGGTAATTTAGAAGGATTTGAGATGTGTAACAATAATGCTAAAGCATCCACAGACTGAACATTGGTAACACCTTACAGGTGACGTCCGTTTTAGACACACACGGAGTCGCTAAAGCCTCAGTAATAAAGCCTCCGATGAATGCAAGATCACGAACTAAAAAAGATGAGAGTATAGAAGAGTTCTACACCACAAACATTGATTACTACATTTCGATCATGACAAACAATCAATTGCCGAATGCTGATTGCATTGAATCTAATTCATTCACGTTCAATTCCCGGCCTCCTATAAGCCAACAATCTCCATCTGAATCAGGCCAGCGGAGCCCACCACGAGCAGAAGATGAACAGCACAAATATTGTTTTAGACAAAAGACCGGCCTCAGCAAATCTCAAAATGAAAACAGCTTTACCATCCCCAATTGAACAAGGAACACTTAAAAATTCTACAACCAAAACGTTGACAGGCTCAGCAACAAAATTGACATAATAACTCATCTTCTTCAACCGACTTGAGCCTGATATTCTAATCCTCACTGAGCATGGTCTGAGCAATGACCAGCTGCACAATACTAACCTGACTGATTATACTTTGATTGCTGATTTCTGTCGGCAGTTTCATAAAAAAGGAGGTGTGGGTATTTTCTGCAAAAACTCACTAATAACTCTAATTGATCCAATCTCTATTGAAGTGAAGAGTGTAGAGATGGTTTGTGAAATGGCCCTTATAAGAATCAAAACTTCAGGATCGGTGTCCTGTACATTGCAGGTATTTTATAGAAACCAAGGCAACCTAGAGGAATCCCTTGAGATTATATCCCAATGCATACAAGTGGTACCGATATGGAGGTGTCCCGATAATTGTTATGGGGGACATCAACATAGACTGCCTAAACGTTAACAGAGACAACATGCTGTTGGAGGATATAATGAGAAGCTGTGGTATGTTTCAGAATTTCTCTTCCATCCACTCGCATAACACCTTTTTCACAATCATCAATAGATTGTGTGTGTACTAATGTAGAAGATGAAACAATAACAGTGGAAGTTTTGGATGAGGGGAATCTCTGACCATACGGCACAGCTCTGTATGCTACAACCACCAGCAGGTAAAACCAACAGCCCAGATGAACTGAAAAACGACAATTTTCTGAAAGGAACATGAGGGACATTAAAATAAAACTACAACAAGAATCATGGGAAGATCTGATTACTGCTATAGATGCAGACACAGCCTACAATTTGTTTAGTAACACCTTGGGGAATGATAATAAATTCTGCTTGCCCACTAAAAAAATCTAGAGTAAAAGGAAAAAGGAGAAATAAAATAACAGATGCTGAGGCTGAAAGACTACGTAAAGTTTTTTTACAAGCACAGATTGTATACAACACTACTGGTCAATTGATTCATAAGCAAGACACTGCCTCTAAAAAGAAAGCCTATGATTTAAGACTTAAAGAGTTAAGGCGTAAAGAAATAACAGACAAAATTCTTCATGCAGAAAATAAGTCAAAGGCCTTATGGGCAGTAGTAAATAATGAAAGGAAAACAAAAATATCATATAGTCCGAAGGAATTAATGGATCCGGTATTAGGGAAAATTACTGACTCTACCCAGATCGCTGATTACCTAAATTCTAGGTTTTGTTACAGCGGCAGACAAGGCTCTAGAGGCTAATCCAAAACCACCCCTACTTGTAACTGCTCAGAATAATGTTCCACCCTTAACACTCTTTCCTACCACTTCAGACGAAGTAATAAAGATCATATCTTCTTTAAAAAACAAAATGTTCTTATGGAATTGACTTGGTATCTTCGAAGCTGCTGAAATTTTGTGTAATGGAACTGACGGACCCAATAACACTCTACTGATAAACCGATCATTCGCAGAAGGGAGGTTTTCCAACAAGGCTTAAATTGGCGAAGGTTATTCCCCCTTTTCAAGCAGGGTTTACACCTCTGATGCTAGTAATTATCGACCAATATCGCTGATATCAACAATATCTAAAGTTTTTGAAAAGGTGGCCCTGACTCGTCTTATTACTCACCTCCTGGAAAATAATTTACTAACTAGTCAGCAACATGGTTTTATCAAAGGACGTTCTACATCAACCGCTATAGTTAGTCTAATAGAACACATTATTGATCAACTTGAAAATGGCAATACCTGTGCATCTGTTTTATTAGACTTTAGTAAAGCATTTGACAGCCTTGATCATAAACAACTCCTAACAAAAACTGAAAGCTCTTGGAATTTCTGGAATTTCAGCGAGTTGGTTTGACAGCTATTTGACTGATAGACAACAACTGGTTCAGCTGGTTCATTCGGACAATGGTAATGACTCGTTCGGTGAGATCTAGCCTGCTAACAAAACTCGAGAGGCGTACCTCAAGGCTCTGTATTGGGGGCCTGTTTTATTTGTACTTTTTACAAATGACCTGCCTAAGTATCTGCAAGAATTTGCTACCACTATTATGTACGCGGATGATACTGTGCTTTTATTAAGTAACAAGGAAACAGAGCCACTTGAAAGTGTCAACGTACATAGCACTGAATGTAGCCACTCAGTACTGCCATCAGAACAGCCTGGTACTAAATGAAACAAAAATCGCAACATTTAATAATGGGAAGACGAAAGCTTGAAGCGGGAACTCTACCTAACATAGATAGAGTAGAAGCTGCCAAGTATCTAGGTGTTATAATTGACACAAGTCTTAATTGGACCTCTCATGTTGACAGTCTCTGCAGGAAGCTAAGTTCTGGACTTTATGTAATCCGAAGAATAAAGACAATTAGTGATGTGCAGACGGCAAAAACTGCTTATTATGCACTTTTGAAACACATCTTCGGTATGGTATTTTAGTTTGGGGTATATCTAGTTCGTCAAATATACAAAGAACCCTAATCTTACAAAAGAAGTGCAATCGAACACTAGCTGGGTTGCAGTCTAGAGACAGTTGTAGAGCTGCTTTTGTTGATCACTTCAATTTCTAACTGTAGTATCACTCTATATACTCAGTGTAATAACTTATGCCCATGAGAATAACTTCACCCGTGGCCATGACGTACACCAACACAACACTCGCTATGCTGCAGACTTCGCTCTTCCCCAACACCATTCTGCTCAATTTGAAGAAAAGCCCATCCTATATGGGAGCGAAGTTGTTTCAACTGCCTGCCTGCTTGACATCAAGTCCCAAGAAAACATAAAGAAAACATTAAGACCTGGCTGTTGAACACCCATTCTATTCCATAAATGAATTTTTATCTTGGAGAAACTTTTGACATAAACATGTAATAATATTGACACAAACTATAATTTGTTCTTATAATGTGATGTTATATTTTTGACGCTAATGCCATTCTCTATGATTGTTGCAAATAAAGTACATTGTCTATTGTCTATTGTCTCCTGATTGTTTACTAGAATTGTTGACTTTTAACTTAACAGGATTATTACGACAGAAAGTGGCAGTCTGACTCCCACTCCTCTTCCTTGGTTATTGGTACTAAGTAACAATGCAACCCTTGATTTATGCTGCAAAGAAGCCTAAGAGAATGTGACAAGGTTTTGTCAAACCTCGAATTAACTGACCACATTTGACATTGGTGCAGTGTAGCGGATACAGTGGTTATCACGAGATAATCAAATCATGCAATGTCGAGCATAGATGACAAAGTTACACACATTTTCAAGTAGAAGTGCTTGCAGTACACCTTTGTGCCTGGATAAAAATATATTAAGCAAACTGAAGAGGTTAAGACACACATCCTATCAAGACGGCGAGAAGGCACTAAGGTCTCTCAGCACCTGCACTTTTGTGTCCGTGATGGTCTGGAACTGTCTACTACTATTAAGCCACGGGTATTAGTAACAGAGTCACACTGGGCTTGAGGGCATTGTAGAAAATGAATGTGGCGTACATGTTCATGAGAGCTGGAGCTAATTTCATGACTTGTAGGGCCAGAATCCTTTTGCGGCTTGGCTCCAGACTTATCTTTACTGGAAAAGCTTCCCAGTTCCGAGCCAAGTTAGCTATTCTTGGAATCAGTATACTGGATATCAGATTATTGACTGAATGTTGCCCACTTAACTAAAGTAGTTTTCAGATCAGTAGAAGCTTCAAGATCATCAATGCCATATCATATGTTTATATAAAATCATATGATGATTTAAGCTTGACCTTGAAGTTTCTATCGATTTGAATACTATAACACACTCTAGGTATTTTTGAGTCAGATATATGTTGCTTCTGCAGGGAGTGCAAGGAGACTGTCATACCTCTTGTGTTGTGACTTCCAAACGATTGTTTTCCCCTGATTAGGTGGGATAACTGAACAGGGAATTTCTAAAACCTGCTGAGGTTGGACTCTGAGCTCCTAGAGCATCTTAAGGTTTATCATGAGCCTTTAAGATACCTAGGATGTCTATATTTCAGTATTAAGCCATAATACTCCTTAGGTTACTATTCACTGGGTATTCTATAGCTTTAATCGACCCGTTGTACTATATACACATAAAATGTAGGGAATTCTTGCCCACAAAATTAGGAAAAATGACAAAATTGCTGTTAGATTCTGACCAATACTTGGCCCATTTAGATATCTACTTGAGTATCAGTGTGTATTATTTGGCCATGTCCAGTAAAACTTTTCTTTCTGGGTATAGCTTTGTCCTTTAATATTGTGTATAATGAAGTATGAGTAATCATATTCAAAATGGTTTCTAAAAATATTGATATCTTATCAATGAATCTTTATTGCTGTTTTTCAAAAAATAAAGTGCATCAGAAGACAACTTAGGTAAATTTACTATAAAACTACATTTACATGCAAGCTTACAAGACTTATAAGATTTTTATAGTAATTTAGGTATGTTGTACAACATTTAAAAATGTTTTGTGACTAATGTCTCAGAATAGACGGTTATATCTATGGCATGCACAATAAAAAAGCTTTCCTTCCCAATTCAAGCCTTATTCATGACAGCTGAAGTAAGTTATCCTCTTGTGTACTGTGTTCACTCATGTCAATTTTATGCATTGTTTATGCTTTACATGTGTATGATATAAATCAGAAAAAAATTACAATTTAAATAAAAAAAGAATTGTAGACTTTTAATGTGAATTGGTTGGTAATCTTGATGAAATGACATGACAGGACAGTGATAATTTCAGCTTTAGTAATTTTTGTGCATGTCAAATTTGCGAGAAGAAATCAAACATCACAAGTCGGAACATGAAAAATATTTTTTTAGAGTTATACAATATGACATTATTGTTGTTTATCCAACTTATATCATTCCACACAAATGCGTATGATAGTAATTTATCTGACTCTTACCACTTCTATAATACATGAGCAACCAATATGATTGGTTCCTTCTGGCACAGGAACATTTAAGCACTAGGAAAGATTAATAACATATAATTTTAATTGTGTACTGATCCATGATGTATTAACCCATAGTTTTAATTGCAGTTGAGCATGTCCCTCAAAATATCATTTTGTAGTTGAAATCTAAATTTGACATTAAAAGAGAATATGTGAAATAAAAGAGTACAATGTGGAATGCCAGTTTTTATTATTTCAATAAATATTCTTGAGTTGTTTTTCACACTCTTTGTGAATATTTTTTCTTTATTGATTTTATAGAGATCAAAGTAGTTATATGGAATCAATCAGATCTGGTCAATATGGAATATATTTGATCTTTCCAGATAGTTGGCAGTTCACTGTTTATAAGATTGGTTCATGAAATGAGCAGAGTTTTCTCCTTGTTTCTTAACACAAGAGTTCTGTTAAGTGCATAAAGCAGAAAAGCAGAAATGAGAGTTCTTCATGGCAAATTGTTTCATCTACAGTTTTAAACACAAACAACTCATGTATTGATGTAGTTATCAAGTATCAAAATAAAGATGAAAGCCATGAACATCTACTAGGTTAGCATATTTCATAGTTTTAAGAAAGATATATGACTGTAGTTATAAACTATTGACTAGTCAACTGTAGCATGATTATGTGTATAGTTTGTGTATTTAATGTCATACTGAAATCTTGTATTATTATGTCTGTACTATGTGTTACCATGATATTAAAAGCTTGTTGAACAATCCTTTGAGTGTTTATTCTTAGATCCTTTGAGTGCTAGGAAATAAGGTAGATAACTTCATGTTCCTACTCAATGAATGTTAATCGATGGTTGTGTTGGTCGAGGGCCATGGAAATCCTCTCACTCACAACAGTCAGAAACTTTCCACGGGTAAACCTGTTGCTAAAACTGCACCATCACAACTTAAACCTGGTGCTATAATAGCGAGGTGTATTTTTGCTGTATAAAAAGTAAAATTCCATGTTATTAATAGTTGTTTGCTACAAGTTTTATAACTTAAAGAGGAATCACTGAATTTCCTTGATAGTTTTCAGACACTACTTTGGAAGAGCTGGAAGCGACAATCACAGCTCTGTAAGAAGGAATGGCAGCCTAAATGGACAGACTTTTTAAGTAGTGGTCCAAAAGAAAGAACTTGGCTCCTGATTGTTTACTAGAATTGTTGACTTTTAACTTAACAGGATTATTACGACAGAAAGTGGCAGTCTGACTCCCACTCCTCTTCCTTGGTTATTGGTACTAAGTAACAATGCAACCCTTGATTTATGCTGCAAAGAAGCCTAAGAGAATGTGACAAGGTTTTGTCAAACCTCGAATTAACTGACCACATTTGACATTGGTGCAGTGTAGCGGATACAGTGGTTATCACGAGATAATCAAATCATGCAATGTCGAGCATGGTTGCTACTTAGACGGGTGACTGCTGAGTGATCCTGTGCTTGCAAGCAGTCCACCTGCCCGACCATTGGTGGTGGTTTGGAAGTCGCCTATAAGCCGTTGGTCCCCTGTTTAAGTATTAGAGAGAGCTTCTTAGCCCTAATTCTTCTTGCAAAATAAGACTTTACCTTGCTTTACAAAGGTTGGCTGAGGGTCAGACATTCATCCACAGACTGCCAGTCACCTAAAAAGATATTAATTTTCATCCAAAAACGTATGAATATTGGGATGCGTTCAATGGTAAAATGTTTAATATTTAACAGATTGAGTGCCATAGTGTTGACTTCCATATGGTATAAATTACCAGCACCGAATATGTTGAAGATTTATTACCATAATGTTAATACTGTACTACATTATTCTGTTCATCTAACTGTATCACCATATTCAGTAACTTCAAAATTATCGATGTATGAATATTTTGTATTCTTTTTCTTCCTTTTTTATGTTTTGCTGTATAGCTGTGCCATTTTCTTGCAGCTGACAAATGTAGAACTCAGTATTGTTTATGTAAATTTATAGGTTTTTACAACATAATGATTGTGTTTTGGTGTAAAGTGATAAAACTTTGGTTGCTAAACACACTGTAAGTAAGTTCAGATTTCAGCTAGTTGCTGCTAAGTGAGAAAGGTATGCAAGTAGATCTTTTCGGTGTGCATAAAATCATTATTATGAATTTGAACATTAAGTTTTTAAAAATGAGAAAAGAAATAATTTTGTTACTGTTGACAACACTAACTGTTAACGAGTACGACACTTTATTGTCTGTTCTAAATTTTTTGTCAGCAGTATTGTTTTATTTATGGCCTGTACTACAATGCATATTCTCACATACATGTATTGTATGAGAATATCAATTAGACTTGTATGGTCTCTTACGAGATATAATTTTGAAAAATAATGTATTTAAGCTATTACACACCAATCTATTATGAATCAGTATTATATTTCTGATAGTGCAAACAGACCCGCTGAGCTCTCAGTGGTTTTCTGCCTAAAACCAAATTACACTTTGTGTGCATTGCTTTGTGATTTCGTTTGTGATGGCCATGGATTCAGTGGTCAATATAATTAACAGAAACAAAAGGAAAACTGTATACAAAGGCAGACTTGAGTTTTGCAGCAGATTCTCAAGTCTTTCAATCAAATTGGAAACCCAAACTAACCAGTTTACTCAAGGTTAAATAAATAATTAAGCATGTTTTATTATATTTTATACAAAATTATATATATCACAATCTGTTATTGAAATAATACTAATAAATTAATACTGTACATCAAAACCAATTATTTATAATACATTAAATGAAGTATTAATACAAATACATAATAAAAATAATTTACACTTCTATTCATTACATTTCTAAAGATTTACAAAATTGAAACATTATATGCAATGGCAAAAATTGAAGAGAAATCTATAATTTTAGAATTTAACCTATTACTAAAACACACTTATAATAGGTACTAATTTGTTATTTCTCTTAATGAGGAAATGTATCATAATTAATTAAAATATTGTTTGTGTATAAAAGGCAAGAAAAAATAATAGCATTTATTTGATTAAGTTAAAAATAAGTAGCACTACTTTGTTTCTTTTATATCTCCAATATAATTATCTTTTTAGTGCAAGTATATCCTTCCTACCAAGTATATCCTCATCATACCATCAGTGCTATGAGTAGTGTAACAGTTATAAGTATTATGTAATAATGTATAAGTATACATCCAATACCACCAAGAATGAAAACCTTCTAGAGAACATTAATAATGTTGAATAGTTTTGATTTGGCATTTCATTCTTCTCGTACTTGGGCTCCTCGTTGGACATATCTGTAAAAGTTCATGATCTTTTTTATTCTCAAATTGATCGATGAAGAAGACATTTAATTGACCAAGAGATCATTGAAAATGGCAATGACTTTATTGAGGCATCTTGTAACCAATTAATTCTTATTTTAATGTTCAATTGTATCATATTCAACTTTCACATTGTTAATTTTATTGCACAAAAGCAAATAAAAGCTATTTAACAAACATAGATGGCTCGCAACAAAATATTGATTAAGTCATAGATCATTATCAAAATGTGACTGGTGTTGTACAAATGTACTAAGTATTACATACAAAATAATGTCTACAAAATGCACATTATCTTCCCATCTTGTCGTATAATAATACATTTTAAACTGTTATGTCTGGAATCACGTTTTAAAAGGTCCATATTTGAGATCGATTTCTATTTTCAACTTTTGAAATTCTTCCTCCATAATTGCTTGTGTTTTTTCTAACAGCATGTCCAAATCAGCCATTGTTTTCCCCTTAGTGGAGATAGGCGGCAGAGTTGACATGATAATTTTACCTGAAACAAATGATACTTATGTTTAAAATTGGATTATTAACCTAATTTATATTTAAGATAGTAATCTACCAAAGAAAAATACTGATTTATTAAGAAAAAATTTAAATGTTTCTTTGTGATTATATCAAAGATGAATGGTAAAAATTTTGAAAAATATATGTAATGCATGTTCAACATTAGTTGAAGATCAGTTAGAACTTTGTATACAAGAAAATGTTAACGTAAATCGCTTAAGTAACTTACAGATTATCAAAGCATGATTTCAGTTATAAGTTCTGATAATGCAAACAGTAATAATGTTTAATGTAGTTAAGTTACTAAATGAAGTTTCATTTTCCATTTAATTCTTTTAACTGTAATCTCTTTACACTGAGCGTATGATTTTTTTAATGGAATACTTTTGATGCAGTTTAGGTACATTTGAAGACATATGATATTACAAAAAAATATGCAATAAGTGGTATAATAAAAGTTATTAAAAATCTTCACAAAGCTGTACATAATTGGAAGCCATATTAAATTTGTATCTGTATAAAAAGTTTTACCAACTAATGTTAAAAGCTGCTACAATAAAAATAAAAATTAATAACTGAATGACATAATTTAGTGAAAAACGTCATAATGTAACGGAAAAATTGAAATTCCACCATTTATATAGACTGAGATGAGACCAATGTGATGTCTGCAATATTATTACTAAGAGGTAGCAATGATATCATGGTAATGTTTTTAACAAATACATTTTAATTTTTGTGACGTGGATATTCTTGTATTGGTAAATATAGAGAGTTCTAAAGACCTAGTAGAAAAACTATGCATTGTATCAGTTTAATAAAACTTTTCTCTGAATAAACATTGTATCTGTATTTTTAAAGTACAACAGATTAGTTGTTTTCATAATTATTTAAATAATGAGTCTGAGGTGAATATTTTCCTAAACATTATACATCATTATAAAATTGAGTTTGAGGTGGCTTTTTGCCCTCTCTTAATATATGAAAGCTGGACTTCCAATACATTGGTATTTTGACTTTACCACAATCAGAATTCACATAAATTTGATAGTGCAGTATCAACTTATAGAGAATTAGATGGGCTGTAGCTCAAAAGCTATTGTAATTATATTTTTTGGAAAATATGTTATTTTGAATGGTAAGTTGAACTGTTTAATTCTCTCCCAGAGCTTTTGATAGAACTGAATCTTCCTACTTGTGTGATAATCAATATATTTACTCATAGATTTATAATATACATGGTGTTGCAGACCATGGCTACTGACTACATGTACCTGCCAAATCAAATTGAAATGGGATATTTCTTCTAACTGTAACTTCACATTTTTAACTCTGAAGAACTTAATTAAATTATTATTATTGTCATTACAGTCTGATTTTCTTTTATTTCAAGTTTTGCCACATCTCCCACTGTTTTTAAATGGAGAAAGAAAAACGGATTTTATACAGATTTTTTATAGTCTTTTTAATTATTTAAGAACATTGTTGTGACACAGAATTATATGGTGCAGTGGTTTAAATGATTTGTAACTTCAATATTATCAAAGAAATTAAAATATGACATTGTCATATTCCCACTAACAATTATAATTTAGCTTTCTTCATTTCTATTTTACCTTTTTCATTGAAACTGGTGGATACCACTAGATATATTTCCTTTGATCTCTTTGATGTATTTTTATTTTTCATCTTTATGATATGATACCAGTTTGTGTTTAAATAAATGTAAAATGCTGTTTATTGAAATTGGAATTGATAGATAACATTATCCTAAACGAAAGATATTAGAACACTTATGACTGGGTATGTTACTGTTATCATACTCAAATGACATTTTCAGTTTGTCTTTGCTTCAGTGCTCTTCATTATGTTGGGGATGCCTTATTCTAATGCTGAGACATCTGATTTGCTGATGGTGTTAAGAGAGAGTGTTTAAAACTTTTCTGCAACTGCTAAATTGTAAGCAGAATGATACCAAAAGAGAACATCACTCACTCAAGTTGTTTCAAAGGCTTGCAGATTATTTTTGAGAGACTGGGGTTGTTCATTCTGATAATAATAAATGTAATTCCACAGTAAGGACAGTTGTGGAAGAGCTACAGATACTTCAGCTACTATTGACCAAAACACAAGATTCAACCAGAAGACTAACACTGACCCTGACTAAATAACCTTGCTAATTAATTGTCTTATCTTTAATTTTTTTATGAATTGCAACAATTCTTTATCATTCAAGAAATAATAGTTCTTGCAATACATTTGTATTGTGATAACTACATTATCATTATGTAATGTACCTTTATAAAATGTTTTCTTGGCAGAGTTGATAAAGTAGTATGGAGAGTATACTACTGGAATAATGGGTATCTGAGCTTCTATTGCCATTCGAAATGCTCCTTTCTTAAATGGCAGTAGAGATTCCCCCTTCCTGTTGCGCGTCCCTTCTGGAAACATCACTATCTTCATCTGTAAGTACATTACCAAAGAATAATAAAAAATAACAATCATAAATATTATTTTATACAACTTGATACTGCTGAGTCAGAGTGTAGTTCCGTTATTACTGAGTAGAAGATGGCAGGTCAGAAGCAAACCTGTGATGTTAACCTATGTAATAAAACATTTTGTCTTTTACCTTAGTGTTGGCCTTAGCCAGAGTCAGTACTGCTGCTCCTAGAATATACAGAATGCATTATGAAAGTAATGAGCGTGTTCTGGCAAAAAACAGATTTATTCATCCGATTGTTACAAATGGTTAAAATTCTTCAAAATAGTCTCCTCCTGTATCAATATACCTGCGGAGACGATTCTACTACGCCTGGAAAGCACCCTGGAACTCCTTGACTGGAATGCCTCTCAGGAACCTTTTAACTTCATCTTGGATGTTCTCCACAGACTTCCGTGCTTCCCTTCAATTCTCTCTTCACTCGGGGGAACAAAATAAAATCACACAGACCCATGTCAAGGCTGTAAAGAGGCTGGGGCACCAAGGGGGTCTTGTTCTGGGTCAGGTAGTTAGTAATGATGAAGACCATGTGGCTGGGGGCGTTGTCTTGGTGTAGCTTGAAGATGTCTTTGATCTCAGGTTGAACACGCGTGATCTGGCATTTCAGTCTCTTTAGCACCTCCAGGTAAATGGCTACGTTGATAGTTTATTCTTGTGGTAGAAACTCAAAATGGACGATCCCTCAAACATGTACTGAAAATGTTGACAAGTTCAGGGTGTCAGCGATTACCTGGATTAACCAACGGTCTGAACTCAAAAACTTCGTGCACACACTAAATGTTTTCATCAATTCGAGCTGTTGTTGGATGTCCAGAATGAGGCTTGTCGGTGAGCTCCTTGAAGGTCTTGTGCTACTTTCTGCATTGAAATCTCAAAATGTATTCCTTCTTAAAGGCCTCTCAAAGCATTTGATAACTTTCCGTGGCATTCCTCCCAAGCCGCACACAAATAATCGTGTATTGGTGTTCAAGCAAGCGCTCCATCGTGCTGTGACACAATAAAAAAAAACAGACTTCGTGCAAAGACACGTCCTACCACTCGAGAACAAAATGAGATCGGGCGCGTTTGGAAGGGATGTGCTACAAACATTTATTTTTAACCAATATATCTTTATTGTAAGCCTCTAATACCACAATTAAAATCTGTAATAACAGTATAAAACAGACAATATAAATACAAGACATACTCAAATAATTCTTTTTTTGTACTACTTCTTGCTGTAAGTGAAAGAATGATAAGTAAAATTTTATAAACAAAGTTATAAAACTCTATATAATATGAAAATCAATAATCCATATTTTCCAATGAATATTGGAGATGCCAGAAATTAATTGTGGGCTGAGAGTTGAGGATATATCAGCCATCAACACAAGCTGCACCTGTGTGTAGTTCATTAGTGGCATTATTTATAACTCATAATTAATTTTGTCAACTTCGCTATTATAGGCTTTATCCCAAGAAACAAAAATGTTAGTACAGCCAGATGTAAGATAGAATTAAATATCAAAAGTGCAAAGCAATTACATCCCATGCATGTGTAATCATGTCAGGAATTTACATATATGTCTAGAATATTGTTTTTAATGTGCAGTGTAGAAGACTTGTATGTTATGAATTTTAATATTTTGTATACATCTACTTAAGGCACTCGTATGCTTCTTGACTATTAAATAGTCATTAATGTTTTAAAAACTTTAAAAGGGAAGAAACTAACATAAATTACCAACTCTGTATTGTACATAGTTTTGAGTGGGGGTGATCCCTGGGATCTGTCAATGATAGAGGACCTACAGCATTTGAGTTTTCCAGAATATAAATTAGTTGCTGGGGTTAAGACTTGGATTTTGCCATTTCCCTCTTAAATTTGATGTGTTTATGTACTATATATATATATATATATATATATATATATATATATATATATATATATAAAACATACATGAAACAATTTATTTTATAAAACTGTCATCTTTGATACATTAATACTAGTTTTCCAATACATCCTTGTAATATCAGAAAGAAAAACAAGTTCGCACTTTATCACTACAATCTTGAGTTTTACACTACCTACAGAAAAACTACCTATGTTGGGGCAAAATTTCTGAACAATTTACCTGACAGGATAAAGAATGAAAAGAATATTTTTTATATTTCAGAAAAACTTAAGGAATTACCTAGTTAATAGTGTACTTTATTCGATTGATGAGTTTTACAATTAATTGTTTTATGCATGCATTAATTTGTAAAACAATTATTTCAGCTTGTTAATTAAGTTACCATAGTCCTAATTTGATTGTAATAAACCATGCACAATGTGACACTACTACCTTTATAACTTTATACAATGTATGGCTAAAGAGAATTGAAATTGAAAACTGAAAATAACATTGAGAATCTCTCAGGTGACCGATCCTCTTTGTGAGTTTTGGGTTCAATTTGTTAAGGTGATAATCTTTGATAGATAACTCATATTATATCTATACCATTTTACTTACATTGTTTTTCTTTACTCTTTCGATTGACTCCATGAGCTTTGTGTTTGACTGTCTCCCATTTTTTCTGTCTATGAAGATGACACCAGAGAGCCAAAGTGTGAGTCCAAATGGCCAGTAGTAAAAAACTTCTTTCCTCGCCACGGCCCAAGCTTTCTGTAGAGTCGGCCCAATCACTAAGAGTCCTGAAAGGAAAAAGATTAACAGAATGTTAATTTATTGTTCTTTATGGTTTCATTTTTTGCATACCCTTTTATAGAAGTGTCTGATGTAAAAGTCTAGCAAACAAAATAACTTTCCAATATATATGTGGAAATATCTAATTTAAGTTACACCCGCACTTGATTCTCCATGTCTGATCTTTGATATGTAAGTGTTTAAAAGCAAGTTCAAAATAAAGGTACTTTTATTTTAGTCATTAACATTTGATACATTGAAATTGATTGAAGTTAAAGACATTAACTCCATTATTAACACATAGACTAAATTCTGAGATTATAAAGCTACTCAGATAATTAATTACTGTTTGTTAAAAAAGCAAAAAGTAACAATTAAGTCATATATTACTCTATGGTTATGATCTTGGTACAACTTAGGGTTACGAAGTGCATTAGTATGTGTCAAGATTATTGTTTTAAAGCTATTAACTACTTCCAAATTTGTTTAACGAATTTTCAATTTTCAATTACATTGAATACTCACATGCTCATAAACATTAAAATCCAGATTACTGTGTCTTTCACTATACTTCTCGGTTAGAATTCAATTTTTCAGGAACCTTGAAACGTTCTCGGTAATGTAATAAACTACATTCACTTCAAGCCATAGGAAAGCTCTGTACGTACCCATCACATCAAAAATAGATTGGTGAGTAGCTGTAATAACAGCAGCCTGATCCTTAGCGAGGTACTTGCCTCCTCGTAGCTCCCATTTGATGCCGAGCAGTCGTGCTAGCATCACAGCTGGCTGAGAGGCAAATCTAAGTGATTACAACACTCTATGAGTACAATATTGAATTATATACAGAGTGTCCCACAAAGAGGTTTAAACGTTTGATTTTATATTACTTGCCCATTTATGCACCGAACATTTTCAAACTCTACACAATTAATAAAGTAGGTTTTAAAAATATTCTCTAAAAATTAAAGCTCCCTAACAATTGTAGAAACAAATTGGTGACATACTGAAAATTTTACCATTTTCCTTCCTATAAAAATTAATTTCTTGAATTACCTGATTTGATTTGATTACAATGACTGGGAATAGTTATGAACAGGTTTGAAATAAACAAGTCTTGTCTCATTTTACGGCTCCAGAAATGGATCAAGCAATCTTCCAACAAGATGGTGCTTCTCATTTCGCAAATTCTGTCAAGTGATTACTAAATGACAGCCTTCATGGCCGTTGGATTGGTCGTGGAAGTGATTTTTTAGATTGGCCACCCCGATCCCCAGATTAAACTGTGTGTGATTTCTTTCTATGGGGTTTCTTAAAGGAACAAGTTTATACTCGTAACTTCAATAATGATGAGGAATTAAAACAAATTGAAGAGGAATTTCTCCGTGTACCGCAGAATTTCCTAGTAAGAGCTTATGATTCATTTGTTAAAGCGCTGTTATCAGTGTGTTGATGTGGATGGATTAGAGTTTGAATAATTGTGAATTGTAATTATAAGTAATAAGTAATTTTTTTAAACCAAAAACACTGGTTTTTTACTGTTTTTAAAGTATAGTTTTTTAAAATGCCACCATTTTGTTTCAGCAATTGCTAGAGAGCTGAAATTTTCACGGAATATTTTAAAAACCTATTTAACGAATTGTGTACAGTTTGAAAGTGTTCGGTGCATAAATGGGTAAGTAATATAAAATCAAACGTTTAAACCTCTTCGTGGGACACTCGGTATGTGTCATTTCCTATATTAAGTAAAAATAACACTATAATTCTTAACATTAGTTGGCCTTATCTGTTTTGGAGAAACTGTATATTCTTATTACTGAAATTCTAATTTATAACAGATTAAAATATTGTCTTACAATATGTTTGCGGGATCATGAAACCTCAGAAGCAAGAAGGGCATATAGATGACAGAAATGGTAGAAGCAGTCATGATGTAACAGAAGTAGCAACCATAGTACCGGAGTTTGGAGTTGTGGAACAGAGATACTAACAGGTCTACCACAACCACAGCAACTAGAAGCTTTAGGTACCATGACACCAGGCTGCGGCAAAAGCCCACCATGTACACGTAACATGTTTCTAACTGCATTTCTGCTGGAACAGACATGATCATGAAATTTATGATGTGTTGACAGTACTGTAGTTGATACAAATTCAAAGTAGTGTTAATATTAATATTGTAGTACTCTGAGAATACAGTAGATGTATTATATGAACGTTACTGTCCCTTCAGTTTACCAAGGTAATACTTTTCCTGCCAAGTGGTCTGGTCTCAGTAATGGTGGAGTAGAGTCAGCTTGTGCAAGCTCTGGTAATATGTGTGTTATATCAACATCTCCCTCACTACAGTATATTAAAACGTTCTGATGTATTTCTAATAATTTAATGAAAAACATCATTTTTTTTCTTTATTGGCGCTAACTATTTGTATAAACCCTTGTTTTAACGAAGAAGTGTTTCCAACTATTTTAAAACATACAAAAGTCGGCTCCATTTATAAAAACTGTCTTAGAGATAGACCTGAGAGCTATAGGCCTGTCACATTGATTCCAGTATTGTCAAAAGTATTTGAAGTTTTAGTATAAGCCAGCTAAGTCCTGGTCTTGGAAATTTATAGAATTCTTTGTCTGATTCCAGACTTATGCGTGTCACAACGCTTTGGTATGATTTCTTTATTTTAACCTAGTTTGTAATTATGTGTTAGGTTAGTTATTTACCTGAAGAAGAGATCAGATTTCAGATCTTGAAACATAGTGTTACTGATTTTTTGTATCACTGAACAATGGCAAATGTCCGGAAAAATCCTGTTTCCTTCACATTGAGTTATTGTCAAAAGAAACAGAAGTTAAGTGTTGTAGCCCAAGGCCTCTGTTTTGGACCCTTTTTTTGTTTTTAATATCAATTAACAACTTGCATTGTTAATTAAATACATTAAAAACTTTATATGCAGATGATACCACTTTTTTAATCAGCCAAAATATAAATCAACCAAAAGAAATTGTTCATAAAACTGATATTTCACAGTTTTATATCAAATGGATTCCTATTAAATAAAGAAAAATTAAAAAGTTTAGCTTAAGATGAGTTGGCGTTGAAGATGAGGGTTTAGCAAGTAAAGTAAAGTTTTTGGGGATTTTCCTTGATAATAAATTGAGTTGGGATACACATGTGGATTATATAGCTTCACAATTCTCAAGAACAACTTATTTTTTAAGACGTCTTATGGTTTTTGTCGTAAAAACTATGTAAGAACTGCCTAGTTGTCCTATTCCAGTCTATTCTGAGGTATGGTCTCATGCTATGGGATAATATTGCAGTAGGATAAATAAAATTTTAACCGCTCAAAAAAAGCTGTAAGAATTATTTCAGAGTCAAACCACTTATACCACTTTAGGCCCTTTTTCATAGCTCAGGAAATACCTACAGTAACAAATTTATATATTTTTTATTTTGTAGTGTTATAAAAAATTCAGTTAAATTAGACTTCAGATCCAATTTTATAACTATAATACCAGGAATCTAAAACATCTAGTAATTTGATTTAACTGTGTTACTTAAACCATGAACAGTCTCAAAGTAACTTCATTAAAAGTTTTAAATAAATTAATGCCATTGTTTGAAAAACAACCTGACTTAATTTTCAGAAAGAAGCTTTATAGGTTCTAGTTAATCGTTTCTACAGCCTTCAAGAGTGTCTTGCAGTTGGTAAAATTGCTTTTTGATAATGGTTTACCCTTTAATGTTATTAGTCTTCACTTTTTACTAGTTGCTTTTTTCATGTTATTTTAAATTACTCTATAAGCTCTAGTTGTTATTTTTTCATACTTATTGTTAGTTAATTTATAAATATTTATTAATTGTTGAACTTGTTGCTTTGTTCATGAATACTATTGTTTTAAATATTTTAATTACCATTTAATTCTGGTAATAATTTATTTGAACTAATTAATACTGTTGTTTCAACAACCCTCTTTATATCTTAACATATATGAAATTATATAAAGTATAAATTTTAAATGTAATAGTTTATATGTTTGTATAAACCATGAACAATCTCTAGTGCATGAAAGTTATAAGTATATCTAGACTTGGCTTTGTGTTGTAATGCTGACATTAATACTTGTAAAAAGGCTCATAACAACAAATTGATTGATTATACAATATACTAAGTTATTACTTTGTCTCCCTAGTTGCAGGGGTTCCTGTAATGAGTGATGCAGTAGAAAATAAATGTGTTTTATCCATGCTACTCTAACAATACTATACCACGTTAACACTCCCCCTCCCCCCCAGTGGTACAGGTCTCATGGTGTTACAGCAAAGTCAGCATATGCAAACTCTAGGAATGTATGTACTATAAAAATATTTGTAAGTTGTAGTATAATTAAAATATAAACGTTTAAATCTATAGTATACACATTGTGTAATTATCAATAACAATTGAAATCTTCTAGCATCTGCCTCATCACTTTGATATCTTTAAAAAAAATTTCTTTTGATGTTAAACCTAAACATTTTCTAATTCAATTTATTAACTCTGACAATTTTTGCTATGTTCAAAATGTTTGCTCGGATCTTCAGAAACAATGGGAAATAAGTCATGAAATGGAAAGAATGCAAGACACGATTTAGTCTAGTGAGTACGTTGTCTGCATTTCTCTGGTAGATACAAATAAATCTCACTTGACCTCTGGCTTTTCTCCAAAAGCCTTGACAATTTGAGGTCTACCTTCAACATTGCAACAAAAGTTCTAACTTAACTATAACACAAGATAATAACATTCAATAATACAACTAATGGTAAACCTTTTTTACAAATCTAGTACATTTTAAAACTAAATTATTCACTGTAAGATGCATATGGCAAACGCAGGACTTATTTTAAACTATCAAGTTACTACCAAACACATTCTGTTGGTCATAAATTTTCTGAGTATCATTTACAAAAATTATATTTTTGGAAATAATAAATTCTGTACTCAGAAAAAATAAAAATAAGTTTAAAGTTAAAATATTAAAAGTTAATAATTTTGAAAATAAGTTATATTTGATTTAAAGTATCATATACACATTTCAAATATTTCATTGTGAAACCACAGACTACAATTTATAAAACAACAAACAAAATGTAGGTACTTTAAATTGCTTTTTTTATTTTTCGTTTGTAAACCTCAAACCTATTGTAAAAGAAGCTGAAGAATTTAGTAAGGGGTATAAACAAAAATTACTTTAAATCAAGATGACTTTAATTAACCATTTTTATTTAATGGGTGTATTATTTATTATCATTACATAATATTTCTAACTGTTTGAATACAAAATGTTGATCTACTGCACAAGATATACTCTGCTAATGAAGAATGGTATGAAGGAGACTTGTGAAATGAATCACTGACACATCATCCACAACAGACTTAGCCGTAACCGATTGTCATTCATGCCAATATCCACATTACTTATGTAACAGTCCTGTCCTTAGCTCAGACAATCCTATTGTAGACGATCTATTAATACACTCTTGGTTCTCAATCAATTAATATGCTCTGGAAGCTGTCTCAGCCAAGGAGATCTGATGCTTGTCAAGGCGAGAGTACTTGAACCATTAAAAACTGTTTATTTGAAAGATGAGAATACCTGGAAGAACATCTTTAGAATTTAACTGACCACACTATTTTAAAATCAATATATAGGTGATTCTGATTAACATTTTCCTGATAGTTTGAAAGAATACACAAACATTAAAGTTTCGATAGATTTATAAGAAAGTTGAACTTATTGGTTAGAAGGATAGCTTAGTAAACAAACATTAAAGTCTTTCATCTATTTTTTGATGGATTTATAAAAATGAAAGCTGAACTTATTGGTTAGAAGGAGAGCTTAATACAAAAATATTAAAGTTGTTCCTCTCTTTTTTGATGGATTTATAAAAAGAAAACTGAAATTATTGGTTAGAAGGAGAGCTTAGTACACAAACATTAAAGTTGTTCCTCTCTTTTTTGATGGATTTATAAAAATGAAAGGTGAACTTATTGGTTAGAAGGAGAGCTTAGTACACAAACATTAAAGTTGTTCCTCTCTTTTTTGATGGATTTATAAAAATGAAAGCTGAACTTATTGGTTGGAAGGAGAGTTTAGTACACAAACGTTAAAGTTGTTCCTCTATTTTTTTGATGGATTTATAAAAAGAAATCTGAACTTATTGGTTAGAAGGAGAGCTTAGTGACTAAAATTAAAGTGTTCCTATCCTTTTTGATGGAAAACATTTTTACACTTCTTTTGAAGTAATATATAACTTTTTAAAATTAAAAAATGTATTTTCTTCACAATTACAATAGAATAATATATGTAGCATGTTTTCATTTTGGAAATTTGCTTATGTAATTATTTTATTTTACTCTACTTGTCCTACATACATAAACTGATCATTATTTTAGATCTGATTCTAGTGTTCTCTTGCTGATCAACAATGATTTTTTAATACTCTCTAAATATTGTTCGGCCACAGTTTATACTTTAGAAATGTGGGGTATAAAACTTGTGGGTGTACAGTAATAGTAAGATTGACTGAAAATCATAGAGAACAAAAAATGAGTAGGATTACAAAAGAATGCACAGTTGACCGGATGTGTTAGATTTCTAGCTGCAGTTGTCATTATGTGTTGATAGTATGCTATAAATGTTTTCATCCATCACTTTTATCAAAATTTAATTTATTGTAAAATTTTATAAAGGTTTTCCATTATGTAAAAAAAGTATTCATTATTATGTATTTAATCCTAAAAGAGTCTTTTAAACTCTTTCTGTATATATGTGTGTAGTTCCAAAAACCAAACAAATCTTCACATTTTTGTTAAAGTTAGCATATTATCAGTTAATTTGTTAATATATTTTATTTTATTTTAAAAATATTTAAGTTTTGAGTCATTTAATTGGTAGTGTGATGATAAACAATGGAATGTAAATTGTGCTATCCTTGAGATATATGCTACAAGGAAACCTATTTCAGACTTATTTAATGAGACTGTAGTGGCTCGAATCGTATGTGTGTGTGTGTGTATTTTTACCATTAAAACGTTTATTGTAATATTACTTTATTGAATTAAACAACATATTCATACAATTACCCTAAAAACTGGATTTTTTTAAAGTTTCAGATTACCCGTGTCATCTCTCATCAAATATTAAAAGGTACAATCATCTTTAAAAAATAATGTTCGTACAGTTTTAATCACACAAACTACACACATAATAATTATTTTTATTACCAAAAGCTAATAGTAGGAGATGCTATTTATCTCAAATAAACCCAACATAATAGAGCAGTAACATATTTGATGTTTGATCAACTTTTTAGAAATTAGATGCACATTATTTATTAACCCCAATTTCCAGTAATAAGAGCTATTAATCAAAGAGTATTAAATTTTAAATTCTTTAATCTGGCAATAGTTATCTTTGAATGAAAACCAGTGGTACCAGTTCTGCCTGTCATATTGCATATGCTGATCTTGACCTAATCTACATGACATGAAAGTAAGTAAAATGGATGTAATTGACCTGCTTTAAGAGCTTCACTGCAACAAGACTCTTGGACCGACTTTAGAGCAGACAGAGTAGTGGTGATGTACTTCCGCCACAGTTAATGTGTTGTACTATAATACACCTCTGGCTATATTATACATTGTTGACATCATCATTGTGGTACGACTCTTATTTCGACTTCTAGCAGCCGGAGTAGTGGTGATGTGCTTCGCAGTTAATGTGTTAAACAAACAGTTTGAAGCTTAAAGCAATCTCAATCCAAATTAATTCCACCATTGATTGGGTGTCTCATTAATGTAAGCACATTTCATCTTTATTCTATAACATAAAACATATAAAAGAAAGATTTTAAGAGGTTTCTGATTTTTTTAATAGAAATTAATTTTTTAAAGAAACCATACAAATTATGATTTTTTTAAATAAAAGAAAAGTAAATCAAGACCAATTATAGTAAATCAGTATATGTAGATCTATGTAGTATGTAGTAGTTTATATGGACTTATGCAGGTTAAAGTTTTTGTGTAGTAGTACATATAACCCATATATACCCTAAAGTGCTAGTAATTCAAAAGAAAGCTGTGAGAACTTTAACGGATACAACTGTGTTAGATCATTGTAAACCTTTGTTTGTAAATATTGGTGTTTTAACTGTTAAAGTATTTATGAGTTAGTAGATGTAAGAAAAATGTCACATATGGTTTTGAAAAGAAATTATATTCATCACTACAATACAGAAATAAAGATAAGTTAAATAGAGATGGAGATAGATTAACCATGAATTACTCCACAACCTTGGGTATTGAAATGTTTAATTTGTTGCCTTTTGCTTTTCAAATTTTACCATGTCAGGTTTTTAGTAATATATTGTACTGGAAAAAAATAGGCCCTTCTGTAATATTTGTTAGCTATGATATTGTTTACAAGGATTTTTAATTTTTGAATAGGCTAGTAATTTAAGCTTTAATATTTGATGAAGCCTATTGTGATTTTATTGAACATTATTAATACCCGATAGATTGTCTACTGTCTATTCTTAAATAAGTTTTATCATTTGTTCAGTTTATAATGACAAGAACATTGTACAACACATATTTATGGGAGGGGAAGGAAGTAATAATAGAAATTTTAGTAGAAGATTGAAAAATCTAAAAAAGTGATTACAACAAAGGTAGATTATTTACAACTCCAGGTCAAAGTCAAGTGTACCCATCTATATATGTAATAGATATTTTTGCTTATATCCCCAAATACCAAAAGAGATGCTTAAACAATCATAGCACCTATTTTAATGCGTAAAAAGTATTTAAAACATAAAATAAGTGTAATACCTGAGGGACATAATTATTCTAGATTCAAATTTCACTACTTTTTCCACATTTACCACTAGTAAAGTCTTTTTGGGGACATTTTAAAAGACTAAAAAGTGGAATCACCCTGCAGACCACCCTTGCGAATATATTAAACAGCTGCTAAGTAAAAATTTCAAACCAAGATCTATTTTCCTATGTTATGTTATAAAAGCAAAGTATAATCAGCATTATAAAACGAAATATATTTAGTTTTTTGTAGATGTTCCTTGTTTATTGGAATTGTCTATTTAAACAATTATAAATAAAAAGGGAATCAGCTTCTTAAACTAAAAATCAAATTTTATTTTGGTGAGGCTTTTTGCTCCCAAGGCAGTATCATCGGACCCATTCAGTTATGTGATTTCACTTCCTCGAAAGCAAAAGGCTTCACAGAAATAAAATTGAATGTAGAAGATGAAGAAACTGTTTGATTTTTTAGTTAAAGAATTATTTTTTTTATTTTTCTTTTAACACAAACCCTTCCTTTATAACTCTTAACAGAGACATAAATTTGTGGCTTAGATGCCTATTTGGACATGCTTATACGGGTTTGTTTCTTATTTTTTGACTGGCATTTTATAATTACAGTTAATATTTTTCGAAATTATAAAATAAAACATGAGTTTCTGTAAAGAGTTAAATTGGAGTTTTGATCTTGAATATCCAGAAAACAAATAAGGGTAAACAATGACCAGTTTGTGTCAAAATGTTTGTTTTTTGTTTCTTTCTCAATAAAGCATCAAACTGTAAGGAGAGGAGATTGCCGTGTGAAAAGTTCCATTTAAGGGGATGCCGTTCTTTCGAGAGACTTTCATCAAAATATTATATATGGCAAAAATTAAGTCATACTGTTTGAGATAAATGACATAGTTTTACTTGTTTAAGCTATCAGTGGAAAATTATTATCAAGAGATCGGAATTAACTTGTATACCTTTTGTGTCGGACTAACTTTTGCATGCGATGGTATATACAAAACGGCAATCTTAACTGAAAATAAATAAAAGTCTTAGAAATACAACTGAACTATTGTTGAATAGGTAAAGGAATGAATGTTTATTGGACTCTGGATTGTTTAAAGTATGTGATAAAAAATTAGGGTACGATTTTAAACATATTTAAATCAAAATCACAAAATTAGAATATGTGATATCAATGGAGTATATACAGTTTTAAACAATGATGTTATGTTGGGTTATATTTATATTTTATTTAAATTCTATTTTAACATTATTAGCAACTCTGCAGAGGAAACACATTTTTTATACTGTTCTAAACATGGCTGTCGATGATGTTTTGACACTGAAACCGGTTTGGGCATAAATAATACAAGATAATAAAAACAAGGACTGGGTAAGTTATCCTTTAATCGTATTTATCGTTGTAAAAAACTGCTTTCAATAACCAGTCTCATTGAAAATAATTTAAACATATATACAAACGCAAATAATAACATCAACGCTAAGCTAATAGTATGCCAAAAGTTAATAATGCTAATAGTATCCCGTCTCGCGGATCCGGTAGCTGGCTGGACACATTGATCCTATCAGAGTAAAGATGGTTGGTTTCTCTTGGAATAGGTGTGGTTGCCGCGGTAGGGTAATGTTTTGCTTGAATCCTGCAATTCAAGAGATGGTCGCAGGCACCTATTGGTGGTTTAAACAATATTACTTTCATTTCTACAGTGCCACGGTACGCGCTGCTTTTAAAGATTGTTGGAACTTTCTACTGAATTATACGTAACCGATTATCTTTCCGAACTGCACTCCGGCTTAGTAAGTAAGCAACAGCCGGCGGGTGTTAGTGGCGGTTTGTTTTATTATATAAATGTTACACCCAGCCCTTTTTATCGTTACCGGTACCCTAAGTAAGATAATACGTTTTCGCACTTTTGATATGTTATTTGAAATTATTATTTTTTGACAAAGTAAAGCTTGTTTATGTTCAAAGATGAACTATAAGAATAAATAGGAAAGGTTGAATCGGGTCTTTTACAAAATTGATACTCTTAGTTAGCCATAAATAAGTGCAAAATAAATAATAGAACACATTCGAAGTCAGAAATATATATATATATATCAACAAACATTGAATCGCAAAAAGTACTTGCTCCGCCGGGAGTCGAACCCGGATCTCTCACTTGCCGGGTGAATGTGCTTTTATATATATATATAAGCGACAAATATTCTAAAATTATGATATAATCGTTAGATTGCCGCTATTGTAATAATCATTCTCGTCGAGAAAACACGTAAGGGGCGTTTACCCTCTAATTCTTACGCGGGACTTTTCGTTTGGGAAAGACATCACTGCGTAGCACATTTTTTCTGAACACGTGTCGAACGTATGTTTCTTGTTCTACAGGCCAGTAAGGATTTCTTAGTAAGTTTTGTTTTGGTGTAAATTAGTTTGCACAGGACGATACTGTTGGCGGTAAATGGGATATCAGATTTTCAACAAATGCGTTCCAAATTTCTTTAGGACCCAAAAGATATTATCCAAAGAACCAATATGTCTTCCTCCTTGCTTCTGATATACTGTCACGACATTCCTCTGCTAGATATACCCTTGTGTTTGATATTTGTGTACCACATCGACGTGTAAGATGAACCCACATTTAACAGTTCTAGCTGAGAGAAAAACGTATCTGATATACTGTCACGACATTCCTCTGCTAGATATACCCTTGTGTTTGATATTTGTGTACCATATCGACGTGTAAGATGAACCCACATTTAACAGTTCTAGCTGATAGGAAAACGTATCTGATATACTGTCACGACATTCCTCTGCTAGATATACCCTTGTGTTTGATATTTGTGTACCACATCGACGTGTAAGATGAACCCACATTTAACAGTTCTAGCTGACAGGAAAACGTATCTGATATACTGTCACGACATTCCTCTGCTAGATATACCCTTGTGTTTGATATTTGTGTACCACATCGACGTGAAAGATGAACCCACATTTAACAGTTCTAGCTGATAGGAAAACGTATCTGATATCCTATTGTGTAATACTGAGCATCTAACTAATTATTTTAACTATTGAAGTCAATTTATATTAGTTTTGAATTTCTCTTCTACTTTGAGCATCATACTTCATCATAAATCCTGCTCGTGTTTAATATAAGCAGGGCAAGTCATTGAAGGTATGAAGCTTAAAATAAAGAGCGTTGCCCTTCTTGGACAAAGCAGGTTAAGTAATCATAATCATAGAGAAAAAATAAGATCATAGTGGCTCAGGGCTAAATCGGCAATACAATAATATGTTGGGTTTGTCAGACATATTTTGTAGCGACAACTGATACTGACCATCCGCGTACTTTGCTTATCAGTTGGGTTGCCTATTGCCGATTCTGATAAAAATTCTGACCATTGCATCGGTGCAAATGATATGACCTCAATTTTACTATAAAGGTAATCAACAGTTTTAGTGTTATTTTACAAGTAATATACCAGAAACTTTATTTTGTAAACAAAATGTGTTGGCAAGTGATATATTTTGTCTTAAACCTAATTTAGCATACTCTTTATTTTGGGTTTTCCCATCCATTTGTTTGTATTTTTTCTAAGGCCTTACTTTAGAACTGTGATTCTCTACTTTTAGTTTTCTTTGTTTGTAATGCGAAAAATAAATAATTCGAAAAACTTGAAGACATTGAATTACATATAAATATATCCTGTAATGTACTGGAAAAAGTGTCTAACAATACATTTTGTTCCAATAATTAATACTGTACAGGCGTTAAAATAATGATGTGCACAAATAGTCTGCCAGTACTTGATTTTCAACTGCCAGATCCAGGTTAACAACTTTAAGGTAAGTTAAGATCAATCAACACTGTTAATGAATATACAGAATTCTTGAAATAAAAACCTTTCGTAATTTGAGATTATAATCGTAATAGTAATAGTCTGGACATGTGGTATCAGAGATCAAACTAAATCAGAGAGGAAAACTACACCTGTCGGCATTACAGAGTTTTCAAGTCACTACTTTGCATTCGATCTTCAAAAAGTTAAATTTCAATGTATTTTCTAAGCTAATGCCATAAATATTTTTCTCAAACTGTGCCGGATGTGACATTTTGAAACAAAGCGTAAAAAGATAACCGGTCATGTGTTTCCCTAATATTATTTTTGTATAAACATGTTATTATAAAATACAGCCTTTGACTTTACAAGAGATATACCTTGCATCCAAGTAAAAATTATTGTGTAGCAGCAAATTTGTGCGATATAGCAAGTCCTGTGCGGTGATTTGGGAATAGAGCCAACATCCTAAATATTTTTTTTAGAATAGTAATCCGTTAGCAATGTTAGTAGTTACCTACTTTGAATGAAATAAATGTAAACATTGTACGTACTTTTTTATAGTCGGGGGTTACTCAATATTGACCTAATCCTAATAATATTATAAATGCGAAATTGCATTTGTTTGTTTGTTTTGTTTTTAGCGTAAACTACTCAACCCATTGTACTGAAATTTTACATGGACATTCTTGCGGTTCCTGGGATGAATATAGGCTTATTCTTATTTTGAAAATCCCTCCGGATTACACTCCATTGGTCTTCAAAGTAGCAAAAAGTCCTATCTTGGTCTCTTAAGTTGTGAGCCTGTTAGCCTGTCATTAATTGAATGAGCCTGTTAAATGAAATCAACTGTTCTGTGTAAACATTGTTAAATTTTGTTTATACTTTACAATGAGTACATTTTCTAATAAGTAACTATAATTTTAACGCCGTTTTGGATTTCATCGATTAGGTAACTACTAATATACCTTAGAAAATATCTTAAAACATAAGAAGGTCAGAATTTGACTCCGAAAACTCCCTTTCAAGCAGTCGACAAGAACTATGGAATATGAGATTTTTATGGACTGTACCAATTCCAGCTCTAAATGTTCTGAGACATTTAACACTTTTAATATAAATTAAAAGACTGATATAAAACCCATCTTAGTTCTCATTTGACAGAAGTAGGCTTCTCTGATTTGTTTTATTTGTTTTCTTGATCGGAAAACAAGACAAAATCAAGTATTAAACTAATCATACTAAGAACGGAGTAAATTGCAATGACCATAATGATAAAATTTTAACGTATTTTCATGATCGTGGTACCAAGGCAAACTCAAAAATTGGTGTCGGAAATATAATTCACTCGAACCAACAGTGGTCATGAACGTGCACCGAGAACTAAATTGAAAAGCAGTGGGTAACTGCTAGCAGTGCAGATATAAGAGGCAATGTGTAACTTTTATTATACAATTAAAGACTGTTATGAAACTTATCTAAGTTGTCTTTTGACAAAAGTAGGTTTCTCAGAGCTGTGTATACTCGTATATGTGTATATATATTTTTCAGCTTTGGAAGAAATAATATTAAGACCGGAATAAATTAAAATTACCATAAATACACATTTTTTAACATATTTTCTTGGTAGTGGGAAGAAGGCAAATATAACTGTTAGTTTATTATATATGTGTAATAAGTTTCTGCAATATAGTTATAAAGCCTGCTTCTATTGTTTACTTCTGTATAGCGCGTAACTAAACGTTTTATGTGACAATAGATTTTACCACTGGATGATGTATATTCTTAGACTGTACCTCCGGTATGAGATACCGAAGAAAGGGTGTTAACGCAATAACACCCCTATGGGCTTCGATTGACAGGAGTATTGATAGTGTAGGTGTAACTCGATAAAATCTAGGTAGATCTGTTTTGTCAACGAAACGACAGCGACTTACTTACCTCATTTTGTCCGAGGCGTCTCTCAATGAAAGTTCAGCAGTCACTATCACTATCTGTCAGCTGGTATGGTGGTGGCAATGGCCTCGCAACGCTACCATGTACCAGTGTAACAAGAATCTGCCTCGAGTTCACATGTGACATCAACGTTGCCACCTTTGTTTATTTGTTGTGTCGTCGCCTTTATTTAATTACAGTGAGTCATCATTTTATCGTATTTTAAGAACAAAACTGTTAGGTTCTTATTGAATTCTAATTTTAAAAATACGGTTTAGGCAAATCATAACGTCTCCTTATGTTAATCATTAATGCATGCATAGGTTATAAAAATGCCAATATGAATTACTCATGTAGTATGGTGGATACAAAACAATGCATACTCAAAATTACCAATGGAATGAATTTAATAATTTAAATTTACTTAAATTATGCACTAATATCTTAGTCAAATGTGTTATATTTCTAGAAATGATCATTTAAAAGCACAAAATCGAGTCGCAATACAGTAGTGTAAGTAAGGCTGGGGCACACTGGAGGAGCATTCTGTCTGAGACAAGCGTCGCGAGTCATTTTGTTGGAAGCATTTTGACAGTTTGTTCCTCCAGTGTGCGGTACCTCCGGACAAGCACCATTTTGACTCGAGAGTTAAATTAAAAATTAGTTGGTGCGCTACACTTTGGCGTAGCAACACGTACAACATGAGTGCTGAAGAAGTAAATGTTCTTTGTTTGAAGGTTATTTTTGACGATGGAAGGATTGTGAAGGAAACAGGATTTTTCCTAGTTTGTAATTATGTATTAGGTTAGTTCTTTACCTGAAGAAGAGATCAGATTGCAGATCTCGAAACGTAGTGTTACTGATTTATTGTTTCACTGAACGATGGCAAATGTCCAGAAAAATCCTGTTTCCTTCAAGTAAATGTTGCATTGTGCTTATGGGAGTTTGTAAAAATGTTGGATATGCCTCCGGAAAGGAAGTATTGGGTTCACCCAATTAATGAAAAGAGGGATGTGAAATCTCTTATATCAGAACTAAAGAGTTTTCCAGAAAAGTTTTACAACTATTGCAGAATGAGTGTAAAGAGTTTTGAGGAACTGTTGGACATAGTTCAAGACCACATTACGAAGAAGGATACGAACTGTCGTAAAAGTATAACAGCGGAGGAAAGACTTTTCATTACTTTAACGTACAGTACAATACAACATTTTTATTGCTTATACAAAAAATTGGATTGCAATGCTACAGACACAAAAGATTTGGAAATACTAACCTAACAATAGTAATTGAATAGCCTAATGTATCCTCTGGAATATGTTTTACGTAATAATAAAACATACCTACATATGTAGCCTATAAATATTGAATTAAATTGTGATATTATTTCCCAATTATTATTATTGATACATAAACTCATCCACACTATAAAAAGCATTTACCAACAAAAACTCTTTTAATTTCGATTTGAATTGTTTCACATGACATGTGTTTTGTAATTCATTAGGTAATTTACTGTACAAACAAATGCCTGCATGTTCAGGAAGATTTTTTAAACAAATTTAACCGGTGTTGAAGAGGACGGTATTTAGATTTGTTTCTTGTATTGTAATTGTGAGTATCATTACCCATAATCAACACACATCTGAACAGGCAACATTTTATCGTTTCTAAAATATATATACAAGGTAGGGACATTAATTCTAACTCCTTAAAAGCATTAATGTAATGTTTCTATTAATATTAATGTATACATGTGCAGTAGATATAAAAGAAATGTCATACTGAAATTCTTAAAAGTTTTTATTGAAAGAAAAATACAGTATCAGGTAATAACATTTGGTTTAAAATATCGCATTAGAGGCAATACGGTACAAGACAATTCAGTTAGCTCATTGCAATTGCTGAGTTTGATAATTAACAATGTCCATTGCCGTCTGCAAAGGCGCTAAATGCAGATTAGATCCATGATTTTGTACAGACTTCAAAAAACCACTTATACTTGAGTTTTGTTGAAAATGAGAATACAACTGTAATTTATTTTTAGCAACCGCTTCAAAAATCTTACCCATCGTATTTATAAGAGAGACAGGTCTATACGAAGATACTTCATACCCATCACCAGCCTTAAAAATAGGCACAACACACGCAATCTTAAATTTATCAGGAAATATTCCTTGCTCAAGCGACTTATTAAAGATATTACTCATTATAGGAGCAAATATGTTTAAATTTATCTTTATTGTAATTATACTCATACCATCAGTTCCGCAACTACGCTTGTCCTGCAAATTACAAATCACTTTAAGAATTTCATAATAATTTATCTTTATTTCATTCAAAAACACTTCATATTCTTGATTGTCCTCGAAAAACAAATCACTTCCAAATGATTCAGTTCTTAATTTAGCTACCAAACTACCAAAATAATTATTGAATTCATTCGCCACCACATACTCATTACCTTCCACCAAACATTCTTTACCATTCATCCTAATGCTACTCAATGACGATTTTTTATTCTTTACAATTTTCTTTATAACCCCCCAGTATTTTTTTGAATCCCCATTACAACTGTCTTATCAAATGAGAATAAAAGGTCCTTTTTGCATATTTTAGTTCTCTATTTACCCTTCCAGATAAGCGTTTGTATTGCATTTTAATATTCAAATCATTTCTGTGTGAAGCAAAACACAGATCATGCGCATGCGCGGACTCTATTGCCTGCGACGGCTGTCGCGAGGCATACAATTTCCACTAGCAGTCTGACACTGTTTCGAGTGACTCGCGACGTCACGAGGCGCCTCGCGTCATGCGCTCCCTAGCTGTGCGCCGGCCCATTGAAACGCAAGTAGAAGTAGGTGTCCGACAAATTTGTGGAGTCAAAATGACTCGCGACGCTTGTCTCAGACAGAATGCTCCTCCAGTGTGCGCCCAGCCTAATTCGTACAAGAGCGGTTAGTACCCGTTACAAGCTCAGCAACACCAGGTGATTCAAAACCGCTATTGGTGCTCATTCTATTAATCAGACTTTGTGCATTGATAAACTTTTAATTCTTTTAGCGATAGAGGACAACAAAGTTGGCATAAATGGTTGCTTTCGTTACTGCGACGAAACTAATTAATGAAACATTACGAACTTTGGTGTATAGGACATATTTATGTATACAACTAGATTTATTCAAATCCCCTTCCTACTCTCTTCCTTTGAGTGTGACTGGAAATTTTAAAACGAATAATATAATCTGTGAAATTGTTCTATATTGCGCTCAATTATGAATTAACACTATAAAATATTGTAAAGTTCAGCAAAAGAGTTTTGTGTAAACTTTTAGAGGAAGGGGATTTTAGAAGCCGATTGACATAACTCAATGAGCTGTTAGGTCGGTGAAACTCCCTAATAATAAAATAGTTTAAACATTTGACTTATTTTTAAATATTTTGACTAAGATAAAAACGCCTAATAAAAACTAGGTATCATCTTTCTAATTAAAAGAATTTCTTAATTTTCTGTCATGATTTTAGGCAGCTAAAACAATTATTTTATATAAATAATTAGACTCAAACGATAGCTATTAGATTCTAAATGTTCCTGTTGTAGATTTGGAAAATACCCGACTATGTTAGTCATCAGAAACTGTGTTAAACAGGGGACGCCACTGTGTTAAACTGTGTTTGGTTAAAGGGACGCCAGACTGGAGAATTCGTGTTCGCTCACAACAAACATCATGGCTCGGAGAACGACTCGCTATGGACCGATAGTTCCCGTTTCTTCTTTCAATATAGAGTTAGTAACAATAGAGTTCTACACATATGTGATGACTTTGAGTCATCTGTGGAGTGTTTGTGTTCGCTTACAACAAACATCATGGCCCGGAGAACGACTCGTTATGGACCGATATTTCCCGTTTCTTATTTCAATATAGAGTTAGTAGAAGTAGAGTCCTAAACATATGTAATGAGTTTGAGTCATCGTGGGAGTGTTCGTGTTCGCTCACGACAAACATCACGGCCCGGAGAACGACTCGCTATGAACCGATATTTCCCATTTTCTATTTCAGTATAGAGTTAATAGAAGTGGAGTCCTATACATATGTAATGACTTTGACTTGTGATTACCATTTTTGATGTGTGTGTGACATAGGATCAGTCGAGATAAAATGTCACACTAAATTTGAACAGACATCCAGACTCCCTATAGACAGAGGATTCACATTTTCGATATTTACATAGGGTCAGTCGAGGTACAATGCCACAATAAATGAACAGACGTCAAGACTCCCTAAAGACAGAGGATTACCATTTTCAATATTTACATAGGGTCAGTCGAGGTACAATGCCACAATAAATAAAAAGACCTCAAGGCTCCCTATAGACAGAGGATTAACATTTTCGATATTTACATAGGATCAGTCGAGATACAATGTCACGCTAAATTTGAACAGACATCGAGACTCCTCATAGACAGAGGATTGATTACCATTTCCAAAACTGATGCACAGAGATTAGAGGTCACACTAAAATTAAACCCTCTAGGTTCATTCGTTCGATAGTGTTATCCGTAGTTTATCCATAGAGTAGTAGATTGGCTCATATACATCATGCATAAAACAAAATAAAAGAAACCAGGACATTAGTGATATTGGTGTTATTGTAATTTATTGATCTATCTATATATATGTTATGGTCATTCCTATGCTTATATCTACTATTTATTGGTAGTTTCTTTTCAATAAAAAATGTTTTTTAATGTGCTTAAAAACTTCATTTTTGGTTTGTTAGGTTCTCCAAAGCTTGTTTTATATAATAAATTATACTGTTAAAACCAAAATAAATTTTAACATTAGAAATACGCGAATACTTTTTATAATATGAGTTTGACACTATAGCTTAATTTTCCGCGATATCTTTGTCGGCTCAGTGCAGTTGTAAAAATGCCTTCTTGATTTTGTACTTTTGCAGTTTTAATACTTGTCAATACCATTAACTATACATTTTATTCGTACGTGTTTACATGTTATTAATAGTACAATTAAAATAATTATATTAAAATTGTATTCAATTCAAAGCATCCGTCATGTTTAATAAAAACCACAAACAAGCCTGGAATGATTGGTATCTATGAAAAGTGTCAAAACACTTTGTTAGATTTTACATGCAAACTATATGCCTGTATAGGTTAAAGTTTTCCAGTGTTAACAGATAACAACGAGTGTTATAACATGAATGGTTGTCCATTTATACGAGCACTTTTTTGTAAGATAACTGAAGGGTTAAGGTTCATCAAATGACATAACCGGCCAAAAACTTGAGGTCAAATGAAACGTCAGTAGTAATTAACTGGGGTATTCACATCAACAGTTAGATAATTGATTGGCCTCGGTTCAACTATAGATTTCTCCTTCAATGTATATCACATATTATGTAATTGTAATTGTTTCAAACGAGACTACTGTAAATGTGTCATCCATATAACTACATAAAAATGTAATCATATTCTCATTTATTACTGTAATTTTTTATATAACAATACTAACTACTTTTTGTGTTGTTAGTGTAATGTCAATTAATAAATTTCGCAATGCACACGACGTGTAATGAAGTTTAAGGTGGAATTTGTCAATTGGTAATTTGTTACATTAAATTACGTTAGATTTTAAAGGGTGGTGTCAAATAGTAAATCTTGAATTCTATACATGTAATGAACTGCAACGTGGAGTTTGTTGGTTGATAAATCACATAATGATATCATAATATATTACATCATATTAATGATATTAGATTTGATTTGAAAAGGAGGCATAAGGACTCTTGGTTCCTAGTGCGTCAACCTAAGCTTATTGCACACCGTAGGTGCTGTTAACAAGTCAAGCCTAATCCTGTACCATCAAAGAAATCTAAGAGCTTCTTCCCGATACTGGCATCACATTTATCACCTGTCTGAGATCAGGTCTTTTCCAAACCTCACAATTCTCACAATCCATGATGATGTGTTTAGTAGTCTTTTCGGTTTTGCTGCAAGATGTACACTTGAGTCTTCAATGGTGAGTCCTAAAGGGTGCAAATGTTTCCTGAAAGATCGTCTCCTGTAATGAAATAAATTACGAGTTTCAAAGGTCTCTACTGATATTTTTAATCGGTACGTGATCAGGATATCGGTGTCTTTAATGGGCTTCTTACCAAATGTTTGTAGAAAAACTGTGCCAACAATGATCATATTTGTCTTTGAACCGTTTCTCAGTGACTGAAAGTAGATTATTTACATACTGTATGCCACAAGCAGGTTCAGGCCAAAGAAACTGCTTTTATGAGCCAAATAATAACTTGATTCTACTAAAATGTTTGACAACGCAATTCTTTATACTTTACTTAACTGAAAAGTATAATCGACTTACAATCATTATCTCTATTCTGATTATTAAAAAATCGATATAAACCATTTATCGGTTTTAAATATGTAATTTGTAGTAGCATTCCTCTGCTCTTTTTCCTATTTTTTTTTAAATTTTGATGGAATATAATCATAAAGCTAAGTTTAAATTAAGGGGCTTCCGTACAGGTTGTGACAGTGGTTATTTTTACCACAGTAAAATAGACTGATGCTGTAAACCTTCCAACAATTTGACACATTTGTCTCCTTTGAGAAACTTTTAGCCCAAGCTTCACATGTATTACAGCCCCATTAGACTTTGAAGTACTGGTACAACAAAGTTCTTACTATAACTCTACAGTGTTAATTTACAATACATAACAATGCGGTTATAGTATAATTTAAAGACAGACTGTAGAGAGATTGTTACTATTGTAATGTGATAACTACGTCTCCGATGTAGGGCTGTGTGCAACCACCGGATAGGAAATTCAACTCCGAGGCTGTGGACAGTGGTTATTGTCACCGCGCGAGACATACAGTACAATAGGAAAGTTGGAAATGGTGTACGCCTAGCTAGCCAACAACGTGCACCTTTGCATCATCATTCGTGTTTGCCAAAGTCTTTGTCACCAGTGGGGTCATTAGCTGTTATGTCAATCCCACGGTACATTCGTCCTTTATTACCAAACTTTGGAAAGGATATAAATTATGTTTCTATGACAAAGACAATATTTAATTACTAAAAATGATAGGAGAGGACCCTGTCCTCCTATCATTGAATGGTAGGGGTACCCAAAACACACACTCATTTCAGTTTACCTTATTTCCTCACGTGTGTGTTTGAACTGTCTACTTGACCCGACACTGCTTCCACCAATCGGATTGACTGTTTTGTTCCATCTAGGAAAATCCATAATACTGTCATGAACATTGGCAATTCTCTCCTCTAAGCAGTGGAAATATTATAATGCACAACATTACCTCTGAGCTTTTTGATAGTCAGATTTCTTGCAAAGGTAGTAAATGTGTAGAGCGAGAAATTATTAGCATTAACGGCACTACTGGGACAGAGTAGGCCAAAACCATTGACTGCGTCCAAGTAATGATATCCCAGCACGTATAAATAATTTGAACTACGTCATTAAAATTTTATGAGATTCTTAAAAACTTGATTCAGTGTTGAGTACCTAAAGTTCTATGCTCATTTCCAGATCTTATGGGATCATTGAACAATGTGGACAGCACTGCTCTTGTATCTTAGACCAGGCACCATCGTATAAAGCCCCAGCCACGTTTTGTCATATAACGCCACTTTTGTACTTATCACGTAGTATCATATACGTACAGTATCGTGGTAACCGGTACGTTGCTGGGCATATCTTCTCTTCTTATCGTATTTAAGAAGTTAACCATTACGATATTGCTCTGAAATCCTTGGACTGAGCCAAAGAAAGTTATGACCACCAATTTTGTTCGGATACTGACATCAGAACCGTCAAACAAGGTTTTAGTGACTCCTCCGTCAGGTACACAATAAATAGTTCTTATTTATCGTTACAAATAACCCAACATTCCGAGTCCGAGGAAGCGCAACATATAAGCATCATATTATGAATGGTAAGAAACAAAAGATGGAACACCTGGGTCACCACTTTCCATTAAAGTATATCAAAATTTAAAGGCAGATACTTGAACAGTAGCAGCCGCAGACGAACTAAAGAACGAACAGTCGATCTCAACTTTCCTAGAGCTACTTTACAGAGCACAAAGGTGTGATAACCAATATTTTGTTACATCTTCAGATATTGTGTGCATAATAAATACTTTAAAAATTCGATACATATTTTCATTATTTATACACAAAGAAAGAATATTTAGACAATATAAATTTAGACAAGATATATTGCGATGTATAGTGTTGCTTGCGTTTTACGTTAAGGTTGAATCTGCCTGTACCAGATAGCTTGGATTTGATATTCATAATTGTAAGCAGTTTACCAAGGTAAGACGTTCCATTATTTATACACAAAGAATGAATATTTAGACAATATACATTTAGACAAGATATAATGCGATGTATAGTGTAACTTGTGTTTTACGTCAAGGTTGAATCTGCCTATCATTGTAGGCAGTTTACCAAGGTAAGACGTTCCATTATTTATACACAAAGAATGAATATTTAGACAATATAAATTCAGGCAAGATGTAATGCGATGTATAGTGTTGCTTGTGTTGACGCCAAGGTTGAAACTGAATGTAGCTTGGATTTTATATTCATCGTTGTAAGTAGTTTACCAAGGTAAGACGTTCCATTATTTATACACAAAGAATGAATATTTAGACAATATAAATTTAGGCAAGATGTAATGCGATGTATAGTGTTGCTTGTGTTGACGCCAAGGTTGAAACTGAATGTAGCTTGGATTTTATATTCATCGTTGTAAGTAGTTTACCAAGGTAAGACGTCCCATTATTTATACACAAAGAATGAATATTTAGACAATATAAATTCAGGCAAGATGTAATGCGATGTATAGTGTTGCTTGTGTTGACACCAAGGTTGAAACTGAATGTAGCTTGGATTTTATATTCATCATTGTAAGCAGTTTACCAAGGTAAGACGTTCCATTATTTATACACAAAGAATGAATATTTAGACAATATACATTCAGGCAAGATGTAATGCGATGTATAGTGTAGCTTGTGTTGACACCAAGGTTGAAACTGAACGTACCAGATAGCTTGGATTTTATATTCATCATTGTAAGTAGTTTACCAAGGTAAGACGTTCCATTATTTATACACAAAGAATGAATATTTAGACAATATACATTCAGGCAAGATGTAATGCGATGTATAGTGTAGCTTGTGATGACGCCAGGGTTGAAACTGAATGTACCAGATAGCTTGGATTTTATATTCATCGTTGTAAGTAGTTTACCAAGGTAAGACGTTCCATTATTTATACACAAAGAATGAATATTTAGACAATATACATTCAGGCAAGATGTAATGCGATGTATAGTGTAGCTTGTGATGACGCCAGGGTTGAAACTGAATGTACCAGATAGCTTGGATTTTATATTCATCGTTGTAAGTAGTTTACCAAGGTAAGACGTTCCATTATTTATACACAAAGAATGAATATTTAGACAATATACATTCAGGCAAGATGTAATGCGATGTATAGTGTAGCTTGTGATGACGCCAGGGTTGAAACTGAATGTACCAGATAGCTTGGATTTTGTATTCATCATTGTAAGCATTTTACCAAGGTAAGACGTAATAACATGTTTATGTTTCGACAATCTGTGCAATTGTGCTAGCTTTAACTTGTTACGTTCAGACCAATAAATTGTTTCTAAACTTAGAACACTACCAATATTATAACCTTTCGCGACGTTATCTATCTATTTATTAACAGCGTTATTCTACTGAGGTAAATGTACTTCTATAATCGATTATAAAGGGTGTTTATATAAAATCAGCACTTAAATGGCAAATATAATATTTGATCTTTACTATTTAACTTTTTACATAATATAGAACGACCTAAATTTAAATTTCAGTTGAAATCAACATTGTAACTTCATGTTATGGATCTCAGAAAGAAATGTGATTATCCATTACGACCCCCATCCTCATGCTGCTAGACTGACGCAAGAAATAGTGAATGATGGTTTTGGGAGGCACTGCCTCATTCTTCTATAGCCCTGAGTTTGCACCATCTGATTTTAATTTGTTTTGCGCAATTTAAAAACTGCCGAGTATGTCTAAAATGAGTGGAAAATTAGCTGTTTCAAACACAACGGCTGTTTTGTACTAGGTAAATAACTAGTATTTCGTTGTGACACTTACATAAATAGATGTTGGAAGCGGTTATATAGAAACATAAAAAAGGTTTTAATTTGCAAATGTCGCATACTTTTCTTTGTACGACGTTATTTATGTAATAGTAAAATACATAGTAATAATCAAATATATCATTGAAATAATAGAGATAGACAGAGAAGAGAGTTAGTGAAAAAAGGTACGAAAGTATGAGTAAACTATTTTTTGTGGTTAAAATATTTACATCTAAAGTATGATTATTTTACATAATGGAGGTACCATACATATCACAACAAATATTTATGTTCACGATCTTGATTATTTCTCTAATTTGACTTCCGATGAAAAAGCTGAGGAAGATTATTTTGCTTCCACAATAAACTAGAAACAGTATGCACAGTAGTAAACAATAGTGACCAATAGTTCGGATACAAATTACTTAATGTTGAATGCAAACCAGGGGTTCGGACATTTGCCATAGTTCTCCATCGCTAAGAAAACCCATGCAACATTCAGGCGTTTGTTTGACGTGTAACTGTTCTCTGCTGGTAATTTTCTTGACGTTGGCAATTTTGTTTTACATGTATTAATTCTTGTTAGCCTAACCCTACGTATTGAGCTTTTAACACCTGAAGAAGAGGGCAGATTGCATTCCTCGAAATGTAGTGTTGTACCATTTTCCCCTTCAAATCAATCTTTGTAAATAACAATTTAAACACTTAATATTTTAAGAGAATTAGTAAATTATTTCCCTTCCTAATAGAATCATATTTGAAGAAGAAGCGTACTAAAGTGATAAAAATGAACATAACTCTCATTTAAGGATACTGGTCATAAACGCAGCTTGAGAGCCATAACAGCTGCTGTTTGTGTTCGTCGGTACAATCCAAGGTCTCTGGGCTGTAACAAGTCCGGAGTTCGTTTTTTATTACCTATCCTCCTTGACGGTATACCACTTCCTTTCTACCAGGTGAATGAGATAAAGTGCTAATCAAACATCATATATTTGTAAATATTATGATACTAATGGGAGTTTATCAGAGATGATCAGTGACTTACGTACGTTTAGGAATAAGAAATAAAAGAAAGCATAGTAGTATTTTTGGTGGCACAAATCAGGCAAGGGAATTTGGAAGAATTTTCAGAGAGAATTATTAAAGTTGTAATGGAAAATAATAAGTTTTGGTGCGTTCGAGAAATAAATATCAACGGTTCGTATATGCATAGAGTTAAAGTACTTTCATGACTCCAGGAAATATATATGTTGACCTTTATAGCGCTAAATAAGTACTATATAGTGACTCTAGAGGTTCGGTGTACCCCAGGTAGTCCGCTTACATAGGGTTAAACATTTTTTAATACAATTTACTTTAACGATTACACTACGTTAAATATTTGCAAAGTTTGTACAAAGCAGTTCAAACGTGTTCTCCTGAACGAAATAGTCTTAGCCTTATACGAGTAGTTTTTGAAACTAAATTTAAATAATCTAATGCAACGTAAAAAGCAAAATAGTGCCTTGACGGTATCTGAAATTTTAAATATATACACCACCTGATTATTTCATCTTGTGATAACAAAGGGAGTACCCGGTAGTATTATGCCGTATGATACTGTATACGACGCTGTGGCACATGGCGGTACGTTTACTCTATCCTGGGTTGACCACGAGGTTCAAGAGTTGTTCGACACTCATGTAGGGCACTGTCAATCTTATATGAGGCGATGACCTTTAGAGGCGTATTGTATTGTCTCTGGATATGCGTATTGTATGAGTAGCGTACGAAGAACCTAGCTCTTTGGCTGGACGTGTGATTTATGAGTGGACAATTAAAGGACAGCCTGTTGTTGGGGACGTGAATGCTAGCCTAAGGAGGGAACATTTAAGTGTGTTTTGGCGGACCTAACCGAGTGCTTAGGATGTGCTTAAGGTGGCTAGTGAAGGGACAGCTCGTGGCTGAGGGTTGATACGTGGTAACTAGGACTCCTTGAATGTGGACAGAAAGAAGGATGAAACATTGGTTTGTAAGAAGCTGAAGTCTGAGTAAGTGATGAAAATGTAAGAAGAAAGAACGGGAAAGTGGGTGAAGAGGAAGACAGTTAATTCGAATGAAGGAACAGAATAAGAATTAACAGAAGATTCCTGGTAATCCATAGCTTATTAGGGAGTTGGTGAAGGAGGACACATGCTCCTAAAATGGGGTGCCAGGCAAGAAGCCAGAACAAAAATTGAGGGGGGGGGATCCAGACAACTAATATTTTCCCGTAGTAGACATAGAGTAAGGCCCCATTTTGTTTTACAAAGTTCTTGACCCATTTCTTAGTTGTGAACGATCTTACAGCAGTACATGTCTGCAATACTGAATTATTTTAAAATTATTGAAAGTTTGGGGGGGGGGGGTCCGAACCCCTTAGACACCTCGCTGGGCTACGTCTTGGTGTCAGGGTTGCAGAAGAAAGTCGATATTGGAAAGAGGTTAGAACAGCTTTGGACCGATATTACTTTCAAATTATGACTCAAGGTAATGACTAATGATGCCGGTGAGCTTATAATAAAACAGCAAAGGAAAAAATGTTTCTTATTTTACCAGGTAAATTTAGGACTAAGAAGATCTCTATAATATTTATAAGGCAGAGACTCCCTTGCTCTCTCTATAGTCACAGGTGGCAGTGAGACCTTGGGGGTAAATCCCAAACACTGTCAAAGAGGTGAAGACCTGATGTTATTTGGCCTATTTTAATTTTATGAATTTCTTTAACGTCATTAGATAACCAAAGTTTGGTTACTATTGGTTGATTAGATTAAAAACGTAACTTTGTAAATAAAAACACATAGAGACGGATGGATAATAAACTAAAAGAGATAGACCATTACATTTATGTTTTCCATAGATCCATAGAGCAATATCCTAAAGTTTATAGAGAGAGTTCTGAATCACACTGTACATGAATGATGTAATACAAGCTATAACAGTTTTAATTGGGGTAAAGTAATAACAACAAAATTAAGTAATAGAAATTGATTTTGTTTTGAGGAGCGATAGGTCACATCGAATATTACTTGCTTGTCAAATATTTATATTGCATAAGTGATTGTAGGATATTTATGAAATTAAATATAACTGAAATGTGTAATAAGCATACGTCAACTGAAAATAAACTTAAAGTAAAAATAATCATTTAGATAACAAGGGATTTTATAGACTTGACTTAATGGTAAATTAATAATTAGTGAATTGTTTGTTGTAACCCATCTATCAAATAGATTGTTCACGCAAAGCTGGAGGATCCTTTATGCTATTGTGGTATACCATTAATTTCATTGTATCTAATAGTTTTGTATCTCTTCTTCGCTTGGAAAGTAAGACACTGAAACCAACTACAGAGAACACATAATTATATTTGGGTACTTTGGGATTATACCGACCACACCCAGACATGAATCGTTATTTCACATTTCGTTTCTACTGATTACTAGATTAGCGTAGAACAATATTTCGTCAATATAAAACAGGAATTGTCTTATCGCAAACCCCTCCCCATCCTCAGACAGAGGTCAAAGTCGAGCGTCTAGTAGATAACGTGATTGCAGTCTCGCCGCCCGTTCAGCTGGTGCATCGCTTTGTTGTACTTCCGTGTTTTACCTCTACATTTCTCCAAACACAAAAATTCAACAAAAACAATCATTTACCAAACTAAACTCTTTATTAAAAAAACACTAAAAACTTGTTTTTATTCTTGATCACATTCCGCCACCCAAAATGCGAGTGCCTCCGGCCATCAGCGCGGGGCAGCACCTTCGGTGCTGCCCCGCGCTGATGTCGACGAAAGAAAAACATCCCTCGAGATAGTACCTATCAGTAAAATATCAAATTCTAGAGGGGCTAATCAGAAATATAAATTGAATTGTAATGGAAAGGCAATTATGTACCGTGCAAATCACGTGATGCCGCGCGGCCTGCCGTAATCAGGATTCTCGAGAAAGATAAGATAACAGCGACAACAATACCGATCACAATACCTGGAAATGCTTGTAAGTTTGTAATTTTGTAATTGAAGAGTTGTTTTTTCGTTCTATCATGTTTGTTTCTATAAATTTCTATTTTTGTGTTCTTCATACTAGTGTGGTCGGTATAATCCCAAAGTACCTATATTTGAAATAATCGCAAATCTTAAGATTTATAAAATTACAAAATAAATTAACGATTAGGCAGGCCGACGTAACTTGACGCGTAGGAAACTTGACCGTACTTTGAATTTGTTACTGTAATAGCAAGCATTTTATACTAAACAAACAACTCTCAATCATAACAATACAATCCCTTCTATTTAATAAAAACGAACCTACGCTGTCACCTGTTGTATGTCTAGATATAAACACTAATGCATTTTTAACTCAGCTGTAGACTTGAATGACAAAATTTCACTGTACATTATTCAACGTATGATTTAGTTTCCAATTCATGAGTCAACATGTCAGTTAGCGATGTCTTCGAAATAGTAATCAATAAATCATAATCTCTGAAATGTCTACTACTGTAAGTGTTCACTCATTACTATTCAACTGTTAATATTAAAATTATGTATCTCAAGAAAACGCATTCCACGCAAATTTTGCTCTGTGATGAGTTATGTATTTTAGTGACTGTTGTCGATATTAAAATAATAACTTTTTGGTTGGAAAATATTTTTATTTATATTACAGTCACAGACCTTTAATTTCCTAATGATAGAAAATTAAGGGAAATTTGTTTTTATTACTCTTTGAGTAGTTTACAGGCATATACTGTAGAATATAAGTCAATTTCTTGCTGAGCCAAAATAAAAACTGCTAAAGATAAAATGTGAATCTTTTACAATGAGTATCTGAGTTTAAGCTTCAGGAAAGTTTTTAAGTAAGTAATACTTTTGCGTAATTTTTACGTATTTTAACTTGAGGAAATTACAGGTTTTTAATAAAACCTTTCAGTGATTGTTATTGTATAATCAAAACATTACATTCCATCCTTATTGAACTGAATTTTCAGAGAGTCTGGTTGGTTAGTTAGGAGACAGGGCCTCTCATAAATGACAAATAATCAAAACAACGAACCAGAATAAGATTATTAATCTTATTTATTGAACTGAAACAATGACCATTAGAAAGTGAAGTGATAGGTTGAATCCGTCACCATCCCAGTGACACGACCAGGAGACAATAGTATCAGCAGGGTAAGCAGCAGATGGTATCATTGTTTACAGTGACTCCTCGATGATTAGAAGGAGAAGTGATAGGTTGAATCCGTCACCATCCCAGTGATACGACCAAGTAACAATAATATCAGCAGGGTACGCCGCAGCTGGTATCATTGTTTCAAGTGACTCCTGGATGATTACAAAGTGAAGTGATAGGTTGAACTCGTCACTATTCCAGTGACACGTCCAGGAGACGATAGTATCAGCAGGGTACGCCGCAGCTGGTATCATTGTTTACAGTGACTCCTCGATGATTAGAAGGTGAAGTGATAGGTTGAACTCGTCACTTTTTCAGTGACATGTCCAGGAGACGATAGTATCAGCAGGGTACGCCGCAGCTGGTATCATTGTTTCCAGTGACTCCTCGATGATTAGAAGGTGAAGTGATAGGTTGAATCCGTCATCATCCCAGTGATACGACCAAGTAACAATAATATCAGCAGGGTACGCCGCAGCTGGTATCATTGTTTCAAGTGACTCCACGATGATTAGAAAGTGAAGTGATAAGTTGAACTCGTCACTATTCCAGTGACACGTCCAGGAGACAATACTATCAGCAGGAGGAGACAATAGTATCAGCAGGGAACGCCGCAACTGGTATCATTGTTTACAGTGACTCCTCGATGATTAGAAAGTGAAGTGATAAGTTGAACTCCACCGTTCATTAGCTCACAATGCCGGTCACGCTCGTATTGCTCAACAATGCCGTAACACCACTGACCGTTGCTCGCCCCATACTCACTAGAGCAATCATATTTCCGGAATATCTTGTTTCAACACCAGGAGACGTATATAGACATAGGTAAGCTTGAACTGTGGTTAAATATGAATGATTACCTATATATTACCAATTGGCGTCTGTAAGTATATAATCTTATTGTCAAACAACACGGTATTTCCGAATAACATACTAGGATAGTGGAAAAAAAGAATTTTGAAGTTGTTAAGCTCATGCATTCTCAAACGGCAAACTAATACCATCATTTATTTACAATGTCCTCTGGTGCATTGAATCCGCAATCCTCAAATTTGAGCTCAAGCTTCCCAGAACAGGTGTGATGGAATGGTAGTTGCTCTTTAAACGTAAACTTGGAGTGCTGAATCCTAACATTTCATAGATCAAGACAAAACTGAATCCTTTTAGGCAATTTCCAAATGACTCAAGCTCAAAAGTTGTATCAATTCAACGACCTTGCACAAAAGCCAGAAAATAATAATTTAAGCTAGTGAATGTCTGTATCAGCACTCAGTTGCAGCGGTTTAGCAACACTAGGGAGGTCATTGCTCTGCACCGTTCCTCTCCTGTTTAAATCAAAACAACATTGCATAAAACAGTAATGTTGACCACATAATAGCACCACACCGTCTACAGTTCCTTTCCCTCTTGTAATCATAGGTCTTACCAAGGTCGACTATATGCTGTTCAGGCATTAGTTTTGAGGAGAAAGTGGACAGACCTTCAAGCCAATTCATGCGCACAGCTTAATATTTTATAATGACATTGTTTATAGTTATATTTTGAATGTTTTCATCCAGCTAGCTCCACTCAATTCCTTGACGAACAGTCCTGCGCATTTTTCATGACTTACCAGACCAGAATAAATACTGTGACATACACGGTTCTATTCGCCAGTAACTCCAAAACTGACTGCCTTTTTAACTCGGTCTATATTTGCTGATGCGGGAGTAATATGAGCTAATTTCTGCATAATGTGTTTTATGTGACACTATTTATTCAAGATGATTTTTCCAGAGCTCATAAGAACCTTAGTATCTATGACCTTTATCGTTTTACACTAATTCCGAATTGGATGAATGTTTTCTTGCACTTGCTTGCTTGCTGAAGCGTGTGTTTAGATTATACTGTCTCTGTTCATGTTCCTCAGAAAAGAAGAAGTAAACTCGTTAAATGCTATGGCTTTTTAGCTTTAATTACTGCCTTTGATTAAAATATCTTCGTAAAAACTGCATTAGCAAGTAACTGCCATTTTGGCTGATCCTTACCACACTTAATCCAAAGGTGTATGGGTTTTGTGTTGTATAGTTCGTGTGCTCTGTGTGTTTCAGATGATACTGTCTCTACTGAACATCCTGCAGTCTGAACTACACATGGTTCCAGCTGCCATCCTGCTGATCCTAATACTTCCCCTCTCCTCAAACCAAAGGGTGCGCTACTATGGCTGCTTCATCGTTTATATCTTCATTGTGTCTGCCGCAGCTCTAGTGCTGCTGCCAATCTTCTTGCTTAGGCCGAAAAATGTCAGAAATTGTGTGTGAGTAGCGTATCCTGTAAGCCTGTCACGGTCACGTGACTTTCTCTCAGCAAATAAGTTACGTATAATTGTATATCTCTCTAGAGTCTAGACTAAAGTCAGAAACTGAATCTTGATTTCCCAGTAGTCAAATATACCTATAATATTTATTATAGGTTATTCGATCTGTCTTAACTTTACTCCTCGTCCTTCAGTGAAGTATTTTTTTAACGTATTTCGGATACCATTTATATCAGATTGGATGGATTGGCGTGAAATTTTGACTGTAACTAGGGAGTAGCACAAGAAACAAACGTGATTTAGTGGCGATGTGTGCTTTTACCCTAGAGGTGGATGTCACCCTTTCTAGGGGTTGGAAATGTTTTATGAAAAATAACTTCATCATTCGAGAGAGGGACAAATTCTAACAATGCGAACAATAAAATTACCCGTAATTCATAGCCGGTTCACTTTATTAATATAGATATCAACAATACATTTACGGAGTTTGGACATATTTAGAAGCTTGTATATGAAAATCTTTAGATTCAGTTTTTAAAGAAGAATTCATTTTTAAAAATCGACTTTGTCAAATATATTTAAAACTATGATAGTTATCAAACATATGAAAGAACACATAATTGTAGGTGTTTCTGAAGAATTTCCGTTTTTATTTTTGCAGCAACAGATTTAGCTCAAAGCTAAGTACGACGACTACTTCTCGTAAGCTTTTCAAATATTAAAAGTAAGTGCAAAAATTATTAATTATAGGACTTATAGCGCGTCACATTCCCTACAAAATGACGCGCGAGCTCATAACTTATAACTCATTTTGGGCGAGTTCATGACTTAAAAATTAATAAAGTTGCTATAAAAAACACTATACTTTTTTGGAAAAGTTTTTTGAGCAGTTAAATTACCATAATCTTTTCGTAAGCACTCGCAAATCTTTTAGCTAGTATCCTAATTACATTTAGGTAGTATCCTAATTAGAATATCCCAATTTATTCGTATATATGTATATATACAGGGTGTCCAAAAAGTCCCGGGTCGGTTAAATATTTTTCAAAAATTTCAAATAGAGCTACAAAACCTTACACAAAGTTACTGAACATAAAAATCTATTTTATCACATATTCAGTGATCCGCTACTTCCTCAGGGGGTCGGCCCGCTAGGAGTTAGAAGAAAATCTTAAATATAAGCATAGGTTGATATGCATATCAAATAAAAGGTCATAGTAGAGTACAGAGCCGCAAACCCGACCTCAAACGGATAACCGAGTCAAAAATGACAGCCGTTCAAAGATGTGTATTTTTTACATTAACCTAAGTTGCAAACTCTAGCCATCTTTGATCGGCTGTAATTTTTGAAGTTATCACAACACCTTAAGTGATAAAAGTTAACTTAATTGAAACGATATATCTGGAAAATATTCAAGGGGAAATATAAATAGTGTACCTATGGTAAACCCGTAATAACGGTAGTGAACATATATAGGGTGTCCCGTAACTCTCTAGACAAGGTATACCAAGTTATTGCTCAGGTCAAGACAAACACATTTCACTATATGAACACCATATTATTCTGATGCTTAGATTCCCATCTGTCTGTCTGTATGTGTTTTATAAAACAATTAGTCTTAAAAACTAATAGGTTCAATTAGGTCAAATTTGTTATTGATAATGAGGCCAATTACGGAAAACACTATCACGAAATTATCTTTAGTATTTTAAAATGGTGGCAATTAACACTTTTAATATTTAAATATCTTATTAACCAGCAGTTTTCCTCAAGAACTATAACAATAACAGTTTTTAGAGGATGTTATCAAAAATCTAATGGCACTAAAGTTATTTAAATCGAATAATAAATAATTAGAAAAATAAATAATTAGTCTTAGAGCAGATTTACTGTGACAAGACATGGTCCAACCTTGAGGTTCTCAGCGAATAGAGAACAATACAAAAACTAAACAAATGGCAGCTCTCAATGTGGGTCATGTCTTGTCACAGTATATCTGCTCTAATTCAATTACATATTAGTAACAGCCTTGTTATCATAAACATTTGCGAAATTTGGTATAATTTAATATATTGGTTTTTGAAATATTAAGTTTAGTTTATAAAAAACACATACAGACAGACAGATGGGAAACTAAGCATCAGAATATGGTGTTCATGTGGTGAAATGTGTTTGTCTTGACGTGAGCAATAACTTGGTATTCCTTTGTACATTGAGTTACGGGACACCCTGAAAAGATATTAATGAACTAAATAAAGTAATACATTACAATATTTTTTATTTTCTTTAAGTTCAGTTTATAAAAAACGTTCTGTCTGTTTTAATACTAGCTAGATTGTAGGTTTCCTTAGTGTTTTTACAAGATTTCACGTTTCTTAATATCCTGTAAGTTATGAGAATAATGTTTGCCTCTAGACTGACCGGATACCTGCTGAGGCACATATCCAAGCTGGTAGGTATCCAGTGGGAACTAAGAAGAAGGGATATTCTGGAGGTGGAGAGAGGAGCTGTTATTGTCGCCAACCATCAATCTATGTTTGACATTTTAGGTTAGTTCTGTACTAACTGAGCATATTATAATATTACCCAATTATGTTCTTGTCTTAAAATAACAGTTTTTGTCTAACAGCAAACTTTACACAAATGTTGTATAACAATGAGCACATTTTAGTTGTAAATAACATTAGTATATTACTATAGTGTAATTTGTTCAACGTCGATGTGTAATAAAATACACTATACACAGTCATGTCTAAGCTAAGAATTGATCACCAATTTGAATACTGCTCAAAAAATAAAGTACCAAAGCTACACATGCTGAATAAACTCAATTCAATGACTGTAAACATGAATTTAAATATTATATAACTGCTTAACGTTAAATACGAGTAAAATAGTAGTAACATTTTTGTAAATTTTAAATATTTTTAATAATTCGCTATAGATATTCGATATTGCATTTTATCATCAACCCGCAATGCCGATTTTGAGATAGTTATTAACTTTTTATTCTCCAATTAATTCTCAGATTAAAACTTTAGTTGTATCCAAATAAATGAATTGTATAGCAGCTAATAACAAAAAAGCACAAGATACCACGTTTTTTACATCCTATATACCTTAATTTTCATCACTTTGTATAGCAATAGATTCCTTTCCAATACAGCTAAAATCTGCACAAGTTTCCCTCGTAGCTAAATCAGCAGATTCCATTCCTCCAAAACATTACTTTTCCTATGTAATCAATTCTCTTCCTACGTAAACATCTCTTTTCCTGTATAAACGTCAGTGTCATTCCGATATTTGTTTTGACAGTTTTATGATCAAACAGCTGATTTTAACACCAGATTGAATGATAAAATAGTTTTAAGTTTCCTTATGGATGGATCATTACTAGGGAATGAAATGTCAGATAATCAAAGTTTCCGTGTGTTATTTTGCATCGTGATGGAAAGAATCGTTCTATACTCGTCTCGAAAGTTCTATTGTGGGGCTCGATAGCATTTTCACTCTCGGTTTCGCCTCATACGTAAATTCATACGTCATTTTAGACACTAGAAGTGATATGTACTACTTCCCTAAGATATATTAAACTGAAAAATGTATATACTGCGGACAGAAGTTGCGCAGCACTCAAGGTTCTCTTTTAAAAACTAATTAAAATTATTTTTCAACAATTATAATTTTGTAAACACATACTTATCATTAAATTCTTTAAACAAAAAAAAAGTTTCAAATTGTAAAAGTTTTTGAAAGTAGGTTAAACTATATAAAACAAAGTTTAGTGTTCAAATGATTATTCCCCAGTAAATTATCATTCGGGATTAATTAACTTGTACTCATTCGGTATATAAATTAAATGAGTATGTTTGGAACACTTTCGTTCCGAATTAAAATCTAAAACCGTTACAAAGCACTTGTTATTTATTTTGAAGTATGTGAGTACGAAATCTAAGTAATTTCTATGAGAGTTGCACTATATATTATACGAACAGTACTCAGGTTGAATAACGTGTATTGAAAAGTCTCGTTTCAGGGATAATAAATTATTTTTAACCGCCTTCGCTTTAACACATCTCTTCAATATATTTAACGGTCCACATTAACTCTATGATAATTATACAACTGCATACTAGTAACTATGTTCAACATGTATTTTTTTGTATTAACAGCACATTGCAAAAGTTTATTATATTCTGATTTCATAATGGTGATTGTGGTTTATTACAATGTCTGATTTTTATTCGTTAAGTTATTTTCAAACTATATATAATTGAAACATTTTTGTTATAGAAATAAAATACTGTAAAATTATTAATACAGTAGAGAAATTACTCAACTTCGAGTACACAATATAGAGTCCAGTCTCTGGTATTAAACGGAAGTTGTGTGGAGTAGTCATTGATATTTTATAAACCAGAAATAAGCTTTGTAAGCTCCTTCAACTCAGAAGCTGCTGTTTCATAACACAACTAGTTTGAGTACAGTATCTAGAGATTTACAGGCGTCGTTATCATTAAAGACGGTTCCGTTCAAAACGACGTTTCATAACAAAGTATAATTAAATCAAAATTCAAGGTCAAAACGCAAAGATTCATAACGCCAAGATTTAGTGTTGTTCGAAGTAAAATAAAATGGATTTACAAACGTCCAGTTTCAAATCTTAAAGGTGTTTTTTATTAATTAAGTTAAACTTCTATATGCAATATTAGACAGGCCACGTGTTGCATTACGGGTTTTGTTTTCTGTCAGTCACTATAGACATAATAAAGTTCTTAGTTCTTGTGTTACATTTAATGAAGAATATACTAAGTTATCCGAGTATAAACGTGACCAATTCAAGTTTATAAATATTCATATTATATATATATATAATATGAATATTTAGAAAATCTTTAGTAGTCTATACATTTTATAAATTTTCAACTGATGGTAAAATTTGTACAATAGCAATATTTGTACCTTTTTGTAACAGTTTAATTCAAAATATTATATATCGCTTTATATTTATAAGTATAAAAAAATGTCTTTGATAGACATGCAACGATGCGTAGTTTGCAAGTAGGCTACGTCTTTTCGAATTTTAGACAATATACAGTATAGATACCATACTGCCAAAATAACGAAATAATACTGAAATTTAAAACGATAGTATGAAAAATATTATTTTTTTATAAGATTTTGCATATGATTTCACAATATAACACTAATATTCGAGATAATAGTTTTTACTGAAAAATATATATTTTCTGTGGTTTGTGGGCAAAACTGTCAATATAAGGCCTTTAGTTTCTTACCGTACAAATAGAAACTTCACATTAGTGGGATAGGAACCTCCCATTACTGAATTGTTTACAAAGGTTGTGTGGATTGCTGGGACTTAACCATATACTTCCACAACAGGTATGTTTGACTTCTGGGATGTGATGGGTAAGTGCGCTGCAGTGGCCAGGAAAGAAGTGTTCTACGTCTGGCCGTTTGGCCTGGCAGCCTGGGCAGCTGGAGTCGTGTTCATCGACAGGAAACGTGGCCGAGTGGCCAACCATCAGCTGGACGAGGCCTCTAGTCTCATTAAACTACATAAGGTCAGCAAACAGCCCAAATGTAATAAAATATGCGAGTCAAAATTTTATTAAATTTTCTAATAATATCTATCCCAGTAATATTACTCACATCTACATTGCTAAGCCTAACACCACCTACGGAAATAGACTAGAAGCATTATCCACATTCCTGTAATTTGTCTGCAGTTATAGCATACTGATTATGTAGTGGTATTCAACCAAGAATTTGATTTAGTCCATGCATTTATTTATACATTAATTCGTTTATTCATTCGTATAAGTTACGCATCTGTTAAATAAGCGTGTCCTTTCGTGCTATTCTATTTCTTAACAATTGAATAAACATCTGACATGCTTATATTTAAAAAAATGTTTTGCTATGCAAAAGAACACAGATTGCACAAAGAGAGTCTTATACATTGCCACCATCGTCTAACTTATATTATATCAATCTACACATTTAGCTTAATGCAATTAAAACAGTTCCTTCTATGTCCATACTATATTTAGCATGCGTATATAAGTTTTATGGGTTCATGGTTTCATGGGTGTCGCTGATTGTTTAACCAGTCAAACACAATAAATAACTACTACCCATCCGAATTCCTCCCAGTAATAATCACAGAGTTAGCTTAAAATGTAAAATTTATGCGAGAGACTAGTATGCAATAAGCTGGTATAAAATAATGTACAATTGCATCCTTGTGATTTTATTAAGGAGTGGACTCTACTAACAAATCATCTCGACTTAGCAGAGAAAATGATTTATTTTTATTTTTTTGAATAAAAATTTGAATTGTAAACGTTAATTTCAATAATATCAGTTGTTTGCCGGAATGAAATGACCAACTAAGATCCTAAACACTGTAACAGTGTAACAAATTAGTTCCACATAAAGCCATCATGAAAACATTGTTACGTTCCAAAAATAATTTCCAGCAGTTTAAAATAGGAACATTACTGTCAAAAAGTGTTATTGTTGGGTTTGTTACCAGACCAAGCTGTGGTTGTTCCCGGAAGGCACCAGGAACAGAAAGGGAGACACATTGTTGCCATTCAAGAGGGGAGCCTTCCGGGTCGCCGTTGCCTGCCAAGTTCCTATCATTCCTGTTGTTTATTCGCCGTATTATTTCATGAACGCAGAAAAGAAATATTTTGGACATGGTAATGTATAATAAGTTTAATAATTGATTGCCTATCAGTGTCCTATTGCTAGTGATTTTTCTAGTAAATCCAAAAATCATTCTACATGGTACAAACAATATCTAGTAAGTTGATAAACTATGTTTGCCTATTGATTCTTTGAGGAATCAGTTAGGTCATTAGATATTTTTAATACGCTGATTTTTTTACCGTAGCGTAGGGTTAAACTGAGGTTCTTAAACCAAGTCAGTGGTTCTATTCCTGGGTAGGGTTATGAAAGTTTCAAATGCGTTTGGGCCATTTCGCTTACAAAAAGTTCAGTATTGTCAATTAAGTATTGCTATTACGTAGATTTCATAAATCATTATAATCGTGATTACCTTAAAATGAAGATATTTTTAATACTCTTGTGGACGAAACAGGATTTTTCCGGAGAACATTTTCCATCGTTCATTGAAACAAATAATAAGTAACACTACGTTTCGAGATCAGCAATCTGATTTCTTCAGGTAAATAACTAACCTAATACATAATTGCAAACTAGGTTAAAATAAAAAAAATCATACCAAAGCATTGTGACACGCCCAATTCAGGAATCACAACCACCATGTTGTGTGTCAACTTCCACAAAAAACTATACACAACACTAATCATTACAACTGAACTACAGAATACATGTCACAATACGTCTGCATTAGTCTACCAAACACCTACGACTGACTAGAGGCCAATAGCAAATGGCAATCGTCACGGCAGAAAGAAACAAGATGGCGGAAATAAAAAGGAAGGGGGCAGGAATGGGCCTTTTTTATTATTATTATTGGTTCATGCTAGATGAACTTCTCAAAACCATATTGTGACAGCGTATTGGTTTATATTTGTATTCGATCCGTTTGATACTTTTGGTTTTCTTTTTAGTTCATTTTTAGAATTGGCAACCAAAGCGGCATAATCTCGACTGATGATTGGTTGGTTGATTTTTTTGTTTCACTGAACGATGGAAAATGTCCGGAAAACCCTGTTTCCTTAACAATCCTTCCATCGTCAAAAATAAACTTCAAACGAAGAACTCTTGTGGACGTTTGTTATTCTTATTCGATTTTTGTGGTAAACGACAATAAACTTTATTATGTCCAATATTCTCATGTACACAAAAGCTACCAAATATTAGTCGTATTTAAAGGCCTAAACATTTTAATGTCAATTTTTTTTATATTCTTAATGTGGAAACAATGGACTTTGCTCTTAGTTGGGCAAGTAGAACAATTATCTACAAAGAACAATGCTATTTACTCATCATTGTTGTAGTTCCTTTTTCCTGAACGTCATAGAAAGTTAAATAAATGAACACAAATAAGATTATGGTTTTCGTACACTTCAAAGTCGTTTAATCATATATTCTATAAGAGTAGTTTAAGAATAGTATATTCTATAAGAGATTACATAATTCCAGAGTCAGAAACGATGGAAATATACACATTTATGCCAATAATGGCGTGATTTATTGTAAAGTTACTGTTTCTGGTTGTTTCAGGCCGAGTAATTGTCCATGTGCTTGATCCCATATCGACGGAAGGGAAAACAGAAAATGACATTGACGCGTTAATGGAAGAGTCTAGGGAGTTGATGGTGAAGCAATACGAGGTATTGAAGCAAGAAGTTCTCACACTTCCCAATCCGGAGAATGGGAAAATACAGTGATCTACACGCTATACGCCGTCAATAACAAAACACAAGAGTGACTGTGCTGAACATAAAAACACAATTTGGTTGTTACTAGGCTGATCCTTGAATTGCCATAAACAGTGGTTGTTAATTTTGTGAACAGTGTAAATGTTACTATTAATATTTTTAATAACATTTGTATATATTAAATTAATGTAGTTTATATGAGTGTAATTAGATTTTGCCCAGATATTTTAAACAGTGTAATGTTAATGCGAATGTACATTTAACATAATTACAACGGCTGCTATCTATAGCAAATGAATTAAAAATAAATTATTAATTTATTATGGTTAATAATTTCCCTTAACTTATCTAATAATGGTTAGATTGACACACGTGATTAGACTTCAAATCTAGTGTCATGTATAGTTGTGAATAGTTTATGAATGTGAGATTTATTTTCTTAATTAAATAAGCAACAAAATACAAGTTGGTTTAAATAAGTTTATTTTATTGTGTATAGTCCAATTAAACGTTATTTATGTAATAGATATACATTTAAATACTCAAGACGTAACTATAATTTGAATATAACTTTTTAAAGGCCAATTCCAAATATTTTTTATGTAATCAATGGATTTTTGTCTACGAAGTAATTTGAATTGGACACTGAATAATGTTGAATACGTAAATATTTCAACTTTTATCGGTTTCACCGGCTTGGTTATCTTACACATAGGTGATAATGACATAGGTTTTCCTTTTACATATTTAGCTAATGGTTGCGTGCAAACCGGAAAAAGCGTTCTCAACCAAAGTTATCTAGTTTTTTTAATTGGCCGAGAGTACAATTATAATGTTAATTTCAAAGTATCAGCTGTTACAAACGAATTAATATTGATTATCATTAATTATTCATTATTTACTATTTTTACTGTTCTTATTATTGTACTTTATCATTAATTTGCGTATTGAAACTGTGTTTTTAAGATAATGATATTATTTATCATAGTCCTTTATCTAACTAACATCATGTGTGTTTTGTAATATTTAACGAAATAGCAACAGAGAAAACAAACAAAGTTGATCACTTTGGAGCGAAATAATTTAGAAATCAAATTCAGCATAACAGTAATTATAGTCTTCTAGTGAAACCAACGCTATTGATTAATTTGAAATTGGTGTTACGAGGTTTATATTGAAATTAACGCCACCCGTGTCAGGTCAGATATGGAGTGCGAAATTGTCAAACCTTGGTATCGCCTTTTAACATTGTCTGTTCACTCTATATTTATTGTTTATTATATGGACTACGTCTACTCAAGACATATGCAGATATTTTAAATTTAATAAATTTAGTTTTACAATAATGAACATAACAACTTCTGAAGTCGTACTCCATGAATAAATCTCAGTGGTACTTTTGCCGGTTATATGTACAAATTATTTAAGCACGAAATGCACTTTCCAACTCGAAAAACTGGTAGTAAAACACTGTCCGTTTGGTCAAAACGGCAATTACCTTGTCAGCTGGTTTGTCCGACAAATAATGAATTGTTTATTGCCACTTTAACGAGCACTACCAAAGACGTCCATTGATAATTTGAATCAAAACACTAAGAATCATCTATTATCTGTATCTGTTTTCTGTTGCCAAGTTGTTTCCTAAAAGTTACATACCATGGCCAGCAACACCTAGAAGTAAAATGCAAGTGCATTTTAACAAAAAACATTATTACATTTGGCGGCTCGAGTGAAGTCCATTGATAACAGTGCGTGATTGCGAAACTTAACAGTTGTTGAATTTTATATATATATATATATATATATAATCTTGTGATTATGTTTGCGGGTCTTGATTAAAGGAGTCACGTGTTTGAATCACGGGGAGATATCAAAAAGTTACAAACACACAGGACATTTGGATTATGAGCGTATCATAAAACAAGGTACGGTAGTAATATACTATTATAATTTAGAAAAAATTCTTGTTTTTAATCGTTACATGTTTTTAATTTTTCTAGATTGGATGATAAAATGTATCTGTTTTCTTAGACTAGCAGCTACCCGCGCTTCGCACGCAACTTCCTGCCAAATAATAAGGGCGTCATCGGCATATCCTGTTAAAAATGTTTTTAAAACAATATTTTACCAAAAGTCTGCTACAAAAAACATTAAGTAAATACTTTTGTGGGTAAATTATTATATGAAATTACAAAATGTTGATAATATTGATGCACAACAGCATCACTTGTTAAATTATGCCGGTTGTTTTGATAAAAACTGGTCACGAAGGTCCAGTTTATGACATCCTTGAAGTCTAGTCTTATTCAGGCCATTGTCTAAGAAATTAACTGCCAGATGGTTAGGGTGATTATTTAATTTACCTACATATTTATTTATTTAGTGGTTTCTAGTCATACTGTTTGAACTATTAATTCTCCATGCAAAGTTTCATTTGAAGTGTACTATGAAACATCTAAATTTTGTCCTAAAACTTTTAACTGACACCTTTGAAAGATTTCTATGTTGGGGTTGCTATCAGTATGCCGTAATTCCACTTATAGGTATAGGTTTTTAAAATTTGCCTGTACAAGAGCAATTTATTTTCCACGGTCAGTTTAGATGTTTTACCAAGAAACCAATTTAACTTACGTGAATTTAGATTTAGTTGTATTTTGGTCCATATGCAATGACACTATTTCAGTCTTCTGTCAAGGTGCAGCCCTAGATATTTAACACTTTGAGCTTCTGAAATTACAACATTATCGAGGCTGATTTGTGGACACATTCTATGACAACGAGAACGTAACATAGGTTGACTTATTTTCATTGACACGTAACTTCCACTTGTTTAACCACAAGGAAATATCATCAAGAACGTTTTGTAGATTTGCAGAAGCAGATGCAGCATCTCTATGGCAAGAAAGTATAGCAGTGTCGTCGGCAAACGTAGCCATCATTGTCTTAATCGATCTTGGATTTTCCGCTGTAAGTAAACGTCCAAGAATGCTTCCTTGAGAAATGTCTGACTCAGTTGGTGCCTTTTACAATACGTAATACTTTTATAAAATTTAATTTGAAAATAACTTTTATTTAAATATGATGATTTAAATCAGAGTGGCATACAATGAGTATGGTAAACGGCGTTTCAATTGTAATAGCAGGCCATGATCCCATACCTTGTTAAAAGCTTGGCTTATGTTTAAAAAAGTTGACGAAAAAATCTCCTGTCTTAATGTGTTTGCTTGATAGTGCAACAAATTGTGAAGATTTGCTCTAAATTGGAATATTACCTTCGAAACTAGATAACTGGTATCAGAAACTAAATAATTAGTACTGACTAAGGAAAAATTCAATCTTTTAAGGAAAACTTCTCGAATAATTTTGAAAGGATTGGCAGCAAACTTATTGGTCTATACGATTACAATTGGAATTTTTCCTTGCGTACAACTAATTTTCATGCCACTTTCCATAATTTCTGAACATATTATAGTCGTAATGTTGCATTAAATATAAAGGTAAACAGAACAACACCTTTTATTTAGTACCAAAATCATGAGTTTTTAGTACATGAGTACATCACTTTTTAGTACCTGCCCTATAATCAAGTGAAACCTAGGAGGATTTTGCGGATATCTATCCCAAATTATCTCGTCTATAACTTCAGCTGGCGTAAAAGATGGAACAGGCAATATCACCTGATGAGGGGAATCTGAAAAGGTATACGCTTTATCCCATGAGCCATTTCCATTTTGCATTGATTAAAAATGTGAGTTAGTGGTCTTTTTAAATAATTGGTAGCTTTCCACTGAGAATAGTCAGTCGCTTTAGTAGCAGCAGGATTTAGTGTATTGAATTTAATTCTTTAAGTTTATAAATTTTTGAGTAAGACTTCTTGTGGCTCGGTTAAACCTTGTTTTGACTTCATGACTTCTATTAAAGGCACCTAAGCTTACGCGTTTCTGCAACAAGTTTCCTTGTAAACCGGATATATTATACATGTTAACATACATATTATATACTATAACATGTATAACCCGGTTGATTGTGAAAAATATAGGTTTTGATCCCCAAGTGGCGTTTTGAACAGTTGTGTTAAAAGCTTCTTCTAAGTCACCAGGGGATTTCAAGGGAATCTTGAGTTTAACATTAGAATTAATTTCTTCCTAAAAGATTGTTCCAGTTGGTATATCTCTTATTTAAAATAGGTATTCTTGGGTTAGTTAGTACCTCAAAAAGTAGAGAATAAATAATTAAATTGATTTGAATGGTGCAAGAAGGAGGACAATATACTGCTGTTAACGTGAGGCCCATTTTGAGTTTCAATAACAATACTGGAAGTCTGCATATATTCCTTCTGCAACTTCGGAAGTTCATAATGTTTAATTCCCTTATTGATCAGACGATGACACTCCAAGTGCTCTTTCGTTCGGATTGGTTTTTAGAACAAGTTGGGAATATTGAAATAACTTTTAGATGTAAAATGTATTTCAGAAATGGGCGAAATATCTATTCTGTGTCGAGTTAGAAATAATTTGTTAATTTGAATGTCTAATCATGCCATTAGCATTACACAAACCAATTTGTAGCATGGAATTCATGAATTGTTTAATTTAGAAATGAGTGTTGTTGATAAGTTTACAAGAGTGCATTCGTGGTGAATGCTGCACGTACACATTTTTAAATTTATCAAGACAATTACGCTTTTTGTTAGCCAAAGTGAACTGACCAGCAGAGTAAATGGATCGACAACCTTAAGTTTTGGTGAGAACAACAATTTCTGTCTTTAAGCATTATTCATAGGAACTCTAATGAGAGGGAGCCCAGAACGAACTCTAGGCAATCCATTCCTCACTAACGAAAATGTTACGAACTGTTACTTTGATGATAACGATCTGGTGTGTGGACAAAACCAACATGATTCCTATAGATAGCCTTGAGCAGCCTCAGTGTTATGTTTGTGTCCAGACATTATGATGTTAATCCCGGCTGCCCTCTGCCAGGACCAAAGCCTAGAGCTAACTAGGAACATTTTAGTTCCAAACTAGAGTATCTCATTTTTCTCAGATCTCGAGCTGGTATAGCCAGTCGGATTAACCGTTAAATCACGACTGTCTTACCTCCTAATCAAAGGACACATTTTAACATTTAACATCTATCTTTAACCCAGAAGTTAACATTTATTTCGGATGTCCCAGCCAGCAAAGTCCAACAATATACGTTACAACATGCCTTGTTGTACAGTACAAACTTGAACTCGCTTACGCGTTCCGGGTTCGAATTAAACATGTAAACAAACAAAAACATGTAACATATGCTATATTTTTTAAGTTTTAGAAAAAACAAAAATTTTAGTGAAATATGATATCAAATATATTTTACCGTTTTATCGAAATCAAAACATAATCAAGTTTTAGTTTAAAACCTGGTAATTTCCACATATTTTTTAATTATGAAATCATTAGTATTTCCAATGCATTAGATAGTTTAATCGTCACCGGTGCATCTTAAAGTAAAAATTATATAGTAACTTCGTTTCTACTATCTGGATTAATCTACTGACCAAGGACTGTATAAAAAATGTAAAAATTAAATTTAATTAAATTAAATTTAAACAAAATATATTTCTATCTTTTTGGTGAACTTCAGTTTTTTGTTCAAATTTGTTTATTCTAAAATTTGTTTGTTGCCGTAGAAGTTGCCTATAAGATCAATGTAAATATTTAAACATGTATTCCTTAAAATTTAATATTTTGTTTCTAAATGTAGAAGAGTTCTTCTTTGGATCAAGAGAAACTTATGTACCAAGTTTCAAGTCTGCAGAAACTTTTTTATCAATTGTTATCGCGCGGAAGAACAGATAAACAGGCAAGTAGATGGACAGACAACGGAAAGATTGTAGAAGGACTGTTAGGTCTTTAATACCTGAACTAAAAACTGATTTCAAAATAGCGAAACAGTTAAGTGGAACAATTGAGATTTCCTTCCAAATATTACACTTTATTCCTTAAAGCAATCAAATGTAAATATTGTTTAAAATCCTAAATTATTTTTTTTAAATGCACGTTTTCGTCAACTGTTACTATAAAATGCGGAATTTTATTTAATGCAATCATATATTCCATCTTTATGAAGAAATGAATTAATCAATACAGTCTACAAGGTATTCCTAATGCTATTTTCATTATAGGTCAAATTTCATAATACTGTTTTTTTACAATCATAATCTTCGTTGCCTTTTTTGTGAGAAAATTATTATTACTGATTACATTAACAGAGTTTTCAATCCGATTAAGCTACATTTTTAACTGTTGACTTAGACTTCTTGATGTTTAGTTTTACCAATAATATGTTTGTCTTGGAGATATTTTTTTGGACAAATCTTATTTCTAAATTTTACATAAACACCAACACCATTCAAGTCACCTGGGTAATTTGAAAAATCGGATAAGGCGTTAAACATATTAAACTAATGATATACAAAAAGAGGAAATTGTATTTTTTATATTATGAGAACATGTTTAAATAGATACTTCTAATATAGTTCTGTATGCAAACGTACATAAGTAACTAGACGCAATCTTTTTAAAACATAATTAACTTTAAGACAATGTTATTTAAATAATATACATCACTTTAACATATAATGTCCCGTTTATTTTGCATTTGCAATTTAAGTTAACAAAAAAATATATATAATTGAGTTGCTTATTTGCCACAGTGCTGGATCAGAAGTTACTTCAACACAACAATCAAGTAGTTTAAAATATGTGTTATATTAAATCAATAATAAAAAAAAAAAAAACATCTACAATAATGAATCTTTCGGCCTTTCCGACTCTTATATTCGAAGTTAATATTTAATGCCACTACATTTTATCCATCCTTCAAAATAAATCCATTATCATGTCTAGAAGAAAAACTCAAGGTCGATTAAACGTATATATAAAACAAAAAGTGAAGAATAGACTCACCCCAGGCAGTGAAGTGGAAAGGCAAAGCAAGAAAGCAAGAACAGCACCTGACACACGACAGTGAAGGCGAGATCTCGGGCGTCAGGCAGATCACCTTGCTGCTGAACTTCCTGTCACAGATAACGAACACAAGGGCGACGATAACATTTTGTAGGCAGATTTATTGCAGATTTATTCATCCCCCAAGTGTTCATTAATATTGTTTCCGTGCTGTGTCGGCTTCAGGTCTACCGACATAGAGCTGCAGTGGCGTCTTGTTATGTTGCCAATTCTTGAACAGATTTATTTATGCTTGATATTCATCTCCCAAGTGTTCATTAATATTGTTTCCGTCCTGTGTCGGCTTCAGGTCTACCGACATAGAGCTGCAGTGCCGTCTTGTTATGTTGCCAATTCTTGAACAGATTTATTGATGTATTCATCCCTGTAGTTTTCAGTAGTATATTTTCCAAAAATGTAATGAAATCTGTTTATTGCAATCACCTCAAGAATGTTTTTTGATCATGACCCACAAATCCTAAAACTGTTATAATCCTAAAACTTGTATAAACCAGCGAGCTTGTAAATAAGATAACTGCCTTAATGTAAAATGCTGTAGTTTCTAGTGTAGACCCTAAACACGTTTGAAAAAAATATTAGATAATTATAATGAAATGTATTCCAGCACATTTTCGATGTCTTTAAGGTTTCGAACTGGCGGCCGTTAAAATTAAAACAGATTTGATGGTGTATTTAAGTGTTTTATATTTTCAGGTAATTTACAAAAGTTTGTCCTTAGATGTTTTTTTATATCTCTTAAGATTTCCCACATAGCAGGCTTGCGAAATTGTTTTTGAGTAGTAAGCATACTGTAATATTGCGGAAACAATGATAAACACTATTATCTAGCCAGCTCTAATTAAACATGGTGCTAAATGCAATGCTTAGACATTGCTTGGATAAGTTCGTTAACTAATCTCACACATTTAGCATTACGAAGACTAAGTTAATTAAAACTACAGACAGGTGTATTTTTCCTACGCGTGTAAGCAAGAATACATATTGACTTCGAAGAAACTCAACTTCAGTAAAAAATATTGTTGTGATGTATCCTCTTAAGATACGTGATACCTTAACTTAAGAGTCCTGTTAGTATCCTGTATTTAAGTGTGTTCAAGTCAGTATCTCCAAATATGCCCGTTTACAAAATAATTTTATTTGTGCTTCCACAAAAAATTGTCATGTCACTGGTAATAAATAAGAACGGTGTTGGATAAAAAAATAAAACTGAACATATTAAAATACGCTAACATCTTGATAGTAAATTTACGTAGTTGTTCAAAAGAAATATTCATTGTGTTTAAAAAAAAAACTTACTTTTATATGTTTGCAGCACATAGGAAACAATCACACATAAAGTTCTAATTTAAGTCTTAGTTTGTCAAGTAACTACTCTTCTAACATTGTAATGTCGCCCATAACTAAACTTTAAAAATTATAAAAATCAATTTTGGCAAATTTATTTTAGTTCGCAATGATAACTTTGAGACAATATCAAATTTCTTTAAAAAGCGGACAGTATACACTTATGTTGTGATAAAATAATTATATTAAATAAAAAAAAAACTTTTGGAAACAAATGTGTTCCCGGATTCTAAACTTGAATATGTTTGAACAGAAATAACATTTTTCTTCAAGTATAATTGTGCTATCCCCCACATTTATAGAATATTGAGTACAAGCAATTAGTTGAAGAACTTATTTCGAGCAATATTCACAACTATGATAATAGATGGGTAGATTAGTGTAAACACTAAATATTTCACCACAATTGAGATATTAGTTCAATTGGTCGTTTCTCATCTAAAAATTAAATGGATAGAAGCCCCCATCCTTCAGTTTAGAGCTAAACTCTTGTCTGGCTAATATTTATTTTGCTCTTAAACCATATCTAAAAATAAGTAAAATTAGTTACAGAATTATATTGGTGAGTTCAATACATTATATCTTATTGCTTGCACTTACCATGTAATCGGATTGAGTTATTTTTCTTTTAATCGCCTTCATAGAAGTTTCAATTCATCGGCAAACACATAAGGCCAATTTATTGACTATTGGTCTTATTGACCCTACGCGTCCAAAATTTAAAAGGTGAAGCATAAAAATTAGTGTTTTATTATCAGTTTAATCCTTTATATAGTACGTATCTAGTTACGTGTGCAACTGCTTAAAAAACTTCCATTTTTTGCCACGTAATGTTAAGGAGTACTACTTTTTTGGCTACTTTAGTAGATTCCACGTAAGTATAAGTTTTGTGTGTGTAGAGGTATTGGAATGCAAAACAAGTACAAATATTTTTCTTTTTGTAAATTTTTATTTTTACTATTAATAATATTTTTATTCAATTTTTTGTATAGTTTCTTTTTTGAAATATGTAATTTTAATTAAGTTATAAAAAAGTAACCTTAGACACGGTCCTTGATAAAAAATACATGGTTTATGGAACCCTACAAGTTCCAGCAATACTCTAGTTATGCATTTTCCAACGATCGGCATTTCATTTTTATTTACGTATGCCATTGGGCATATTTAGGCATAAGAAACGTTTGTCACACGACATAACAAGCTCTATTAGAAATGTAATAAATACAGGAGGAAATATTTTTTAAATAAATTTCAATAGTTCCAACTCGATTAAAATGATGCTTGTGTATTGAAATATGCTTTTTATAATAACAACAAACAAATAACTATTATGATATGTGTGTAATTTGTATCAAGACACAAGGAAAATGTTTTTTAACAAGTAATAATTTTTAGTTAGAAATAGCCATATGACTATAACTATTATTATTAGAATCTGCAATAAGCTTTGTCAAGAAGACAATTAATATTATAACAATGCAATAAGATTTAATTTTGTTGAATATTTTAAATATTCCAAATATTGCTTGAGCCTTATTAATTGACCTTATTTACTTGAGTTTGGATGTTTTTACAATGTCCTTAAGCCTAATAATTATTATAATATTTATATAACTCGTTACAGTTCTTTATTGGCCAGGGTTTACTATGAAACAATGAAAAGAACCACGATTTTTCTCGAAAAGTTAACATTAACACAAGTTATGCGATTGGTAAGACTGGTAAATGAGCAGTTAACAGTGGCGACCCTGGTGGCGTTGGATCGAAACTTATGACAGACAGCTGTTCACTGATTGTCGTGGAGGGAGTTGTGTGACTTGATTTGTTTGATTTTGTGGTTAGTTTACAATTTATCAGTGTTTTAAACGTTGCGTCTGAAATCGATCTGTCATAAGTGACTGTGCTGTGTACCTCAGGAACGTAATTGGTAATTTTATTTATATATACAATTTTTATTTCTTAACTAATGTGTTTCCGAAATAATTGACTAAAGAATAACATCAGTGTTATTTGTATACACTATGGGTACAAACATCTAATTTTGACTTATTTACATTCAAACGCATAAACCAATATTTAAAACTTTTTTAATATTTTTTTAAAATTTAAATAATTACAACAATTACAATGTTTATTGCTTGTTAGTTGTGAATCGTGACCTAATATAAATGTATCTAGCTAACTTATTTAACAAAGGATAATAAGCCTCTCAGCCGAGATTCTGTAATTATAATTAAAACATTAAAAAATATAAGCTTTCCATATTTTAGAGAATTTGAACTTCGTACACCATGTCTTTATTTTAGCTCTAAAGTCAGTCTTTAATAAATAAACGTAAACTAACTAAACTATAATAGTTATGAGGAATGTGTAATGGTTTTTTTTTCTTATTTAAAATATGGGTAAAAGAAATAATTAATTAGAGCTCAGGGATTATGAACACAAAGGGACCTACAGTTTAACACAAAATTGGAACTATTAACCAATTTGGTTATTTAATTGATTGCATTAACTCATCGATAACCTAAAATTGTTTATTATAGTAAAACAAAACTGGCCAATCAACACGTTTTGCTACGCAATATCTCTTATATTAATAATTAATATCTGAAATAATCTGCAATAAGTCTACACCAAATATTTCAGGCGATTGTTATTGAAGTTTTTGCAGAAAAATTTAATGACGTAATGTTTGTATCACATGGTCACTTTATCAGTACATTGATAAACATATATTGTTTTAAACTGAAGTAATTGTTAGAGAACAGTAATTTTATCACAGATATATTATTGTGCAATAAACGTGTAGGTTTCTTATTAGTATATGAGTTTGTTCCAGTTAACCGTCGCTTTCCTTGCCTTAAAATATTTGAAAATAACAACGAAACTCAACGCCACCAAATAGCCTTGAGAGTGTGTTTGGGTAAAAAGTGCCAAGTCAGGAAGTCAAACTCACGAGGCATTATTCTTATCCGAATACGTTATTGCATTTGAGAGAACAATCAATTACACTTTTTTTCTATTTTTCAACTCAAATCAAAAAGTTGATGTACATGAAAAACCTAATTGAAAATATCTTTATTTAACGTAAGTGCTTATTGTTTGCAACTATCACAATTTTTAATATCCAAAGCATTTAATTGTACACAAAAGATCATGAATGTTAAGTTAAACGTTGCGTAACATTTCGTTGTAAGTTGCAATCGCCGCGTCAGTCAGGACAACTAGCTTATCAGTTTGGTAGATAAGCTAGAAGTAGCTGAGCAATGACAATACACGCAACAGCTGACTCACTCGCCTTACGTGACAGTAAGTACAACCACCATTGGACACTCAACCGTATACATCTCACTGACATATGTAGTTGTTTTAAATATTTTAATGTTTCCAGCAGAAGCCAGCAACCCGATGGAGTTAAGTCTTTGTCAGTCGATATTTCTAATATCATTATGTTTTAAAACATCACCACTTATGCTGATCGTTTTGTTTCAAATTATATATATATATATATATATATATATATATATATATATATACATGTATGTATGCATGTATGTATGTATGGACTCTTTGGTGGCTAAGAAATTATCTAAATACTACTATACAAGAAGTAAAATGGAGTTATTGTACTCCATATTGGATCAAGGTAATATTTAAAGATTAGTTCAAGAACGGACTAAATAATTGAAATGGTCGTACAATGATGTACAGCCATTTATATTTTTATGTACATGTTGTCTTAAATCACGATTTTGTAGATGGAAATCACGAATAACATTAACGCATATTTTACTCTAGAAGGGTATAAAATTTCACTGCAAGAAACTATAGCCAAAATACGTCACGCTCTGCTGTAATTCAATTTGTATTCACGTGCAATATAAACACATTAGGTTGTCCATATACGTGAATAAATTACTCTGCAGATATTTTGATTCCTTAGTATATACTATATCAGAGTTGGTGAATGAAGCCTTGAACTTGTACTGTAGACCAACGTCACGCCACAGTCCCATAGCTACAGTGAGTGGAACTTGAATTGCCCCTGAATGATACTGATGTAATACAGCAGACCATTATCAGCAAAGCGATGCACTCTTTGACTCTCGTCTTGATCTTGAAAGCTCTGACCTTACCTTGATTGTACGTTTAGCTTTATGAACGTTAAAGTGAAAGTTGGCACTCTCCTCTGCCAGATAATTAATTGTGTTGTTTCGCTGATGGCACTGATAAAGAAACAAAGGCCACTGTGCCATTCTGTAATTGGCTAATGCTTTCACCTTTCTGTACTGCTAAAGAAAGATTTACTATTTGAGGCAATTCTTTTAATTAGATGTCAGGGAAAAGACGTTTGAATTGTCTTGATATATCAATTCTAAAACTTACAATTAGTAAATTCACTTATTTATCTTCGAAAATTGTTGTTTAAAAGCATAAACATATGGAAGGAAGTTATTCGTGCATGAGCTTAGAATATTTCCGGGAGGGATGCTAGAAAGTATTGAAATGCACTTTATGAGTGAAAAAATACATTTTTTGAACAAAAGTCAGTGATTATTGCAAACCGAAGCAACGTTTTATTTGAAGCCTTTTTAGATAAAGTTGGGATTTTTCTTCGTTACTGTCGACTCTGTAAATTATACAGATGATTGAAGATTCCAATGGTTGACAAGGGTAATGAATAAATCATGCAGTCACCGTCGAAGGCAGTATTATGTCAATAGATCTCCAGACTTCTAGGTGTGTGAAGAGGATATTATACCGGTTAGCGTGTGTAGGGCTAGGCTCAATGAAGCAGCAGTAGCAGTGGTCAAGGCCTCTTTGTCAGGAAGTCACCTTGGTGTGAACTCGATCCTGGACCTAGACCACACTATACCGGTCTCAGGTACATTCAAATGTAAATCAACATGCACGATTTCTACTTGTATTTGGAAATAAAACTAACGCAATTCTCATTCACTCAGTTCTTATTTTTTCTAATTGGATGTTTTTGGGTGGGAGATAAAACAAAATCTACGGAAACAGTCGAAGATTTTAAAATTGGAAACTGCTATATTAAGAAGAGTTTAACTTTCTATACTAACAGTTGTTGTATAAACAAAAAAATGTAATATAATAAAAACCCCTTTACAGCATAATAAATGCTAAATGCCATAGTTAAATAATGTTGCAATGGGCTCTTATTAAAGTATAAATTTATTTATATAAACAAATGAGAAATATCCAACAGAATTTTGTAATGCGCATTGTAATGATAGTTAAATACTTAATGGCTTTAAACCAGTAAAATGTTTTAAATGCCACTTTGTATTGACATTCTGTTGGAAACATTTTGTATTTTGAAGGACTTTAAACCATGATACAATATTGAAGTAAAAACGTACAAACGTGATTCAAGAAGTACAGGTTGTTCCGTGTGTCCTAAACTTGACTAATGTTGAAATCCCAAATAGTTGGTCAGAGAGCACCACACGGTCCCAATAATTCGTGTCTTATTATACAAAACAATGTTTAAACGTGGAACGCGTGTAGACAAATTCAAATAAATACTTTCAAGAATATACTAGCTTATTTGGATGTAAAAAAATAATAAATAGTTCAATAGGCAAAACAAAACATGTTAATTTAAATGTAAAAGAGCCCCTCTTAAAAGCCTAACTAGGAAAAACATATATTAGGATATATCAGGATATCTATTAGAACTAGATGCAAAAATAATGTGTTATGACATACACGGCCTTTGAAGTTAAAGATCAGTACTTATTCTTTTTTAATTGAATTGTAATAACTCTACAGTAAATATTCAAAAATAGTTTCTAAAAATTAAAGTACGGTATATCCGCTGACTTGTGTAATATAATAATTCGAAATTGTGGGACAATTTTAATGTTTTGTGGTAGCGTTTATTCTAAAACATTGATAATATTTTTATTTAATATTCACACAATCTAATAATAAAAAAATAAAATTATACCTATAAAATAGGAGGGATATTTTTATTCCATGTTGGACATAAGATTCAAAACTGTGGGACACATGTGGTTCAATAATAATATAACTCACACATATATTGCCTGGTTTTATATAGTCTGTGCCAATTCGAAATATTGATGAATAGAAATAATTATTAAGAAATATGAAAAGTAAATTAAAAAGTACTAAATGCTTGAAACATTTGATTTAAGATAAAAATACAACTCAGAAAATTCATTTCTAATGTGCAGCCTTAGACAATTTAAGAACGTGTACACAATAATTACACTTTCTTAAGCAGTAAAAATATATTTACTCTTATATTTTTACCAAATTTTAAATAATTTTACTTGTGGCTCGATTAATATTTTGAGATTGGGCCAGTTATCATGAGACATTAAAATGATAAAATGGTAGCTCTTAAAAAAAAAAAAAAAAAAAAAATACTTTTCTTATCGTAATTAAGCCTTAGTAAGACTTAATAATATAGCTAAACTTAATTGTACCGCAATTTAATCCCTGTGTAAGTTGTGATTTTATAAGTGAATAAGCCATATATCGATAGAGAGACAAAAGCTAAACATTTCTACAGTACGTATGATTGAAGGATACTTTACGTCTGAGTGGAAATAATTTCTTAAATTAGCCCAGAGTTCTAACACACTCTGTATTTCGACCACTTGGCAAGTCAGCCAAACAAACACAGGCACTCCCTCCTCTCAGGACCTTCACTGTCAGGGACACAGGACCATCGTGTATTTTGCAAATCACATTGGTCATGACTATCATCTTAGTTTTTCCGGTTCACACCGCATCGAAACTTGACTGACGACATAACACTATCTTTCCATCGATACTCCCATTGATAGATATATACTACCATCCACAGAGAGGTTGAAATATACACGGTTCCCAGTAACTCTCTGGACAAAGGTATACCACGTTACTGCTCAGGTCAAGACAAACATATTTCATCATTAGAACATGGGTTTCCGATACTTAGTTTCCCAACTGTCTGTCTGTATCCGTTTTTATAAAACAAATTATTATCTTAAAAAGTAATAAATTAAATTATACTGAATTCGGCTCAAATGTTTATAACAACAAGGCCAGTTACTGGGAAAAATAACGACATTATCTATAGTATTTCCAAAATGGCGGCCATTAGAATTTTTAAACTGTGAATATATATTTATATTAGAACTGCCGATAATTCAGTTTTTGTATTGTTGGCTATTCGCTGAGAACGTCAATGTGGACCATGACTTGTCACAGTAAACCTGCTCAAAATCAGTGATTTATTATTCGATTTAAATAATTTTGAAATAAATAGGTTTGTGATAAAAATTTTTAAAACCTATAACAGTTTTGCAATGTTTGAGAAAAATGCCAGTTGTTAAGATATTCAAAGTTTAAAAGCTTTAATGGCCGCCATTTTGAAAATACTAAAGATAATTTCATGATATTCTTTTCAAGTAACTGGCCTTGAATTTTTTTACAACAAATGTGGTATACCTTTGTCCAAAGAGTTACGGGACACTCTGTATAGAGATTTACTATCATCCTTATGATGGAATTCCAGAAGACTGTCCATTCTCTCCGATCTTGGTCCCCATAACCCAAAATCACCATAATGCGAACAATATCCGTGTGTTTATGGTATTATGCGAGTAGCACGGGCTTGTGACTATGAAAACTGCCGTAATTCTCAAACAATTCAGACAAAATTAGTGTAGAGACAGTATTTGCAGATTGTTTGGATGGGGCCGTTAGCCAGTATTAACCGTATAATGGTTTCAAAATGACAGCGGTTTGCATCTCTACAAATTGCTTTCTCGATTGTTCCCCGTAATGGATCCCAAATAACACGTTTTTAGAAATATTAAGCAATTTTAACCGGTTAGTTATGCTGGAAGGGAGGACTCGCGCATCGGATTTCGAAACCGAGTTGTAGCCGTCCCATTAATTTGGACTCTTAGTTTATAAGGTAGGAGTGCGCCACACCCGTGTAAAAAAGGCTTTGATGAGTTGCTGTTAATGCAAAATTTCAAGTCAATATATGTACGGCTAACGATTAGATGGCATGTGTTACTACGTAACATGTTATAACATGCATTCGGTTTTTATACCAATTTTTCCATTTACGATTAAAGGTTGGGACACACATAACCGCACCGCGCCCGACACGTCAGTCGGCCGTATGCTGGCCGTCATACGGTGAAAAGAATTGCAGCGCAGTTTTCAACCTGCAAGTCCACACATGTCCGCAGCGACACCAGACCGTCGTGGCCGCACCGTGCCCGCACCGTCACCGATATGTTTAGTTTGAATTTTGACGGGCACGGTGCGGTCTACGAGCGGCATCATATGTTGTTTACTGTTACGTTCTTCTTTTTAAAAACTATTTAAGTAGTCTACACGTTCTATTTTAGTGAATTATTTAGTATAGCCTACTAACGCTAAATCCTGTGTTCGCGTACAAAATCATATTTATTATTATAAGTATTACATTTTCTTACTTTAGAGTAAAAGTCATATTTTCTTATTGTGCATATTTTCTTATTACAACAAATTTGAAAACCATGTTGTACATTAAGTGATTTTAAACAACTAAATTCGAATTATGAAAAATCTATAAACATTTTTCATTAATTAAAAAATAACAAGCATGTAATTATTTGCGCAAAAAATCTATTTTTTCTTTGATGTATTGAAGTTACTTGACAAATTTATTCCGGTATTTTGTAAGGGTCATATTTAGTATGTTTCTATGACATTTTTATTTTTGTATTCTTTTCACTTCAATAAAGTAAAAATAAAAATATTTTATTTACAATAAGATTTTCAAGCAAGAAAAACCCATGTTAAAAATAAATAATAATAAATTATTTATTTCCCCCATAATAACAAACTGAATATTACAAATAAATGTTATTGCCAGTGCTTAGTAATAAATAATACTATAACATAAACGTATTTTACAATAGCAGTAAATAAACAAATACAAAAAAATGTTTTCTACTTACTTTATTTCTTAATTTATTTACTTAGAGTAATAAAATATAAAAAAGTAGGTTACATCCTTTTAGATTTTTCTTTCTTTTTTTTTAAAACTAATAATTAGGCCAATAGATTTACAAAATAAGGGAAATTTAGGTACCCCATAAGAGGCTGTGCCTGTGTTGGGGATACTATATGCAAAAAGGGTACAAAATAAAAATGGCGGAATCGAGCAAGAATAAAAATGATAAAAATTAGTTATTGTAGCTTATGTAGTAAATAATGTAATATTTACGTTTCAAAGTTTAAATTTAGTATAAACTAGTGTGCTGTATTAAACAAAAAGGATTTATGCATGATTTACAATTAATTCAAATATTAGGCTTTACACATGTAACATTAAATATTATATTATAAATAATTATTTTATAATGCTCTAACGTGTCTATTTAAATATTATTATTAACTTAGCAGCCAAGATTAACCATACACTAATTTATTATCTTAAAACATATACTCAATATCATTTTGACCGATCAACCATACTCTAATTTTTTTAGAAAATATATTTATGTTTCTACTATTTTTGACTAATTCTGGCAATAAATTATTTGTCATCGGAGCTATGAAATAAAAGCATTTGGTAAAATCTGTTTTTTTGTATGTTCTCCAGTATATATTTTACAAAATATTTACTATGTTTTACAAATTATTATAAACGGGGCTTGCAACATGGCAAACTCTATAGCTTTTGGGTTTAATACAAAAAACACCAAATATACTGTTTTATAGTGTATTTGACCAAAAATTCACTGCAATGAAACACAATGAACAAGAATTATAGGGGATAAAACATATAACCAAGATAAAGATATTTACAAATTGTACATACTAGCTGATTGTACAAAGCTTTACTGTAGCATTGCAATAATTTCATTCACCACAGCGATTAATAAAAATAACAACAATGAAATTAACAATTATCTCCAGCAATACTTAATCTTTCCGAATATTTTTTAAGTATCTGTCACTTCGAATTCAAAAGAAACATGCTCTAGTACAAACAGTGAGATTGTTTGCGCTCGGACTGCATACGGAAATGTGTGGCCTCAACGGTAACCGAGCCGAGCCCGCACCGATACCCGGCCGACTCACGTGTCGGGCACGGTGCGGTTATGTGTGTGTCCCAACCTTTAGTCGTTGTCATCAGAGTTACGTATAAGACCAATTTAAAAATGTTCACTAATGCTCATCAAAATTCCATAGAGTGCAAGCACCACCATCGAACTCGATGTCACTCGTATAGATATTGAGCGGACAGACAGAAATTAAATTTCTCAAACCCCTCGAATGATAGACTTCACTAATGCACAGCCAATTATTCGGTTGAAACCCTCCCACTCTTTTTATAAACTTGGTTACAAATATATGAATCTGTAGAATTGAAATTATTCACCAATTTAAATGTAGGATTACTCACTCATTATCTGCTTGTTTGACTTGATAAGCTTAGAAATTGTTATTACTGTCAGAGATATTCCCAGTATCGTGTAAGATAAGGGAAAATATACATGTTGGTTATACAACGGATTCCATAGCAAAGTATTAGATAGGCACATTGTTCCATGCACTCGCTTTAAATCAAGAGGTAAAAGATTTATAGACTAGTCAAATTCTTTTATAAATTTCTTCTTTTAATCCACGCTTTTTGAAACATCTTGCTTTTAAATAAGCAAGATGTTCTGCATTAAATTGCATAGCATTAAAAAGAGACAAGGATGATCTAAATCCTAACCTCGACGAAGTATGAGTGGGATGGTTAGAACACACCATCTCAAGCTGCTGGTGCACCATTGCTTTCACATTCAGCTGTCGCATTTTTTGAGTAAACAACGGTTTTGTGTATCAGTATTAAAGTTTACTTTTTAGATTATGATTTGTTCTGATTTTGTCGCAAATGAGATAATAATAATAAATGTTGTGAAAGCACTTTTTAAAATTATTGTTAATTGAATTATAGTAAATCTTCAATGACAATGTTATAAGAATATTAATTACATCATTCCCCGTCAATGTTATAAGAATATTAATTACATCATTCCCCGTTAGCTATCAATTGTGACGAATAAGATAGTTTACGACACCTTCGTTACATATAAAGGGTGTCCCAAAAATTGGTGTAGAGTAAAAGCCCAGAGATAGAGCACCCCTAAAGGTACTGAAATAACCTAAAACATGTTAGCAGATCTTTTCGAGTTATTAATTGTTTGTGCTTTTTACTAAACTCTTGCATGTTATAACGTTCTTAGCTATAGTCACGTAAATAGTTAAGATAATATCTTGAATTCTTTCAAAACTACCTGACTCGTAAATTTATCTGATGGATATAAATTTGTCACTACACATCTATCCATGGTGTTTTGAAAAATCATTGAATGTTAGAAAAAGTGAAGTCTTCAACGACTTTAAAATCTTTGAGAGCAAATTAAACATTAAAATCTCATTACTATTTCTCAGGTATTATTAAAAGAAAACCCGAGGGTTTCAACTTTACAATGCAGTTACTGTACTTACGATATTATACACTTAACGAAAGGGGTTAATATACAGTTCCCTTAGCCTGAATTGTGCCTGAATTGAAATCATTTCCACTCGATTAATTCTGCGTGCATCACAATATTGAGTACAACCACTGACAGTCTTCAGCTAGTTGTGTGATACTGTACTGGTTGTGTGGATTAGATATTGAATACTGCTGTGAAACATTGTTACACCTATAGGTAAACCCCTTACAAAAGTACTCTGGGTGATCAGTTCACGCAGGGTGGGGTAAATAACCCTCCGCCGATGAAATAAATACCCCAAACACGCCACGTTGAACAACTGGAAATACAAATAAATATACCTTCCTGTGCAAACGGAAACAAGCTAGAATCTCGAATTATTGAACGGAAGATGCATGATTCATCTTTGGATAATTGAGTTTAAGAGTTAACCACAGACTAAACAGCAGAGTTACATTAACGAGAGTTACATGAATATTTAGCTTGTTCATTTCTTCCTTTGTAAAAAATTATTTACTAGTGTTTATGTCTTTTTGGCGTTTTAACAAAACTGCAACTTAGAACAATCATAGCTCTGAAACTTGTTATCCTATTAACACCAAATTTGCATATAAGTATGTGTTTGAGTGTGTAACTTTAGCCAGTACAGTAGCTGATTAACAGTTTACATAGCATGTATCAATTTAGATACACCATTCCGACTTTGCATACTATTATTAGCGTATCTCACTCACTAAATACTGCCATATAAAGAGTTAAATGACCATTTTACCGTTATTCTCGACCGGGTGGTTCAAAAACTTTGGAATTAGTCATGTAATGGAGCTCTCAGCTATTATATTATGCGTGTAAGTTTGTAAACCACTATTTAAAACGTTTAATTTTTAACATCGCATTAGATGCCGATTTTAACACCGCAAGATTAAAAGTTGCTTAAAATTGCTTCTCATATTTAAGAACGTGTTATGAGGGATATATTTTGTAAGTGACCTCTCCTAAAACAGCAGAGGTCTGAATTGTATCACGTTGTGATGTAACTAACTAATGCTTGTAATGGGGATTTTTGCTATATTAATTGGCTAACAAATATTGTGTGAAATATATTATACCGTATAATGCAATATTTGATATTACGATAAACAATTCATGAACGGTTTTTTACGTGGCTTAATTGAACACCCACGTCCGATATGAGTGTGGTGATTTCCGTTTAACTAAATTGGCATGTCTCAGCCAGAAAAATAATTCAAAATTAGGGGTCACTTGAGAGGGATTTAAATTTAAAATTTTTTGAGTTGCCCCCAAATTTCGCATTTAGGGAGGACATAACATTTTTTTAAATCACCACATGAAATTTCATTTTCACATTGTACCACTAACCAAAGCATATCTTCTTATATAAACTTTAGAAAACATAGAGAGAGGTCCTGACTTTTTATTCACCCTGTATATGTATAATACGTTGGTATTGTGTCACATGTGCTATACAAGGTGAACCAGTCCACCTGGAACACTGATTGTAGCGGTATAAACAAGTGAGGGTAGAAAATCCGTTTCATCTGTACTCGCCTCCCCTATTTTGTAGCCAAATAATTTGTAAAATTATTTTAACTGTAAGGAGTATTTCTGGAGTGTGGGAAATTTTTAAATGTAAAGGGGGCGTGTGGTACCTCATTTTAAAGGTCTTTTTGCGCATGTAATTTAAAAGGAAATTTTTTAATTTATTTTCCTGGAGATGTACAGGGTATTAAAAATTTTAAAAATCACCTTTAACAGGTTTTTTATCGTTACTTTATGTAACAACGTATGACACTACAAATGGTACCCAAAATAGTTAAAACAAAACTAGTGTAATTGTACGGTAAGTAACTTTCTTAAACCGATTATTAAAGCTGTTGTAAGAGTAACAAACATCAGAGATTTGTTTGTTTAGTGCTGAATTGGTAGTTTTAAAATTAGTACACAAGGTTAAGTTTTATAACGATGACAAAACCTGCATTATTGTTATTGTTTAGCAGGAGAGTAATGCTCACCTTATCATCTGAAAAAATTTGACCTTAAATTCCAGAGAAGCTGAAAATATAACAAGAACATGAAGATAAGACAAATTACCGTGCATCCTCATGGACAGACATTGAAATTGGGCTGTGGACTTTGGGTTGGAGTATGATAAGGGTGTGTGGCAACATTTTTACGAGTTTTATAAGGATATTGTTTAGATGGTGATGATTTTTTGGATAAGATTGTTTGAAAACAAATTGGAATAAATTAATTGAAATTGTTATTTTTGTCTATAGAACCAAAACTGCTTTAGATATATCAAGTTTAATTTTTTTTAATGAGTTTTACTACCTTTAATTTGGTGCAATGCAAACCATACTGTTATATTTAATAGTTTTTGTTATAAACTTGTTAAAATTTAAAAATGTAAATCATTTTTAAATGTAGAAAATTTTGAGATCTATACTTTTTTAGTTATTTTTTGGAAGGGTAGGTTCTCAAATATTTTGGGTAATATTAGGAGTTTCATAAGGTGTTTTGTTTTCTTTTTAAGTGCACTTACGGATTTAGCACCTCCTAATTGTTTAATTTATTTCAAAATATAATAGTTTTTAAGTGTACTAGTTCAGTGACTCTTAAGGTTATATATTTTTTTCATGTATGACTTATAAGTTATTATTTTAAAAATTAATAAGTTTATATTAAATGTGAAATTTACTTACTGTGAGACTAAGGCTTGTGAAAATGAATGAACGCATAGTGATGCAAATGAATGTATTACCACGGGGGCACATTTATAGTGTATTAAAAAGTTGTCAAAAATAAACAATATTTATAAGGAGTTTTTCAAAATAAATAATTCAAAATAAGGTTTTATGACTACTGACTGATTTGAAAATTGGAACGTTCATGCAAGTCAATAAGGTATTGTTTGAGCATGTTTGACAGCGGTATGTAATGATGGAATTAGGAACATAATTATCTAATTACCTTGTTTGTTGATAAATGACAGTGTCTACTATTTACTGATAACAAACACAAACAACTCTTTGTTTTTGGACTTTGATTTTGATTTAGATTGTATTGTTCTAAAATTATTAATCAATAATAACCTTATTATATAAATTGAAATATAACATTAATAAATAAATAAAAATGATTGGAGAAAATGAACACTTAGTTCCCCCCAGGGTGCAGTAGAAAGGAACTTAGGAAAAAGGCCTTAGTGCAGGAAAAATTTACGTATAGGAAAGCTCTAAAAAAAAATTATCTTAGTACATCGTAAAAAATTAGCTTCCTTTAAAAGTAGAAGATTTTAACTTTAGCTTTATTAAAAAGGCGTCTAAAGCTAATGAAGAGGTGACACAGAATCCATTAACTGGTTTTTCACGCAAGACCTCTCCAATTGCTTCTGCCCTGAATAGTTCAATATATTGTATGGTCTTTGAACAGCCCTTACGAGGGAATTTGGTAACACCAGATAAGCAACATCACATGACTATGAGTAAAATATCTGATGATAAAATTTCTTGTATTGTTTCTCTATTGGAAGGTGAATGGGTGCCAGATGATGCTATCTCGGCCTACTTCAGTAACATTAATACAGTTATTGACAAAAAATATCTCCTAGATTTCAATGTATTTAATGTTTGAAGTAAGAGATCAGAGTTGGCTTTAGCGATTTATGGAAGTCTGCAGTTTTACTTACATAAGACTGATTTCATAACTGAAATGCAAAACTCAAAACTTGTCGATACCACTGTCGAGGATTGCATTAAAAGCACAAAAGAAAATTTTAGGCAAACTATCTTTGGCTCCAAAGCTAAGAGAAAATTTATTTATGACAATACTTCAGACTATGAATTAGTTACAACAAAGATATCTCATAAGTTACACTATTCACCTTCCGAGAGAGCTGTTCCTATAGTCACAAGTTATTCTGAACTCTTTGGATAAAACCTCTCAATACAATTGTTACAATCGCAGTTGCTCGTCGTATTGCAATGAAATTACTCTGCACTGCAATAAAAAAAAGAAAAACAAAAAGATGAAATCATACAACAAAATTTGTTAACAAAAGATTATGAAACACAAAAAATTGAACTATATGCGGATATTCAAAGAAGAGATATTGGTCTGTGCAGTAAAGGAAGAGTTCTTGTAAACGGACTTGTTAAAGTCAAGCGCTGATAGTCGTGAATCGTATAGTCAAGCTACAAGAACTATCAAACACCCTCTAGTTTTATTGGCTGGGACAAACGACCTATCAAAATTTGGTAAAAAACATGTATTGCATCCAACAAATACAGGTTTGAAAACACAATTTGAACATTTTGTATGGCCGCCATTTTAAAATCTGATATATTTTTCTGACACTTTACAAAAAAGGTTTAAATAAAGAGATAAATTCAAAGATTTTTTAATACAGTCAGGTAGACCGTAAACTAAGCGATATAGGATTATAGGTTTTATGACATTTCTTACTTATTTTAACTTGATAAATGGTGAAGTTTAATAGAATAATTTATGAGTGGCCTGCCCTTTATGTAAAATAGACTGAAACTGATGTAACTGTCCAGATGTTATACATTACAACTAACAATATTACTATATTTGTTCTACAAATCCAAATTAATGTACTGTTGTAAGGTTTATATCATGTAGTAAATTGAGATACTACTTAATTTACTTTATCTAAAATGATAAGCTAATCTACAGAGCTGTCTTCTCTAGATCTACGAAATACTTGTTATTAGCGTAGTTATTCGTTAGGTAATCAATACGTTTTGGAAGTTATCTATACATTCCCACACCTCACATGCTAACTTACCAAATCATAAACTTGTGGATTCTAATATGTGTGACATGAGCATTCTAATTTCAGTCATCCCTGAGTTCTGTTATGATCATTGGTAGAAACCTCCGAAGACATTCATTCTTTTACATTTTGGCCAACGTTAGGTTATTTATAGCTTATAGAAATGTTTATTCCATAAATGTCAAAGTTAGAATGCTGATCTTCTTAGATATAAAGCAACAAAAAAAAATACCCAGCAGGGATCACTTCTGGCTGGTTTATACATACCAGTTGAACCCACCACTGGGCACAGCAAAAACCAATGTGCCACTTCAATCTGTCCAACCTTATGGATGTCCAGTAGCGGCACATCACTAACCGCAAATGTTGAGATTCTGGGGTTCGTGGGCAATTCGATAGGTCTACTCTACTGTGGAAGATGACTGTTGGAGTTGGTGGGGATTGTTCCCTTACTTCAGAGGCTCTTGTTAACCTCAACAAGGGTGTGCCACCCCTGCCTACTTTGACTGGAGAGGCTGGTTTAGAGCTGGCCTCCCCTTCTTCCGGGATGAATTTGAGATGTAGTGCCCTAATTCTTCCTCATGGATCTCGATCGGAGGCGGCCCCTACTCCCTAACCTTACCCATCCTGAATATCCTATCACTCCGGAAGCAGCGCAAAGGTTCTTACAGGGCTAAGTGCAATTTATAAGCTTCTTGTCCTAAGAGAACAACTAAAAAAATGAAATAATGGATTGTTAATTTATTTAAGAGAATACTCCTAATAAAAATAACCACTATATTTCAGTTTGATTAGGACAGGTCAATAAAAAACGCATATCAAAATTGCGTGGCATCTAAGTATAAATCAGTTTTGGATCTTACTGACTGTCTTCATGAGACAAGAGCAATCATACGAAATCAATTAAAATTATGACTTACCTAAAAAAATAAAAAGGCTATTTGAAATATTTTATATTTATGTGGTTTACGAGAAATAGTTCTATTTAAAATTTAAATTTGGTCCTAAATCTATCACTATGTTTTCGATACTGGAACAACTTCCATTTAGGGCATCATTGATGATCATTGTTTAAATTTTATTTTTGTTCGTATTTCTTCATAGAATGTCAGGTTTATTTTCTCCCCATCCACCCAAGATTACAAAAAGCGGTTTAAAGTTTTATTAATTTAAAAATATTACTTTGAAAATCAAATTTGAAAAAAACATTCACGCAAATACTAACGTGAAATGTACGCCCTTTGGTAAAAACTTTGCATTAAACTATTTCATAAACAAACGAGAACTATCATGAGAACCTTTTACAGCAAGAAACAGCAGGAGATTGCGGAAGATGAGGGCTCAACAGTCAGTTCGGAAGATTAGGGGCTATCTCATTCATGAACACCACAGTACTTAATGAGACTAAATTCCAGAGGTGTTAACTAAAGTAGTTATGATTTTTCTATTTATTTACAATGGAATACGAGCTTGTGTATGTTTTAAATGTATATTTAAAATCACATCCGTTAATCAGAAGGAAATCACACCGCCCAGTCACAATACTGATTGCCAACTCTAGACACGTAACACTACTACCGAAGGCCTCGACATCAATCAGGTGTGAAAACGTCTGCCCTTCAACCTGCTGCAACACTGTCGCCCTCGCCCTCGGCTTCATGTTTGCATCACACTTTTTGAAACCTTTCAACAAAACCTTTGTAACGGTGACAGAATGTTTACAGTACGTGTGAAAAACTATTGCCGTGACCTTTTTGAAAGAAATTTTAAAAATTGTAGAAACACATCTTTCTTATTTTTCATTAATGAGATATTTTGCACTATCGTGCTACGTTTCCAAGAAATGTAAAAGCATTATATCTATCTATATTTTAATTTGTTAATTCTCGATTTCATTAATCGAAAAATAACTATGGACAACAAGTAGGTCACAGTTCTCGCTGTGGGAGAAATGCGGAACGAAGGATGGAATACATAGCTATAATGTATTATATGATGTGGTACTCTGCGGTATAGCAGAGTAGCCAATGCCTCGAATGATGTAAGATACCCCTGAATAGTGCTGTTGGCTATCGTACAACATGAACGTTAAAATATTGGAATACACGATCCACAACTTACAGTAAACATTGTTATCTCACACAATTCTCTATTTGCTCATCTCGTGTAGGACTTTCAGTATTAGCTACAAGCTAGATTTGAAGGAGGAGGAGGGCATGCTGCATGTCTTGTTTCTCACGTAGTCAAGAGCGAAACTGGGTATGTGGTAATTTTATTCTGTAGTTTTATTTTTAAAATAGACTCACGGAGTATGTTATAATGGCGTTCAACGTGTCCTTAACATTAAAATCTACCCGATTTATTTAAATCACGAATAATATTTTAGCAGATGTCGTGACGATTTCATATTCTTGGTGTTAATTAAATATAAACATTTATAAAAAATAACGGATTTTTAGTAGGACTTTGAACGTGAATAATTTCCTGAAGAATATAGTCAAGTTGCATTTTACCTTATTATGATTTTGTAATGGCTGTTATTTTATTTGGCAATAAAACGAAGCCGACTTGACAATGAGTATTGCGAGGATATTATATCTAAGTAAAAACAGCTCATATCCCTATTATTCGGATTTTCATTTTCTGTTGTATGACAATACATTCCAAATTCATATTTATATACGAGGGCGGTTTGATAAGTCAGTGACTTTTTGAATTTTCCGCGCAGTTACTTTCAATGTAACAATGCTGCGTCAGCTGTAATCCATTAATGGACAACTCTCTAATTTTGAGTAAGCTGCGTAGTGCAGTTGGTGTTTGATAGCCGTTCAAAACAGACAACCTCGAGAATTTTTACGAAAAATGACGTGAATTTCGTGTGCTGATTAAGCATTACTTTTTACGTAAAAGTCCATCACTGATACTAAGGAAAGGCTTGATAAATACTACGGGGACTCGACATCTTCAATTTCGGTGGTTAAAAAGAGGTTTACAGAGTTCCTTTGTGGTCGTACCAGCACAAGTGATGCTGAACGTTCAGGTCACCCAAAAGAAGTGACCGCGCCGGAAATCGTCGATAAAATCCATGGAATGATATTGGACGATCGGAGAATGAAAGTGCGTGACTTGGCTTATGTTGTATCTCAAATGAACGGGTACATCATATTTTACACGAATCTTTGTATATGACAATACTCTCATCGAGATGGGTGGAGCGATTACCCACACTCGACTGTAAGCGCAACCGTGTGACCTTTTTTTAAAGAATGTTTAGCGATGTTCAGCCGTATCCGGACGATTTTGGCGCCGTTTTGTAACTGTGAATGAAACATGGATCCATCACAACACGCCAGAGACCAAGGAACAATCGAAACATTGAGTTCCTCGGGGTGAACGTGGACCAAAGAAGGCCAAGGTGAGTCTGTCAGCCAACAAGGTCATGGCCACAGTTCTTTGGGATGCACGGGGTGTCACTCACATATATTACCTTCAGAGGGGTAAAATGATCACCGGCGTATATTATTCATAGTTTTTGGATAGACTCGACGTTAATTTGAAGCAAAAACGACCGCATTTGGCGAAGAAGCAAGTGCTGTTCCATCAAGACAATGCACGTGTGCACACTTGTCTAGTCACAATGGCAAAAAACCATGAATTGGGCTACGAACTGCTATCCCATCCAGCATATTCTCCAGATCTATGGATAATAAAAAATTATAACTTAAATGGCGAAGTAATTGCAAGAGTTGATTCAATAAAAGATTTAGGTGTTGTAATTAGTAGTGATTTATCATTTTCCAGTCACATAGAAAATTGTGTCAATTCAGCTAGTCGTATGTTGGGGTTTGTAATAAGACAGGGGGTCAATTTTAAAAACATCAGGTCGTTTATCACATTGTACACATCTTTAGTCAGGTCAAGACTTGAGAACGCCGTCATTGTATGGAATCCAATGCATTTAATTCACGAAGAACTGATTGAACAAGTTCAAAAAAGATTTTTGAGATATTTATATTATAAATGCTTTAATATATATACATATTTAGTGCCATACATTGAGTTATTAGAAATGTTTGGGCTGGAGAGTCTGAGTCGGAGGAGACGGGTCCTGGCGCAGGTGTATCTCTGGGGCCTGGTCCGGGGTCGGGTGGACGACGCGAACTGTTTGGGAGTCCTCAGTTATCGAGTGCCAAACTTCAACAGCAGGAACAAATGTTTGTTTCATTTGCCCTATTCACGCACTGCGACGCGTGCATTCTTTCCTCTGTTGAGGATGATGAGGTCTTATAATACAATACTCTTGGGTGGGTCCGACATTGACATTCACCATGACAGCTTGAATGTTTTTCAAAAAAAAGATTAAGCCATTGTTGTCATGAGATCCGTAGGTCAACGTTCTCCATAGGTTTCTCCCCGGGCTGTTTTGTTCTCTATGTGGGTTGGTGTTTAGTTATTTATTTATTACTATTATATTATATTTATTGCATTGTTATTATATTATATTTATTGCATTGTTATTACATTATATTTATTACATTGTTATTATATTATATTTATTGCACTGTTATTATATTATATTTATTACATTGTTATTATAGTATATTTATGATATTACACTAGTTACTGTAAGAAAAGTAAAGTAAAGCCAAACGTGAAGAATTGTGCTATGGACTGAGCTATAACTCAAACCACTGATGTCTGTTTTGTAATTTTTCTTGAACTGCTATAATGTTATTAGGGTAAATCCTGTTTTATAGCATGTAAATAAAATAAAATAAAATAAAATAAAATCTAGCTCCCTGCGACTATTTCCTGTTTCAAACCTAAAGAAATGGCTGGATGGTAGGAGATTTAAGTCAAATGAAGAAGTCATTACTGAACCAAACGCCTATTTGGGGAGCCTTGAGAAAACTTATTTTTTGAGGGAATAAAAAATTAGAAAACGCTGGACTACATGTATAGAGCTAAAAAGAGATTATATTGTAAAATAAAATGTGTATTTGGTAAAAAAAAAATTGTTTTATTCAAAAAGTTACTAACTCATCAAACCGCCCCCGTACTTCAATCACACAAAACATAGTAAAATGATATCCGTAATATCTCGAGTATATGCAACGTAGAGAAAGCGTTGGGTAGAGGCACATGAGTTAATCCGAAAGTCGTAATATTGTCACCAGAATTATTGCATATAAATAATACAAAAATGTAATATACAAATCTCCTTTAAAATTAAATAAATAAACGGACGTCAACTTTCACGACCAGCCTACGGAAGAGGCTTATTTAACTAAATAAATAGTACCTAACAATTGTTCTATGTATACATTTCAATTTATTCACACTTTTATGAAGCTTGCTTAGGAGATTTTGACGTATTTAATTATAATGTTTCATAGACCTTCATAAAATGTCCTCATGATAGCTAATTGAGTGTAGGTATCACGAATAGATAGCACGATAGTTACTGTTATTCAAATTCAAATGACTTTATTTGTATTATATATACAAAAGGGCGAATTTAGTTATCGTATCTGAATAATATTCGATTAGTTGTCATTGTAACTTATTAACGCTCAATTATTTTCTCTTAATTGTTGTAGACCCTCAGTTTATATAATCTTAATTGGTTAACGTTTTTTGCACGAATACATTGCAAATAAACAAATCAAACTTACGGGGAAATTGAAATTGAAATTGTAATTATATTCCAAATTTCTTTTCTATAAAATCAGTTTTACTGCAACCAACATCCTAATAACATCATAAATGTGAAGGTGACTTTATTTGTTTTGCTTTCACGCGTAAACTATTCAACTGATTGTACTGAAATTATACACGGACATTCGCAGTATCCCTGGTATGAATAAAAGGTACCCTCTTATTTCGAGAACCCTTCTGGGGTGCGCTCTACTGGTATTTAAAGTAGCAAAATATCCCATCTTAATCTCTAAAGTTGCTAAATATTAATTGAAAGAGACTTTGAAATGTAATAAACTGTTCTGTGTAAACATTCTTTATGGTAGCACTACCATATGTTTAATTAATTTAACCACTATTTTAATTATACTATTTATGTTTTACAATAACTGTGAACGTTTATGTGCAAGAATGTCTAGATACTCAAGACGGGTTGGCTTCCATCATAAGTACAGTAGCTATAACTTTAGGAATTTACTTTAAAAATTACGTTTGAAGCAGTGGATAACATCTAGTGTTAAATATAAATAAAATAATATTGAATGGACATAATGTTTAAATATCAAGTTATAAAAATGTTGGTCTAATTCCATGAAGGATAACATCACTGCATAGTGAGTTTTTGGTTGTCTTTGTTTTTGTTTGCATATGCTCGGCCCATAATTGATTTAAATCGAGCCTTCTTACTCCGCTCACGCACTTGGCAACTTTAATAAGATTAAGTTTATCGCAAATGGTTCAAAATTCTAAAACCCTCGCAATTCGTAGGATTTTGTTGCCCTCAAAGTGCTACTATCGCACTGTGCGATATGTTCGTTTTTTTCATATCACAGACGAACGGTTCGCTCAATAATGATGTGGTTTATAAGGCAACATGTAGGAATAAATTCCCTATCTATTAACGTAATTAGAACTATGTAATTCAGAAGGTTGCGAGGAAGAGTAAGAATAATAGTCAGCTGATTTCGATGCGTGTTTGTTTGTTACGGTCGTCTCGCGGCCGCAGCTCTGTGACCGTGACGTTGTTTTGCTTCGTACATTTGATTTGTAAGTGACATATTATTGTTTATTGAGTAATTATTTGTGCTATGAGTGAACTTAGTAATTCAAGTGCCATTAAGCGCTGTTTTGATGACGATTTGAGTGAAAATGATAGCGATGAAAGCAGCACCCCCACCAGAGAGTGACTCAGACTAATTTTTTTAGTCTAATGTAAATATGTATATAAGCCATTTTTCTGTATTTTTAATACTTCATCTGTCATTCTTCTTACTTTTACTCATATCATTAACTAAATATGTGTTTATTTTGAGACAATACTCACTATTCAACTACCTTACTGACACTTGTTGATGTGGTAAACATTTTAGTAAAATTTGGGCGAAAAAACATTTTTTGTTTTTTTACCAATTAGTATTGTGATATGTTGTGCAAAAGGTTATGAAGTGATATTTTTCTTATTCAGCATTAAATTTTGAACATTTTGCATATTTTTTAGAATTAGGACTACTGCATTTTGTAAAAACTATACGTCAAGGATTTTGAAAAATAAAAATATAAAAAACTACACAACCGCTTAGAAGGACCAGATTTTTTTTATGATAAAAGATAAGCATTTTTATTTTTACTTGATCTTGTAGAACATATGTTTGTGAAAAAAAACCATATGTAATACATGCCATTTGAACATATATTTGTATATAAAAAGTTGTTTAAAAAAAGAAATGTTATATGCTCGAAAATGGCCTAGCACTTTGAAGTGGTTTAGTCATCACTTGGAGGGTTTAAATAACGATTTATCTAGACTAGTGTATCATTACATCAGCCCTTACGCAGTACATCCTGATCAATGCAGTACTGCCTAAGCGAATTCTGTCAAATTCGAGTCACCAATTATATAATAACAGTATTATTACAGGATGTGTCTTAAATCAGTTCGAAAGACCTCTATCGAGTTATTGTTACAAGTCGTTGTGTGGTTATCTTTCTAATGACAACCGGAAGTACTGTCAGGAAAAATACATTTTTTCGAACATGTCAAGCAATTACAATGTGGTCCCTCATTCAACATAACCGTGCAATACGTCCTCTGACCCGGGCTCTCTAAATAATCTGCTTTTGTGGATACGGTAGATCAGACCACACACACAGTTCCCCCCAATAGCTCTTTGAGTGTCCTCTTGTATAATAAATCACGTCTTTGCTTACTTTTCCTAAATCGTACGTCCTCAACCTCCACCTTAAATTGAACTTAATGGATCTAGATTATTCGCAATTGTACGACTAATTCTGTAACAAACATCTTTTACTTTTAATCCGAGTAAAACAAGAAACTTAAACTTCAGTTATTATGAATTTCATAGAACACGGGTTACTGTGTATATCTGAATGTCCTTTACTTCATTTACAGAAAGAATGATCAGCTAAGTTTAATTTGCCGATATTATCATGCTCTGGCTAAACACGTTGTACTAGGTGATGTTGGGTCTAATAAACTTATTACACCAGACGTAAGTACACGTACCATACATACATTTATAAAACTTTCCTGAAGATGGGCGATCACTAAGGGTTCAACACTGACAACCGTGTATACTTGATTCATGTAGTTATATGTCTAGGTTTAATCAGTAATAGATATCATTAAACATCAGACCAGACTCCATTCTACAGTGTACTAGTCTATTGGAAAGTAGTTTATCATTGGTTAATATATATCTGGTCACATTCATAGGACTTTCAATTAAAAAATATATACCGTGTTGCTGATAAAGCAGCGATAAGATAACGAGAACTCACCGAGCCGTGCGAGACGAGGGCGGCAACAGTCGACTGTAAACTGAGCAGAATGTCCAGTCAGAGGTGCTAATGGAAGTCAAACAGGTGCCGGTCGCAGAGCAAACATCTTGGGAAACGGTGACGTCAAGTTCGGTTTGTTTTGTGGTTTGCAGCCTCGTACTTCCTCCACTCGAGAGAAACTCCGGCTTTAAGGTGGGTACGTCTGTAGGAGTAGATGTGGGGAACATTGAGAGTTCTTGCAGGTTGCAGAGTAGTGCAGGATGTAGGGTAACTCCGAGAGGAGATATCGAAGAACTGATAATTTTCTATTCTAAGAATTAAGGCTATCGCATGGAAAATCAGTGATTATAGATTATTTTTCTGTAACAGTACAACAGATGCTACTAAAACATTTCTGCTAAGCAAAGACTTAAGATTAATACAAAATATATCAATGTAAAACTCGTATACACGCTCTTGTGTTTCACGAGCCCTTCATCGATAGAATATCTCTGGTTACCGCTATTTAGAATAGCCTTATTATTATTTGCGTGTCTTATTTTATTGGTTTGATTTAAAAATAAAGTATCTTCCTCAATACTACCAGTTAGCGCGTTGATGGAGTATTAGAAGTTTAAAAATGAGACTCTTCATATCTCGTTTTCGTGTATGTTTATCCTATAAACATTGGGTGAAAGCACCTTAACCTCACCTTTATCTGTACTTTTGCATCTGACGGGAGTTTTTACCGAAACATTATACAAACGCGATTATTTTTGTAATATTTTGAAAGTATTAGGAGTCTATATCACCGTTGCGGTAGGAGTCATATTTATGTTATAGTTTACCTTCAATTATTTACTTATTTTAGGGGATGAATGATAATGAATTTTGAGTCTTAATGAGATGAGTGTGGTAGTTCTTTATTTCTTGTGGCCTTCAAGTCACAGTTGAGTCTTGGATGTTATTGAACAGTTCAATGGGGTTGAATAACATGTTTTGAATGTACAGGTACTCTTACCATTCACGAAATTATGTTTCAAACTAAAATACTTATGAGTATGTATTACGTATAGTTTATTTTTTCGTCAGCGTATCTGGATATCGTAGATTTGTAGACATTCACCTTCATAGTGAATATATAGCTGAGGTCTGAAGTTGTTTTTATTCGGTTGGATTACACCTCGACTTGAGAAGGTTTCTCTAAGTGCACTTGCGCCACTCGACTCAGTTATCAGTGCCAAACACTGTTATCTCCCTTATCATATCAGGGTACTCCCATTCTCAGGTGATTGGGTATTGAGGCTAATTGTCTTGTTCTTTGGATGAACGCAACCAACAAAAACTAATGGAATAGTCAGTAACGCACAAGTTTCCCGCTCTTAGAAATAGCATCGAACGTTTACGAGTATGATGTAGTATGTACACACTTGCCACTACAAACGGTATACTGTAAGTACTTTTAAAGTAATGTCTAATCTTCATCATATGTCAACAATGAATGTTAACATACACACAGTAGGCCACTGGTAGGCGCGAAATCGTGGGTTGGTTAGTAGCTTCTTATAGGGGCTTCCAATTATGGGCGCAAATACGTTAAAAGTCGTAATAAATTGATAAGATTAAGCTAAAAAATGCCACTTGTTTTCTGTTTATAATTTTATATATGTAGCTAAACTATAACTATAGACTTTTAGAATTAATCACAAAGAATTAAAGTATTATTGACAGCATCCAATGATTGGATTGTGCTAATGGTATTACACTTTGGTTCAAGTAATAAATTTGAAAACTACTTAATTTTTAAATTATGTGTTTAGAAACATTTTTTTAATTATTAAGTTCTTAACACACACAAAATGGCAAGAAAACAAACGCAACATGTATGAAACAAGTTTTACAAAACAAGGCTCCGATCAAATTTTAATAATATTTCTTATTACATGCTTTCATATTTCGAGGTAATTAATAATCGCTCCATTATTAAATTGTTGACAGTCGTTGAAGAATGTAACAACACTAGTAAACAAGACCCGTAAACATTTAAATACCTGGGATTGATATAATGCACACACTCATCTTTTTACGTGTAAAATTATATATACAACCTCTCAAATGTTAGTAAAATGCTATGATTTTGTAAAACAATGACTTGTGGATTCAACTTATACTGAGGATAAATAATACTTTGAGATGAGAATAAACAATTTTGTAAATGCTGAAAACATGAGGAAAGAAACTGAAGCAAAACTCAATGTTGCAAATAGATAGACCGAGTGAGAAAAACAATCGAGGAGTAACTCAAAGTCCAAATGTTCTAAGGAGAAATAGGGTAGATACAAATATCAAGATTGTGGAGACGAAATCAATTGACAAATTTTATCTCATGCATCTAAACGAACCAGAGAACAAAACAAACCGCAAGGAGCACACAGTAGTAAAGATATTATTTCAAAAATGTGTAGTTATATATGAAAAAACAGTGCGGTTGAGTGTTTATGAAAATTCAGGAAGCACGAGATTTTAGGTTTTGAAGGGTGTTGTATAACATCTGCTCCAACTAAAACTAAGACTATACCTTACAGCTTTTGAGTTGATTAAGAAACCAGATTCCTAGAACCGAAGGAGGATTAGTGGCTCAAGCACTTACAAATATATTAACCAGCACTCGTGATATGGATTTGCAATAGTGTTGTGTGCACCATGAGGCACCTACAGTGGTTAGGGCACTTACACAAGAAAATCTTACAAAACAAACCCAAGAATTGAAATATAAATTGTCATTATTGGTAAATGTCGCAAAGGCTTAATATCGCCCTACAAGAAAGGGAAGTGTAGGTAAAAGGGACAAAACGCCTTTTAAATAGTGGGTGGTAACCCATTAGGAATGAAGCCTACAAAGGTTTGTAGTAGATTTAAGATATTCAAGGGTTGAAAGGTTCGTACTATTTCAGAGTCAGGATTTGAGACTAAGATTTCTGAGGCATACGATGGATTTGAGATTTTAAGGTCCGCTGGCCTACATGTATGATTCGAGAGATGGAACGTTATTAATCGATACCAGAGATTCAATTAATAAATGCAAGTTGTGCAATCAGATTTCAGCAGGATCGAATAATGTATGGCTCTTGGAAGTGGTGCCTTGAGAAATATTTGTGGAGAAAATACGCGAAAGAGAGATTTAGTCTTCCAAGGATTCCAAGAAAATAACCTTCTTTCTCAAACAATCCAGATTCTGGAAGATTCAGCGGAATAAAATTTCACTGTCGTGCTAGTTACAATGTTAGGTTTTATAATAACTGTTTTAATTCAAGTAACGCCTTGATCTTGTAAACTTTCAGTAGTTCTAGTAAAGTACGATATTCCACGGTAATCGTTCTGGGTGGGGGAGAAATAGAGTCAGTTTTATTGCCGAATTAAAACGTGTCTAATACAGCATGCCGCGTCTATCCTAGGACTCTATTTTCCTTGTTGCCACATCGTATCTGAATATAAAACAATAACATGATTCATTACAAGTCGAAGTCGGTGTAATCCGCACGGAGTGGTGGGGTGCCCTCTAGTCGTATCAGTCTCGGACAGTTATCAGTGTCGTGCCCGTCATCACACCGACATACCTCCGCCGCCGTAACCTAGCCTGCCGCCTGACCATGTCGCTACAACTACAACCTTGAACTATGCTGGGCAAGATTCTCTATCTCTCTCAGTTCGTCAGCGATTGTCTTTATTTGTTTGTGTTGTTCAAGGTACGTGAGTTAAGTGTGGTTGTTTTAAAGACTTACTTTGGCACTTACTAGGATTGCACCTCCTGTGAGTTTAAAAGAATGTAAGGTCTATTTTGCATTTATGAGAATCATGCTATCATTTTTCATTTGGCTTCTAATGAACATTTAATTTAAAATATTCATTCTTACTTAAAGTTGTGACAACTCTCTTTCGTGGGTAACATTGAGTAAATTTACATAAACTTTGCGTTATGGTGACTTGCTTCTTTTCCCAATATATCTAGATACCTCCACTAACTCCAGTCACAATTTGGAAGTAGCTTAAAAGTAATTTTAATTAAGTAAATCTATATTGGTTGTTGTGATTAATTTGAATAAATTCTGAATCTTTATTCGGTAATTTTGTATCTTTTCTAATCTAGTAGTTTTAAATCACGTTTTTCGTACTGTTGTAGCTTTGTTACAAACAGAAGGTGCTCAGTAAATTTTGAGTTCATGGATGTATTTGTGCCAAATTTCAGTGCCAAAATGTATTTCTTAAATATTTATACTGTATTTATAATTTCTTACTGTGAAATCAGATTTTCTAATTCTTACAGTTATATGTGGAACATAAAGTAATTCATAGGAAAGGGTATCAGGCCAAAAGTACAGAAATATCCATCAAGGAGAAAAGAATCGGTGTGTACAGGAATATCTTCAGGATTTAATCGTTTTTAATTCAGACAATAAACATTAGGTGAATGGGCTATTTTTAACCTGTCTTGCTATTTAAGTTTTCGTCTATTGCAAAGTAATGGGTGGGAGAGTGTGATTAAAGGATTGTTTTATTAATATAATGCTGCTTTGACAAATGTTTCAGTCCATGCCTTTAAGATATATTTTATACATCATATACGTTTGGTTTTATGATAAATTATAAGATATTTACTACATTATTTTGTTTTATATAATAGTATAGTATATGCCAATATTGCTTATTCATGTTATTATACTTGACTTGTTTGTGACCCTGACTAAGAATTGATACAAACAGTAGTATTGTGTTGATTGCATGCTTGTGATAAACCTAGTTCCGAGAATGCTGGTGAAAGAAGTCACAGTGCTCATTGTCTCTTGTATGCCAATCTTGCTTATGCATGTGAGTCTTGACTTGTTTGTGACCCTAACTAAGAATTGATACAAACAGTAGTATTGTGTTCGTCTTTTGATAGCACTGGCTCTGGAACTGACAAGGAAACCAGGCCTCACGTTCATCTCTGTCTCTACTCGACCAGCCTTATATGCTCATATATTTTAGAGTGACTTATGAGAAATCAATCTAGAACTGATGAGACCAATCCTTGTGTTCGTTCTGTTTCCTTTTTTGCCAGGTTATTTATATGTATGCTTTAAAGATTGCACACCTATGTGGCTGGTTCCAGAGCTACCATAAGAGTAGTTGTCATGATCATATTCTCGATCTGTTCACTGTGTTTATGTGTACTTTGAGAATGGCATATTTATAGTAAAATTAGCACTACACCTGCTAGAAACACAGTCAGTCCTTATTTTGGGAAAGGGAAGGATGATAAAGATAAAATTATCAAGCCTCTTTCGTGGTTTAGAGGTACTTTTGACTTGGAAAATGTATCCATAAGAATATTGGAGGTAATAGTAACTTTGGCTGCCCGAGAGCGTACATGTAGTACATTTTCTTGGTGCATTCCAAGAAAAGCAACCGTTTTTCGTCTGAACGAGCAATGAAACTGACATTTCTTTCTTACAACTGGAAGCTCATGAGTGCTCCACCTCCAAAAGAGGAGGAGAAACAAGCTGGGTTAGATGACAACCCAGAGGAAACAGGGGGACTGGAAGAAGGCAACGCATTGAGAGATGATAAGATCGAGTCAAGTAACAAAGACAATGTTTTCAATTTTGAAATGTAAAAGAAGAAGATCATGATAATCTAATGGACATCTGACTAGGGGTCTTAAAAAAAAGGATTGCATATTGAAAGTAAAGATGCTGTATAACCAATTAAACTTTTTTCCTTTTAGTAGTTTTAATTTGATTTTTATAACATTTTACCTATGTTTCTGGTGTTTTATTCAATCAATAATAATATTTTTGATACATATAAGAGTGATTGTATTTTATTGTATCGCACAATAACCATATAATCCAATTAATTTGAACGATTTTCCTTTAAAATGTATAGATTCCCATGAATTTTTGATTAAAATTTTATTTAAAAATGTATTTAAACTTTTTTAAATTTAATTAACCATATAATTACTACATTTACTTATTAGTTTAAAGTTTTTTAATTATCCTGGTAATTAAACATAAATTCTCTGGAATTTATGAATTTTGTGAATATTGCCGGCAATGTTCTCTGAGAATATTTCCTCGATTTAAATTCCTGAAAATTTTACATTACTACTTGTGTTAGTTATCTATCTTCCATTTGTCACCCATATTGCAGAGGAGAACAAAAATCTGCCTTCAGAAATGATAGAGGTCTTGCTCATTATATTCTGTCTCTCACATGCTAGTTATGTGTTTTTATCTTTCGGAATGGAATGCTCATGAAGATTCTGCCTATAGAACTGCTAGGAGGAAAATTTTCCATGTTTATCCTATGTTTATACTGCAGTCCTCTTTCAGAGGGGTTTGCTCTTTTGTGTCTCTCTACGGAATTGACTGTAGGAACTGTTCCAAAGTTTATCCTATGTCTTTTACATGCCAGTTACTTTATCCATTTCTATGTTTCAGAATGGAGTGCTCGTTGTAAGCCAGCCTACAAAACTACCGGGTTCCACTTTTGCCTTATGTACTTTATGTATCAGGTTCCTTATGTGTTTTCATGTTTCAGAGTGGTATGCTCGTGATGAGCCTGCCTACAGAACTGCTGGGGGGAGCAGTTCTTGTGTTTATCGTCTGCCTCTTCTCTGCCAGTCATGTTTTCCGGTATTACACCAAGTTCATTATCTTCATATTGCTCAGCATGGTATCAGCCACTGTATTCATACCTATAATGCTTCTGAGGCCAAGAGACTACAGAAATGCCTTGTGAGTAACTTTGTGAGGGATAACTCTTTAGTTATTGCTGTAATATTTACTTCAATGCCGCTAAATGTCATCACTAATTGACTGGTTAACCCATTCACTAGCCTAAAAGATTAATAATTCCAGATTTTTTCCACACTGAAAATTTGATATTCTGTTATAGTTCA